>NC_079434.1:16908604-17126104 GCF_026213295.1 Gadus chalcogrammus | reverse complement strand
TCGAAACCTCACCCATCCCACAACGGGAAACTGCCAGGCAACGGTCCACTTCATGGCGTCCGTATGGGTTTGTATGCGGTATATGTGTGTGTGTGTGTGTGTGTGTGTGTGTGTGTGTGTGTGTGTGTGTGTGTGTGTGTGTGTGTGTGTGTGTGTGTGTGTGTGTGTGTGTGTGTGTGTGTGTGTGTGTGTTCGATGTGTGTGTGTGTAAGATTGTGTGTATGTATGTGTGTGTGTGTGTGTGTGTTTGTATGCGGCATGTGTGTGCGTGGGGGCGCGTGCGTGTGTGTGTGTGCGCGTGTGTGTCTGATAGGGTTTAGCCCATACTGACATCTCGGCAGTTACCATGGATGTAGAACGCAGCAACACATTGGAAGTGTCCTGTCTTAAGCAATATTTCTTGACAAGATTAAAATCTGAGCTTAACTTTATTAATTTGATTATTTGGTGCCTCTTAATAATGTAGCAGACAAAAAATGGACAAAATCTGCTACACCTTGCTGACATATGTGGTGTGTCGTGGCAAGGGTGCTTTATTTACAACATGTATTGTTCGTATGTGGATGTTGCTTGAATATGATACAAGCGAGACACATCGGGCATTATTATTTTATATATTTATTGGACCATGTACACAAAAAACAATTATTTTAACATGGTGCGAAAATATTAATGCAATGACAAATTTCCTGTTGTAATTTTAGTTTGGAGCTAAATATCATTCAATGCATTCCAGATAATTGTGTAATCCTATGAGGCAAATGTCCAACAACATAACCAACCGGTCCTCCTTCCTAACCAGGGGACTCCTATATCTCTACTCATCTATCAGTCGGGGTTCAGTTTATTTGCTCAAGGCCCAGATTCTGGGGTCCCCCCCCCCCCCCGGACTCTACCTCATCACACCCCCAGGGTCTGTTTACCTCCGCTGCTCAGATCAAGGAGCTGTAGGTCAGATTTAAGATATTATTTGAGTGTCATTTTATTTATTTTTTTTATCGCACAGCCAGCCA
This sequence comes from Gadus chalcogrammus, assembly GCF_026213295.1. Lineage (NCBI taxonomy): Eukaryota > Metazoa > Chordata > Actinopteri > Gadiformes > Gadidae > Gadus > Gadus chalcogrammus. Next base: position 17,125,091 of record NC_079434.1, on the reverse strand, counting down.
TGAGTCAAATGTGAAAAGTGAGTACATCCATTTCTAGATCGTTTCTGACCAATCAGGGCATCTCTTCCCTGGTCTAGGGAATCCATGCTGCATGTCAAGCACAGTCAAGCACAACTAGTCTCAATGGCGGAGAAACAAAGAGGGGTGTTTTAGTTTAACATGTCCTCTCTTTACAACTCTCTAATCAAACATACACAGAAAAAGTGATTAAAACCTATTTCAACATTTACATGTATTTAATTAGTTAAATTTTGTTTAATCAGTGATAAAGGGATATTCAAATGCACTTGACTTACAGGAGTGTCTACCACTCTATATACACACACACACACACACACACACACACACACATTCCCATACAATCGTACCGCATCTCTTTAGATATACAGTTTGATTTACAGGTTTATCATAATCATCATTTGGAAAGGTTGTATTACAGCGGACCTCGAGCCCCAGAAGATCAAAGACTAACCGAGCACGCCGATTGGTTCAGAAGGCGGGCCCCTCGCTGAGCCAAACCGGGGGGAAGGCTGGGGGTCTACCTGAGCGGCGCTGGGCCCCTGAGGGTCCGGGGGGGGGGGGGGGGGGGTCCCCTCTACAGACAGGCCTCCTCGGCGGCGTCCCCCGGCCGGGCGGCATGGCGCTGGGCCAGGACGTGGCGCAGCGTGTCCAGCTCCTGGGACAGCTGGCCCAGGCGCTGCTGGAGGCGCTGGTTGTCCTCCGTCAGCTGGACGGCCCGCTGCTGGGTCAGCAGGATGCGGCGCCGCGCCTTGTCCCGGCTCTTGCGCACGGCGATGTTGTTCCTCTCGCGCCGCAGCCGGTACTCCACGCTGTTCTTGCTGATGGCCCTCTTGGGCACGGGCGGGCCGGTCCCCGGGGGCCCCAGCCCCGACGGGAGGCGGCAGGCCCCGGGGGGCAGCATGTACGGGGAGAACTCCTGCTGGGGAACGTGAGGGGAACATGTGGTGAACATGTGATGAACATGTTGATGAACACGTCGATGAACACGGTGATGAACATGTAGGGAACATGCAATGAACTTATTGATGAACATGTGATAAACATGTGATGAACATGTGAGGAACTTGTGATGCATGTGATGAACATGTGATGAACATGTGATGAACAGGTGATAATCAGGTGATGAACATGTGACGAACATATAATGAACATGTGATGAACATGTGATGAACACAGTGATGAACATTGAGATGAACATGTGATGAACAGGTGATAATCAGGTGATGAACATGTGATTAACTTGTGATGAACATGTGATGAACATGTGATGAACAGGTGATGATCAGGTGATGAACATGTAATGAACATATGATGAACATGTGATGAACACAGTGATGAACATTGAGTTGAACATGTGATGAACAAGGTGATGAACATGTTGATGAACATGTGATGAACACAGTGATGAACAAGGTGATGAACAAGGTGATGAACATTTTGATGAACATGTGATGAACACAGTGATAACACGGTGATGAACATGTGATGAACAAGGTGATGAACATGTTGATGAACATGTGATGAACACAGTGATGATCACGGTGATGAACAAGGTGATGAACATGTTGATGAACATGTGATGAACACAGTGACAACACGGTGATGAACCTGTGATGAATATGTGATGGGTACTGGTTTGAGTTTGACAACATAAGAGTCAAAGCGAGAGACTGGTGCTCCTCTTCCTCTGAAGAAGAGGAGAACGCAGGAGGACCATGAGAGCGATGACGGACACTGGAGACTGCAGCGGATTATGCAGAATCATCCCCTTTCAATCATCTAATCAAATCATTTACTCTCGCAAAGAAATTGAATATTTCAAAAAGCTATAATGAACTGGCAATAAAAAAAGTGGAATGAGACGAGAAAACAAAAAAACCTTTTTCCTTTTTCCAACGCGTGTAGCATACACAACATCTACATACATACATATATATATATACAACGATAACAACCATTAACCTTAACCTCTGGGGTCCCTCCACCTCTGGGGTCCCTTAACCTCTAGGGTCCCTTAACCTCTGGGGTCCCTCAACCTCTGGGGTCCCTTAACCTCTGGGGCCCCTCCACCTCCGGGGCCCCTTAACCTCAGGGGTCCCTTAACCTCTTGGGTTCCTTAACCTCTGGGGCCCCTTAACCTCAGGGGTCCCTTGACCTCTGGGGTCCCTTAACCTCTTGGGTCCCTCTACCTCTGGGAACCCCTTAACCTCTGGGGTCCCTTAACCTCTGGGGTCCCTTAACCTCTGGGGCCCCTTAACCTCAGGGGTCCCTTAACCTCTTGGGTCCCTCTACCTCTGGGAACCCCTTAACCTCTGGGGTCCCTTGACCTCTGGGGTCCCTTAACCTCTGGGGTCCCTTAACCTCAGGGGCCCCTCCACCTCTGGGGTCCCGACCCTCAGGGGTCCATTAACCTCTGGGGCCCCTCCACCTCCGGGGCCCCTTAACCTCAGGGGTCCCTTAACCTCTTGGGTCCCTCTACCTCTGGGGTCCCTTAACCTCTGGGGTCCCTTAACCTCTGGGGTCCCGACCCTCAGGGGTCACCTCTGGGGTCCCTTAACCTCGGGGTCCCTTAACCTCGGGGGTCACCTCTGGGGCCCCGACCCTCAGGGGAGCACTGACCTGCTGGTTGGACATGTGTTCGGAGCCAGCCGAGCCGCCCATGCAGGGCTGCATGTAGGACAGGTAGGCCATCGTGCCGGCCCCCAGGCGCTCCTCGCCCCCGCAGCCCCTCAGGGGGGGCCCCGGGGCCGGGCAGCCCAGCAGCATCTCCATCTGGCTCAGGGACCCGGCCGCCGCGTGCATGCCCGGGTCGGAGGGGTCCAGGCCGTGGCCGGCGTCCAGGCCGTGACCCGGGTACGGGCCGGACCACTCCTGGATCACGGGGGATCTCCCGCTGGAATCGACCATCTGAGGGCAGAGATCGGCCGGGCACGGTGAGCTGGGACTTGTAGTTCAGTCGTCGTTGTAATCGTAGGAAATATTGATAAGCATGCATTGCTTAAATAATTCAATTATTCAAAAAGCTATAGAATCATGTATTTTATATTTGATAATTATTATATTAATTTATATATTATTTGTAATTTATATATTATTTGTCTCATGCGGTAACATCAGCCTTTTGTTTTGGTTTGTCATTAAGTTTAAACCCCGTATTTAGTTGAGGACTTACCGTGACTCGTGTTCCCATACGCGGCACCTTTTAACTTCTTTAAGAGTTTCTCCTTTCTGCCGTCCGAGAGAGTCTGCGGAGAGACCTCTCAGCCTCACTTCCTCTAATGAGCACCGCCATCTCTCCCCACCCCCCTCCCCCCTCTATCACTTAGGACTGGGCTATACGTATATCACATACACACACACACAGACACACACACACACACACACACACACACACACACACACACACACACACACACACACACACACACACACACAATTCTACCCCTAACGCTAACCCTAACCATTTATTTGTGCATCCCTTAATCACAGTTCTAGTCTCAAAGGGCTTGAACTGTCACAGGCAGGTGTGTTCATGACCCCCCCCCCCTGACCCTAGCCCCCCAGAGGGCAAGAAATAACTCCCTTAATTAGCAAGGAAGAGATCTTGAAGGAACGCAGAGTGGAGGATGACTCCTTCTCTGCGTTGTGTTAGGAGTACATTGGCTGCCATAATTGACGGATATAAAAGAAAACATTTCAAATAATTTAGACATAAATAAGTAAGTAGTGTGTATGGTGATGGGGGGCTGGCCGGTGTACAGTCAGGGAAGTCCAGCAATCCAGTCAGTCAATGCAACAGGCCAGACATCCAGTCAGTCACAGCAATAGACCAGACATCCAGTCAGTCATAGCAATAGACCAGGCATCCAGTCAGTCACCACAACACGCTAAAATAGTTTGAATGATGAATTAGAAAAAAATAATAACATAAAAAAAATTAATACATTTCATTAAATGGACTCCCAAATAGATTAGATTATTAATCTATTTCCACATTGATTAGAACTATCAGGGGAGGTTTGTACCTCTACCACGTCACATCATTTACATTTACAAATAAATGTAACTCCAGTTCCGCTAACCGCCAGAGGAGCGCATGTGACTCGGGTCGAAACTTTTTGTCCCTCAACGGCTTCAGTACTGTATCAAAGGCGGTCTGTCGCTCCGCGGTCAGGTCCATGCGAGGCTCCCGTACTGGATCAGAGGCGGTTTGTCTTTCCGCGGCTCCCGTATTGGTGGATGTGGTTTGTCCTTCTGCGGCTCCCGTACCGAATCCGAGGCGGTTTGTCCCTCCGCGGCTCCTGTACTGGATCAAAATGGCGGCCTCTATAGACAACGTGAGTGAACCATGGAATACATCTGAAGTCTTTAATATAATATACGCTCCTAACATCTAATGAAACCATTTTCTGATTGTTATTTCATTCGCATACTCCAAGGTTATTATTGGTATAATGTAATCACAAATTGTCACAGTTTAATGGTTCTTAAGGACACAATCATGTGTATAATTTTACCTTACAATGAAACAATGCAGCGTTTGTCATAAGTCATTTTAAACGTCATTTTAGCCTAACCCTTTCATTAAGTGATTATTGTGTTGCGTTTTCTTCCAGTATTTGATTGAGAGCGATCTACCAAAAGCAGAGAACCTGTTGAACCTTCTCACAGAGCAGGTATGATCAGCAGTGAGTCTCCGTTGGTTCTCCGCCTTGTTTTAACCAGCAGACTAAAGATGGATCTTAAACCTGTTCAATCAGAACCGACCTTGGTCAGGCCTCCTGACTGAATCAGAGGTCTCAGGAGTATCAGACATCAGCATAACCTAAACACGTCTCTTCTTTCTGTTCCAGGTGGTTTCAGTCACAGGCCACATCCGTGACCTGCAGAAGAAGATTAAAGATGGTGTATTTCAGACTGCTAAGGTGAGTCGATATCGGTGCTTTCATTGCTCTACGAATTATTCCAGTGTTAAATTAGTTTGCTTCTTCCAATAATAATCTAGCTGGGCTTGAATGTTAGGCAACGGTCAATTGAAAACTAAATATAGCTTAAATTTGTGTCTTGATACATGTCTCGGTGATAAATGTCCCTGAATGAGTGTCCAGCATGTGTTTACATTTTTGATTAAACCGTTCACCATTTGGAACAGTACACAAGGAGATGTCACATTTGAAAAGGCGTCTTCTGCTGCACACGTTGTGGGCATCATGTGAGCTCCATGGACTTGTGTCACAGGGTCTGTCCTTCCTGGACCTCCGCTACCAGCTGCTGCTGTTCTACCTCCAGGACCTCACCCACCTCATCAGCCTCAAGACGGAGGGCGCCAAAATAAAGGAGAGCCAGGCCATCGAGCGCGTGATGACGGTTCGAACGGTGAGGAGCTCAACCAAACCACAGTGACCAGCTTCAGGTTCATCTGGGTCACTAGTTGTGGTCTGATGTGTGTTTGAATAGATTTTCTTGACGTTTTATACTGCAATACCGGCGGTATTATTCAAATGGCTCCCTTTCAATCTTTCGCGATGCAGAGGCAAACTTTATTCATGAATTGTTTTTTATACTAGATGTATAGTATTTAAAATACAATATTGTTCAGCTGTGTTGGAAGATAAACTGTGTACTCTTTAGTTCTATGTCACCGATTTTCAATGCTAGAAATGGCTGAACTGAATGTTGTGTTGCGGCTGAAGGTCCTGGAGAAGATGCGCCCGCTGGACCACAAACTGAAATACCAGATTGATAAACTTGTCCGCACGGCCGTCACTGGGAGTCTGGGTAAGGTCTTCTTCAGTTGTAAAGGACCACTTGACACACCATCTTTCCAGTACCTTCCGGGCATTTGTTGTTTGTTGTGGCTGTGAACTCAATCCACTGGAATGTACAGCAGTAGTAGCAGGTGTGTTCCTGGTAGTCTGGTCTGAGGATCTTACCCGAGGTGAAATGTAAACAAACTTTCTCTTTGTTTACATTGCATTTCTGGCACTTGGCTACTTTATAATTTACAATTGACACTTTACAGTTTATAATTTATAACGTCTGTTTTTAGGGCTAGGCGATTAATCGAATTTCGATATCGATTTAGATTTTAGCGTCAAACGATCAAAAAACTAATATCAAGATTTCAATTATTATTACTTTTTTTAATAGCTGGATACATATCGGTACATTATTTTAGAATTAAACATGTTCTCTTTGACCATTTTGTGTATTTCTTTAAGGCGAAATTTCAAAGTTCTCAGTTGCTAAATGTTTTTGGCAGAGACATGCTGAATAAATACATCATCATAGATCATCAATATTGACCAAAATAATCGTGATTTAGATTTTTTCGAGCAGCCCTAGTCTGTTTTGTTGGCCGTTTGTTGTTGTTAGTTCTGTTACTTTTGACTTGTCCTTACTTGAGCATTTAGACCAGCATTTATCTAAGCGCCTATTTTTGTTTGCATTAGTACTTTGTATTTTTATTGCATTGTATTTTTGTCCTGTTTCTCCACTGCTGCTTAGCTGTTGCCACAATCTCTTTTCTCCTATGGGGGTCTAATAAGGTTGTATCTTATCTAATCTAACGTCGGCATCTGCATAAAACCTGTCGCTGTTCTGTTCCTTTTTCAGCTGAAAACGACCCGCTGCATCTTCGTCCAAATCCTGAGAATCTCATGAGCAAAGTACGTATCAGGACGGGTCCGAGAGGCGTGGTTCAGACCCGACCTGGTGGTCCCTGTTTCTATCATGTTCTAACCTTAACCCTGCAGCCACCTGACCTCGTCTCCCCCCCTCCCCACCTGACCTCGTCTCCCCCCCTCCCCACCTGACCTCGTCTTCCCCCCCTCCCCACCTGACCTCGTCTCCCCCCCTCCCCACCTGACCTTGTCTCCCCCCTCCCGACCTGACCTCGTCTCCCCCCCTCCCCACCTGACCTTGTCTCCCCCCTCCCCACCTGACCTTGTCTCCCCCCTCCCCACCTGACCTCGTCTCTCCCCCCTCCCCACCTGACCTTGTCTCCCCCCCCTTCCCCACCTGACCTTGTCTGCCCCCCCTCCCCAGCTGAGTGAGTCGGAGGAGTCTGGCGGTGAGGACGGACTCCCCTCCGTCTCAGAGAAGAAGACTGCAGCGTTTGGAGACAGGAAATACATCCCTCCGAAGATCGCCCCCATGCACTACGGTAGGCCGACAGGATCATGTGGTCGCTTTACACTGCGTCTTTGGGGAACATGTCCAGGATGGCTGTCTGAATCCAGAGGTCTGACCCAGTGTGTCCCTCTTAAGAGGTTTGACCCGGTACATTAGATGCTGCTTCCTGCTTTAACATGGAGACGGTATGGATCATTCTGTAGTATGGCTGTGTGGTTCATGCCTGCTTTCGAAGCGGTGAAGTAGGCTACGTATGAAGAATAATAATACATTCTACTTGTGTAGCCCTTTTGTAAATACTCAAACGCTTTACAGAGTGAACACAAAACAAAAGCATTCCATAAGAACGTATATAAATAAACGATAGGATGGATATGACCGTATAAGGACGAACAGGTCTGGTAAGGTGTGTCTCCGTGTCTCCCCGTCAGACGGCGACGTGACGGAGGCGGACCGCAAGAAGGAGCAGCAGGACCGGCTGCGGCGCTCCGCGCTGCGCAGCTCCGTCATCCAGGAGCTGCGGGAGCAGTACAGCGATACTCCCGAGGAGATCCGGGACCGCCGCGACTTCCAGACGGAGCGCCAGAGCCGGGACGACCAGCACAGGTACGGAGCGCGCCGAGGGCACGGGCCGACTCGCCGGAGGCTTCCGCGAAGAGACGAGGACATGACTTTAGGTAGCTGCTGAACTCTGCTCTCTTCTCCCAAAGGAAAAACTACGAGGAGTCGATGATGGTGCGTCTCAACGTTCCCAAGGCAGAGCGTCTGGCGAGGAAGAGGAGCATGCAGGGGATGTCGGGCCAGCTGAACAGCATCACACACTTCAGCGACATCTCGGCGCTGACCGGAGGCGCCGGAAGACAGGTGAGAGGTCCCACCTTCCTCTCTCTCTCTCTCTCTCTCCCCCACCTGTCGCTCTCTAGCTGCTGGAGGCAAGACGGGGAAACCGTGTTAACTCATCTGCAGCTCAACCATTATGATGGATGAACGTGTCCATGACGATGTTTGAGGGTTGGGCCGCGACGTGATCAGTGAATCCCGTTCAGTCGTCTTTTTGTGAGCCATGTCTGTCACGGGAGCACCTCGCAATTGATCAACTTCATCACAACGAGGAAACGTTGGTCAAATTTAGAAACATGGAAAGACAATGATGATTAAATAAATGCCCAACATGTCCAGCCTCCGGAAGGAGCAGGCTGTTTGAACAAGAAGGCCCATGCTGGCATGAGACTAGTGGAGCGAAAATGCACAAAGTGATCACAAGAGGTCGCTGTAGTCTCTGGTCCGTGTTCCAGCAGACTGTAGTCTCGGATCGTAAGGAAAAAAAATGTGTGGCTACACTTTTTTCTGGGCACGTTTCTTTTGTCTAAATTGTGTCTGCATGTAAAGAAGTAGAAAGAGGCTGCTTCTCATTATACATCTAAATGTGGTTGGTTATGCAGAACACGTGGCTCTGCACTGGAGCGGGGGGGGAGGGGGTCACGGGGTGTGGGAGATGCCTCCGATGGCGGTCCCCGTCTCATGTTTGGTTATGTTGTCCTTGCAGGACGACGATTCCCCACGTCCCAAGAAACAAATGATGAAAAAGAAAACCAAGAAGAGAGGTAAGAATTGCGATTCAATAGAGAAAAATAATTATTTAACCCTGCATAATTATCCTTACCCCAATGTGTTTGAAATACGGCCTGTTCTGAACCAACCCTCCATTCTCTTCTGCAGCTTTCAAGAAATACAAGTAGGACAGAAATCTATCCAAGATGTCCTCTTGAAAGTCTTTACAGCGTTGTTTTTAAATCTGTCATGTGATTTTGATATCCCTCTCAATAAACCCGTTCCAGCAATTATCGTTTCCAATTCATGTGCAGCCAAAACATACAGCTTGAAGAATAAACTGTTAGTCTGACAGTATTACTGCAAGTTTTCTGGCAGCGAAACAAGGATGAATCACATGCTCAATCTTTTGACTAGCTGGTTTTGCAAAGCAAATAGTTGACCAAATTAAAGCACTTAATGGGTCCAAAATCTCATTTCGTTGAACTGACGGTACTTTTATTACAAAGGGCCCTGTAATGGGAGATCCAAATATTTTTGCACTGGCCGACTTCAATCCACATGGAACATTTTGAACTGCATGAAATTGTAGGCGCTCTTCGGAATGCATCCCGAGATGAACCCACATGGAATTAAATGAGTCCCGACCCACCGGGCCGGCTCCTCCTTGTAGTTCTACATTAGTATAGAAAACGTGCAGACAAAAATAAAACACAGGATTATTTTTACACAATGTCTTTATTTTATTTTTTTCTAATTACAGTCTCATGGGTTAAAAAAAAAAAAAGCAAAACTTTTTTCAAACCCACTCCTTTTGTCAAAAACGGCTCCCATAACCGCTCCACATTTAGCCCCGCCCTGCCGAAACAAGCTCCGCCTCCGCCCCTTATTAAATTAACTCACTCTGCCTTCCCCAGACAGGCCGTGGCTGCACTGCGCATTGTCAGAGAAAGGTGGCTCCCTAAATCCTACATCCACGCCAACAAACCAAATTAAGAAAAACGCCCCAATCTCTGGTCTCGCTCCTGCTCGCACCCGCTCGCCCCCCCGATGGGCGTGGCCCCCTCCCCGTGAGGGCGTGGTGTGAGGTGTGTAGAGTCTCGTGTGGTGCACGCCTGCCCTATGTGTGGTGCGTTTGCCTCTTGTGTGCGCGGGGTGAGTGTGTGTGCAGGGTAAAAAAAACAACACTTGACGCTTGCGTCAGCGTTTACTGTTGTAGTAAATGCCCCCCGCGCTGGGCCTGTGGTCGCCCGGCCCCCCGCCCCCCCACACGGACAGGATGGGGTGAGTGTGCATAGCGGGAGCAGAGAGAGAGAGGGACGCTGCGGAGACAGTGGGGGGGGGCTGCGCCACCTGGGGAGGGGAAGTCAGCCGCCACTGGTCCTGAAACCTGAAACGACAAGAAGTGGTCTAATATACAGAGAGAGGAGAGGGGGAGACGGGGGAGGGAGGACCAGGAAGTGGTCCAATACACAGAGAGGAGGGGGGGGGGGGGGGGGAGACACGGGTGGGATGAGAGGGCGGACCAGGACGTGGTCCAATCACAGGAGGAGGGATGAGGGCACACCAAGATGCAGGAAATGCCAAAAATACAAAAAAGACCCACCCAGAAAATAAAAAGCGGAATTGCGGCTCATGCATTGGCGGTGGAAGCAGTGAGTTAGAGCCATGGACCAAGAACCCCGTCCCGTTAAACAAGAACACTTGCAGCCACTGTGAACCGGAGCAGTGGGAAACCATCAAAGCAGATGAACAAGAATGGAGGGGCGGGGTTAGAAACAAGGTGGGGGGGGGGGGGGGGGGAAACACACAGACCATGAAACACAAAAATCACATCGTCCTTCTGCAGGAATCTCAAACATGGTTACATGAAAAAAAAAAAAAAAGGAAAAAAAAAAGTGAACAATCATTCTGAGAGCTCTCCTCTCCTCCCCTCCCCCAGAGGGGGGAGGCTGGGGGTGGGGGAGGAGCAGGGAGATGAGCTGTGGTGGGATGATGTGAGAGCAGGTCCTGAGCAGACCGGAGGAGATCTGCAGCCTGAGTACCACCGTGTACAGCGTGTCCTCTCCCCGCCACACTAACACATCCCTGGAGATATAGATATAGGACCCACTCCCCTCCCCTCCCCCCCCCCCCCTCCACAGAACGGCAGACGTATACCTTACCAGGGGAAGGGGGCATCACCTCCGCACACACACAACAATCACACTGTGGGTCAGTCAGTCTGTCCTGGGGAACAGACGACGTTTTTTTTTTTCTTTTTTTTTTTTTCTTCTGGGAATATCTTCCTTTATTGGCTGAGAGGGAGAGGGGGAGGGGGGGGTCTTTTTATCAATCTTTTTTTCTGTTCAAGGGGAGCACTAGGGTTGGGGGGAGGGGGGGACAGTAGGGAGTGTCGGGGAGGGGGGGGGGGGGTATTAGTAAGGGGAATACCACGATGTTGTTCGCCCTCGGCCCCTGGAAGAGAGAGAGAAAAAGAGGGTGAGTTGTTTTCTGATTGGCTGACGGCTGGACACCAGTGGTACTTGTGGTGCAGTAGAGGTCAATGTGTGGTGCTGTGGGCGGAGCGGGTCTGGGGGGGGTCCCAGGACTACAGGAGACCGGGTCTGGGGGGGTCCCCCAGGACTACAGAGGATCGGGTCTGGGGGGGTCCCCAGGACTACAGAAGACCGGGTCTGGGGGTCCCAAGACCGGTGGACTATAGCTCCATGTGCAGAACACCCAAACGATCATCTCAACAGCTGAGCTCAATTGGGTCCCAGTGCTGGGGGGCACAGGGCCGGGGGCCACTGGTCTGGGGGGGGCGGGGGCCACTGGTCTGGGGGGGCCGGGGGCAGCGCTGCCACTAACGCAGAGGGGAATGTGCCGGGAATATTCCAGGAAATTGGGAGTACTGATTAGTGTGTGAGGGGGCAGCAAAGGCCCTCCCACTCCCTCTTTCTCTCCCTCTTTTGGAGAGCCGCTTCTGGGGTGGGGGCGGGGGGTGGGGGGTGGGGGGGGGTCAGGTCACTGTAGGGGAAGAGCCTGAGGACAAACAGCACAGCAACCCCATAATCACACCACGCACACGCAGGTAGGAAACACACACACAGACAACCACCTGGGGAACACGGCGTCTGTCAGGTGAGCCCCGAACCATCCGCACCTCTGACACACGGAGGGGGGGGGGGGGAGCAGGGGTCGCTAGGGCGTGGGGGGAGGGGGTTGTTGCTAGGCGGGGGTCAGGCTGCAGGGATGAGTGGCACATGCAACTTGGTATGCAGTATCTTTGAGCTGGTGATCGATTATTTGCAAACGTCTTTAAAGTATTACTTCCAAGACGCGTTTGACTGCTAAACACTGGGTATTTCCAGTGTCCCTCTTGCCTAAATGTACCAAGCGTGTTCACTTCCTTCCAGGCCTCTCGCTATGCTCTCTACCCTCACACACGGGGCGCCCAACACACTTCATACTATTTCTCCCCCCCACTTGTATCCCCATTCATCCTCTAATGCGCGTAGTGCCTCTCCTACTCGTTGCACTCTGACTGTCAAGAGTAACTGCTGTGTCTGCACATTCCTGTCAGCAGTGTAACCGGACTGCGCATCTTCTGCGTGACATGGAAGTTATTTAACCTTGAATCTGTACCCTGAATCGCGTTAGCGACAAGTGTCCAGTTTCAGAATGTCATATTGTAATTCTTGTGCAGGCCGTTTGGTCACAAATCTCCGGTCATGACTGGGATTCAGGGAGCAAATTTAGGAGGTACACCTCCTAACTTCGATTAGAAAGCTTGACGTTACAGAGGCTAATATCCTGATCAGCCATCAAATCGATCCAGCTTTGTGTGAAAGCCAGTAATGAGTTGCAATATGTAAATTCATGTTTGCGTGAAGGAACTTTGCCTGGGTTCTGAGAGCAAAATGGTGGCAGGGTGGACTCCTGACGGACAGAAGGATTCATCCGGTACGGAGGTGATGCCCCAGGAATGCAGAGGATGAGCGCGGTTGAGGTCCTGTTGTTCTGATCCCTGATCTATCGTCCAACCACTCAAGTCAATCAAAAATAGCAGAACTCCAATATGACATGACCAAATGCAACAATAAAACAAGTGCCAGAACCACTGTGCCGCTCTGAATACAGCCTTCCATTCAAGTTAGCAGTCAGTGGCAGTGTAGCGAAAGGTACATGCATGAAGCTACTGTGCATGCACATGGGTTCAGTACCGATGGCTCAAAGGGTTCGATGGCAACATTGGTTACAGGGATGCGTTGCAGCGATCAAAAGCAACGCGGTGGTGTTTCTGTGACGGGTTGAATGTGCTTTTGGACACCAATGGAGTACTACGCTGCCGCAACAAAGGGCCCAGGATCCGCCTTTTAATTGAGACATTAGAAGATGTGACAACGCCGTAGACAGCAGACCCCCAGCCGCTCATTCCTACGATGACAGGAACCCTTCCACGGGACCAGACCATGTACGGGCGCAGGCTCCGCCCCCTACTACCTCACCGGGGCCCTGCTCTGGAGGACCCGCCTCCACACCCACGCTCTGCCCTGACTGGATGAGGCTGTTGAAGGCATGGGGTGACCAGGTGTGTGGGTGGGGCGTGGCCAGGTGTAGGGGGGGGGGGCATGTTGAATGCATGGGGTGACCAGGTGTGTGGGTGGGGCGTGGCCAGGTGTAGGGGGGAGGGGGGGGGCATGTTGAATGCATGGGGTGACCATGTGTGTGTGGGGCATGATGAATACATGGGGTGACCAGGAGTATGGGGGGGGGCACGTAGATAGGGAATGGGGGGGGACCAGGTGTGCGGGGGCGTGACGATGTGTATATGGGGGGGGGGGGGGCATGTAGATAGTACAGGGGGTGACCAGGTGTGTGTGGGGGGGGGGGGGTATGTAGATAGTACAGGGGGTGACCAGGTGTGTGGGGGGCTCACCTGAAGGCCCGTCCCCGGCCCCGGGGGGGTGTGTAGCCGCTGTAGTAGCGCGCCCGTGATGACGAGAAGCTTCCTCCTCGTGAGCGGAAGCGGGCGCGGGGGAAACCGCGGTCTGTCGTGCTGATCCCTGGTCTGTTGGTCCTCTTGGCGCCCACCTGGAGAGGAGCAGAGGCTGCTCAGAACACTGACCCAGGACCAGCGCAACACAGGGCCATCGTCTCTCTGCCCCCCCCCCACCACAAGTACATCTGGTACCAAGAGTTTGTCCTAATGTCGATTCTACCAGAAGCGTTTCGCTCGCGCCTGCAGCAGAGCTGCGTCTGCCTCAAGGTGCGCTCACACCGAACGCGGCGACACGATCCCATCAGAAGTGAGCGTAGAGACGCAAATCGAATTATTCGCTAGAGGAAACCGGCGACAAGTTCTGATTTGTCTCGGCACACTTTCGCCCTGCACAGGCGAGCGCGTTCACGAGGATTTGTAGCGCGACAAATTTGCTGGAGTATATATGCTGGGAGTCGGGGATGAGGAGCCGGGGCTGGACGAGGGAGAGTCCGCCATCGAGGACCCGGTGATATGCTGGAGTAGTATATGCTGGAGAAATATTTCAACTTTGCCGCGACATTCGCGCGATGACAGCCAATCAGCTTTCAACAGCGTGGTCACAGAGTGTCGTGTGTAACGCAACAGCCAATCAGCGTTCAACCAGTGAACCGTTTACTGCAGTGCAGTCCAAAAACCGCAGCAAATTCTGCGGTTTCCCCGGACTGCTAGGGGAATGCTTCACACCACAAGACACAAATGTGTCTTGTGGTGGGAAGCATTCCCCTAGCAGTCCGGGGAAACCGCAGAATTTGCTGCGGTTTTTGGACACACCTTTATAGAGGACCTCACACATTCACTCACTGATCATTTTCGGTGCACCGAGACCACTGTGTTACATTTCAAAATCGGGCCTTCACGACGGAGGACAACAGACGATGTTGTTGCAGCAAACTATAATATCACGAGCGAGTGCTGTGTTGGTAACTCGGGACACCTTTGGGACCCATCTTGGTCCGAGTCCAGGTCTTGTTCGGTGTTTACAAACACCGAGCAAGACCGAGCGATTCATTCATTCATCACGCTCTGATTCGGCCCCAGAGCGGTGTGTGTCGGGGAGGGGCTCACTTTTATCTGCCGTCCTCTGAACAGCGACTCGTCCAGGGCCATGGCCGTCCGCACCGACTCCTTGTCTGCAAACTCGATATAGGCGAACCTGGGGAGCCAAACACAACCAATCAGGACTCAGACGGACCACTGCATGCCATGAGTACACAAATTCAACTGGATGACTAATGGATTTGTTTTGCTGCCAAGTTGACGCAACGCAAGGAGCCTGCAGTGGCTTCGACGCAGTCGTGAACCCGTTTTGTTTCTGCATCGGGTTTAATTTAGCGGACCCATCACAGAGGTGACACTTTTGGGGAGGTGCACGTCTGGCCCTCGCGGTGGACGCAAGGGGTCCGTAGACGCCCTTGCGTTGCGTCAACGTGGAACGATAACTAAGCCACAGCAGCCCTGCTCATTGGGGACCATTGAATTCAGTGTTCCCTTCTGCTTCAGCATAACGTCGGTCACACCACCTGAACAACACCGTGCAGCCCCCGTGGGGGAAGGAACCTACCCTTTAGGATGTCCTGTGAACTTGTCACACAGGATGGTGACTCTGTTGACGGACCCACACCCGTGGAAGTGGGCCTCGAGCTCCTCCGCCGTGGCCCCGTAGTCCACCTGGGGGCCCAAAGAGTCAGCACACCGTAGCACAGCTGGAGTACCCACGGGTCTCACCCTGAAGGTGTGCTCCCTAACCAGAGCGACCGGCCAGTGGTCCCGGCCAGTGGTCCCATCACATCAGGGCCTGATACGAGAGACACCGGCCGGTGATATGGCCCACATTGAGGTCAACAGCATTCTTCCTTATTATTGAATACATTTAGAGATTACGTTTAATAATTCACATTTATAGAAATGTTTTTAAACTGGATGATTGTGTTTTTCTTTACTGCTTAAAGCTAAATAAATACAAAAAAAAGCTCTACATGATGCACATGCATAAGTGTATATCAGCAGATAATATAGGCTATTGATATTTTCAACCAAAAAGGTTTTGATAGTTTCAATACGTGATGTGAATATTTGTCTAACATTCTTTTTTTATGAACATGGGTTCTCATCACATGTTGCGGTTTTATTTATCACAGGTCACTTAAACCTGTCGTAACGGCGTGTGTACATTTAAAGAAAAGATCGAGAGGTATACAAGTTACACCTTAATGGAACAGGACGACAATAGCTGACGAGTAAGTTCACAATGAATGACAGGAAGGCGGGCTTACATTTCCAACGTAGATCGACCTGCCGTCCGCTTCCATCTTCTCTTCGATGGACATGATGACGGGACCGGCTGGAGAGAATGAAAACGTTCAGCAACAAGAGGGAACACGAGGGAACGATGGGCAGCAGGAAGGAGCTGCATGGTGTGCTATGCCCGAGACGCCGGTCACCTGTCAAGTGCGTGAAATGTGCTATGAGAGAATCTGTTGTAACGACTGCTTCTCCGGAGGAGACCATTCATTGGTGCTCCCCTCTCGTTTTTTTGACCAATCGGGGCATCTCTCCCGTGCTTTGTCGGGAATTCCTCCTGCCCACCAATCACAGTTAGGTGAAATCAAACATTCTCCATGGTGGAGAGAAGTAGAGGGCAGGGTTAAGTTTCCAAATCTCCCCCCCTCTTTACAGCTCTATAATCCTACCTACAGCCCCTCTGACAATGAGGTGTGAATGTGATATGTCTGTGAGGTGGTGGGTGTAGTACCGGGAGGGGGGCTGAGGTTCATCTGTTTCTCCACCTCGTTCTGCAGCTCCTTCAGCTTCTCTGCTTCCTCCTCCATCTCTCTCACCCGGGCTTTGATGGCCTCCAGCTCCTACAGAACCAAAAGGGAGACAGACCAGTTCAGCGATCGGCCACATCATGAAGAACAGATGTGTGGAGCGAACTGGCTGACCCAGCAACGGCACAGACAGGGGAGAACCTCACAAGTGTCGCTTGGCTTTACCCCTCATCATCCTCATCCACACTCTTAACCCGGGTGTTTATCATTGGTGACATTTGCCGCGTTCATTTCATCAGAGTGCGGGCACGGAAACGGAATTCCCCCGAGTGCAGTGAGGTGTGGTTGAAGGACTAGGTTGGGGGCCTTAATGAAGCATCGACTTCACTCTGGAGGATTGGTAATCCTTTGGCTACAGCGCATCGAGAGCAGCCTGATGCAGTTTGCTGCGATTTGCAACCTTTGCTTATTTTGTTAAGCGGGGGTGACGTAGGGGCGACCCACACAATTTAACCATCATTCTCATAGTCTTCTGATCGAGAGGCCTAGAGACAGTCTTCAAACTACAAAACAGGCGACAACAGTGATTGCGTCGCATGCACACCTGCTTATTTAAAAAAAAAAAAAAGGTACATGTTTTGTCCAGCAACAGATAGTCCACCAACGGCCACCAGCCCAGACTACCCAGACTGTCCACTACTCTGACCACCACGCAACCCAGTCTGACCACCACGCAACCCAGACTGACCACCACGCAACCCAGACTGACCATCACGCAACCCAGACTAACCATCACGCAACCCAGACTGAACATCACGCAACCCAGTCTGACCACCACGCAACCCAGTCTGACCATCACGCAACCCAGTCTGACCACCACGCAACCCAGACTGACCATCACGCAACCCAGACTGACCACCACGCAACCCAGACTGACCACCACGCAACCCAGACTGACCATCACGCAACCCAGTCTGACCACCACTCAACCCAGTCTGTCCATCAATCAACCCAGTCTGACCAAAGTCCAGAAATACAGTGAATGCACCTCAGGAAACCTTCAAGCAAATAGGGCAAGAATCAGTGATAAGACGTGCGGCTGGTTCTGATAACGGACAACGACTGGTTTATGAATTAAAACCAGAAACTGATGCGCCGTGCTGGGGCCGTGGTGCACTGCAGCACAGTGGGAGGCTCGGTCAGGATGCTGCCAACCTTGCTTTCAGAAGTCATCCCAGCAAATCACAGGGCGTGCAACGCTGAAATAGAAAATGGCTTGCATGCAGAAAGTTGCTAGCTTCCAGTGTGGCCCAACTCGAGGCAGCAGCAGCAGACTCAGTATGGTGACAGCATGCGAATCACATTCGGCCCAATCGCCGCTGCAGATAGTCATCTCAATGTGACCTACAAATTGACATGTAGCCATCTGAAAGTAATTAAATGCTGCGCTCAGAGAAGCGGAAGATGATGAGTGTAATGCCCAGGTTAAAGACATGTTGGCCGGTCGACGCTCATATTTTGTCGCATATCCACTACCCGCTCGGTCCCTCCCCCATCCTCCTCCTCCTCCACCACCACCACCAACTCTCCCTGGTCCACCATTCACTAAGGATGGACGCCCAGCCCTTAAAATACCGCGACCGTCGGCAAACGATCCATACAATGCAAACGATGTCTTTAAAGACACGTTTGCATTAAAACGCTTATATCATATAAACACCCAAGCACACATACGCAGAGCACTCAGTGAGAACAAGACCTCACTAACTTACCGATACGTTCCGACGCCCCCTATACAAAGCTCAGACACACGGTGATAACACGTGAGACGGTAGGCTGAAATGTGGCACAACACCCGACTACTCCGGCTAAAGACGGTGGGCCAGGTGCGTGTCCGCCACATCCGCCCTAGCTTTGTCCCCGGTCCTCCACACAGCCTCGGTATCTGCTGCCTTCGCGTCACCTCCCCCCCCACTCGAGATCAGCGGCTGAGGGGGGGGAACTGCGGCACACGAGCTCTGTAGTAGTAAGGTTCATTCAGACCTACGAGACGGACTGGAGTGGACCCCAAAGTAGCGATAGGGCCGACAGGAGAGCCAAATAAAGCCCGTGGCGACATCCGCCGGTAGCAGAGCTGAATAAAGCCTGTTTCCTTGATGCTCTCCGCACGACATGATGTTTTTTTAATCAATGAAGCTGATAAGTTACCTCAGCAAGGGGGTTTCTCCTGGGAGGCTAATGGCGGTGACCTGCCTCCTTCCCCGGGCCCCTCCCGATTTCTACCACCCCTCCGTCCCGCATGTCTGCGCTGAGGGACCCCCCATGCTAGAACGAATCCACCGAATTGCGCCAAGATGGCTCCACCCTCCCAGTTCTGCTGCACTGCGTGAACCACAATGGCGGCTCATCCCGACCCCGCGGGGTCGGGATGAGCCGCCATTGTGGTTCCCCGCATGGAGACCGGCGAACACCCCCCACTACACCTTATACCCTCAACACCCATTCATTAACTCACCGGGTCCTCGATGGCGGACTCTCCCTCGTCCAGCCCCGGCTCCTCATCCCCGACTCCCGGGTCTTCGAGCTCCGGGTGGCTGGGGTCCGAGTCCAGCATGGACTCCTCCGCCAACCCGTTGCCGAACTCCGCCATCGCGCTGTGCCGCGGTGCTCACAGGCCCCGGCTCACACCGAGAAGAGCGGCTCAGAGGAGCGGCTCACACCGAGAGGAGCGGCTCAGAGGAGATGAGCGGCTCTCGGGCCCCGGCTCAGAGAGGAGCGGCTCGCGGGCCCCGGCTCACACGAGAGGAGCAGGCGGAGCGCGGAGACAAATGGCGGAAAACGCCGCTCGGAAAGTTAAAAAGAGGAGTAAAGGGCAGCTTCACGGTCCAAACTGAATTCCACGGTAGATGAAACCGGTCGTGTCGGTGTTTACCGGTACGTAGCGCTGCGGGTCCGCAGCCTTACCTAGTTCACCGTTTTATTGAGTTTAGCGAGTATAAAAGGACCTTAAAAGCGAGGACTGAACGCGTGAAGAGCGGCCGCACGTTAGAAATGGAGGCCAGGGGCGGGCTCCAGTCGCACTGCAGGCCTAAGTTTGCCTTTCTATTGGTCGTTGTGAGATAGTGGACCACCCTCTTTTGAGTCTCCCCGACTGCCGTTGGACGGTTTTTCCGAACGTAGCCGGTTTCTCTGCCTACTACGTCTTTTCATTGGATGAAACCCCCGTCAATCACTAATGACACGCTATCGACTTTCGCATCCCCACATGCTCTCTCATTTATAGTCGGCCTCCCTTATTTTTATTTCACTTCAAATTCTCAACATATGAATAATTACTCACACATTACAATCCCCCGCACCCACACACACTTTAGAAATCCTAAAAAAATATTGCAGTGCACTCATTAACAAAAGAACACCAAATACCATTTTTTTCAAATGCTGATACAAATGATAAACAAAATCAACTACAATGCAACACGTTAGCAATTAGAGAGGCTACCGTCGTTGTCAATTGATTTTATTTGTTTTTCTGTATAACAAAGAAAGCAGTATGGAGACCAAACACAAAAAGGCGGGAACACATGAATTGTAGAAAGAAAAAACAAAATTAATCAAGCTTAATAATCAAAGTTCTAACAATTCATAACGCTGCTGCCACCATCACTGGTCAAACCTTTACCATATTCCTCTGAGCAAGGTGGTGACATGAAAACCCCGTTATGGATCAATAATATTCAAAACAGTGATGAGTAGTAATGATAATAGGATAAGTAGTAGTACGGTTATAACAATAGTGATAATCAAAGTGACAATGAAACATAATAAAAAGCAGATCTCCATAAAACCTATCTAGTTTGAACAGTGCAACACCGTGTGTGTGTGTATAATCCCAGTATCAAGGTCCTCCGCTCCCTACTTTAGACACAAGATACAGATTCCAACCAGGAAGAAACATTGGAGCAGGGAAGATGGCCTTTCAAAGCCATCCGTAATCTGACCTCTGGACATGTTGGTTAGTGGGTGGAGGCTCCAACGGAACGACCAGTAACTTGTGCAAAAATCGTGTGACGGCTGCGAAACGCCCATTGGTGGTCCGTTGCAGTTTGCATTGAACGACTCCTCTTCTGCCCTCTGTCGACCTCAAGATTGCTTTTTGGTTTGTTTGTTTTTCTTTTGAATGACAGAAAGCAAAAGGGAGGATCACTTTGGAATAGCAGTTCTTTTAATATATTTTCTTTACAAAAGATTTTTTAGTTTTGCATTTTGTTAAAACTATCGATAGTAACAATATTATTAATGTACAACTTAAATGAAAGGAAATGTGTTTTATCTCCTTTGCAGCACCATCTTATTAGCTCTCCAGTCACAAGTTTTAAAGGTTTCCAATTCACTTCCCAAATATTAGCCCTCCTCTCTTAAAGGTTGGGTATGGAATTCTCTTTTTTGGCAATTTTTGCAAAATTACTTGAAAATCCTTATCAACCCACTTACAGCCACTGAGTTAGAAGTACTGACATGAAAATTAAACAAGTCAATCATTTGTGGAACGGGCAAGACTCGAATAACTCCAGCCAATGATTTCCAGACCCAACGAGTGGCATTGGACAGCAAGTACGTCAATCAAACGGTCGTCCTGCACTCCCGCGACCCCTCCCCCGCTCCCCGCGCGACCCCTTGGTGCACGTACACTAAGCTCGTGACCCAGAGCAAGCTTCTGTTTGTTGTTATCCTGTGGTAGCTGCTGGAGCTAGCTAAATAGCTAATGGCTCGCTCCCGCACATCTGTTCGCTCGTGCATGATTGCGCGTGTACTTGGAATGGGTGGAGTCAGAGTCAGCATTGAAGGAGAGGGGGTAGGACCATTTGAGTTTTGTATTTTCAAAATCTGCTGGCGTTTCGCAAATCCCATACCCAACCTTTAAGGCTGTGGAATACCAATCTCTCCCTTTCCCAAGTTACATCTTGTCTCCCAGCAAGTGCATTTCTACAAATACCGTTTGTCATCAAAACAAGGCAAAGAAATGACGTTAAAAGAAACAGCTCATTATCAGCCTGTTCGGTCAGACCTTTTGCAGTTTGCTTTGACCACAGCCAAGAGATAAGCCACCATCTTAGCATCTTCTGTGACTCAACTGATATTAAATTAATACATTTAGTAATTAGATCATTTTTCGCAAAGCGTACATTATAAATGAAAACATGACATTGACTGAATATCCTCTGGATGTGATAGGGTCTCAGCTTCCAGCTTAGGTAAAAACAGAATTATTTGCACATTAAACGAGGAGCGCTTGGCTTGCGATGAGCAAAGCGCTGTTAGTCCTCTTTAAGGCCATCTTGTTGCTGGCACACCACTTCTAAAAACCATTTCCCCAACACCTATTTAATGAGTTTTATTCCAAAATGACACATCCACCACAGAAACAAAAACAAAATCCTACTCTAATAAAGCAACGGTAAGGGAAGTGACATCCGGGGATTGTTTGAAAAAGTGGTTGTAAAAACATATCTATATATAGATTTATAGACACATCTGTCTCTATATATATATATATCTATATATATAAAAAAAAAAAAATCATACGAGTCCCCTTTATATACCATATTCCCAGATGGATCGTATGCATTTTGGAACACAACTCGGCTTACTACACAAAATTTCAGATCTATTCCATGTTTTTAAAAGACTTGAAAAATCAAAAATCTATTTCATTAATTTTATATTAAGGCATCCAACATGCAATTATGTATCTTTTTAAAAAAAAAAAGACACCGCATCAGAATGCTTAAAATTTCTTACAAAATGTGCCAAAGTGCGGTATGCCAATAATCTACTTTCTAAGTCTCTCATTTTCCCTGTCTTCTTGGATTGTCATGAAAACTGTGGACATATATGCAGATGTTACGACATTTCCTGCTTTACCGTACCGTAAAAATCCCAAGTCAGACCAAGCGCCCATTCAGACTGCGTCGCAGCCAGGTCAAAGGTCACAGGGGTGAAAGGTCAACCCGGCCGGACAGTCGCCTGCTCCACTGGTTCATTCCACTCATTAAATGTTGTTCTAAAATCGACAAAGTAGACGTAATACATGAAATACATTTCAAAGGCGCAAACTGGGAGAGAGCAACGTTAACATTTGAAGTCCCAAAAAGGTGTGCAGGCTCAGCGTCAAGGGGCTCCTCCGTTTGCATCAGTCGTGCGAGTTACGGACAACGAACAAGCATGTGAAGGGTAGTAATGGAGGCAAGGTGGGAAGGGGTGCGTATGGAGGGTAATATCACAGTCCCAGAACCCTCTCTCTCTCTCTCTCTCTCTGTGTCTCGTGTGTGCGCGTCTTGATACATGTACAGGCTAATTCGAGAGCTATTGATTAATGCAGAGGCAGTAGTGGGTCGGGATAGATTCAGGATGAATCCTAGTGATTAAACTCCATTTTCGGATTTCATTTCGGTGGAGGGGGGGGGGGGGGTTGAACCCAAAAAGAGTTTGGCTGCGAGAAGAGTGCACTTAAAACAAAAAAGAAAAACGATATATAAGCTTCCGAGGGGTTAGTGCTCAAAGTCGTGTTCATTAAAATCTGATGAGCCCAAACGGGTCCAGGAAGAGTTATTTGGAGGTCAACCCAGACGAGGGTCTCTAGCTGTTGCTGCTGGCTTTGGGGGGCGGAGCCTCCCCGCCCGCCTCCCCTTCAGAGGCCCGGCCGGAGCTCCCGGAGCTGGGGACGGAGAGCGCCGGGGGAGCCGCCTGCGTGCCGCCGCCGCCGCCGGACCCCCCGGCGCTGCTGCCGTTCTTGTTGACCAGCGTGGCGGGCTGGCCGAAGTTGGTGGTCCTCAGCGTGGCCAGGTGGCGCGGCGAGAAGACGTGGGTGCGGGCGGCGGCGCGCGACTCGAAGGAGGCGCTGCAGGCCTCGCAGCGCCCCGTGAGGCTCTCCTTGGGCACGGGCTGGCCCGCCACCGGGGACGCCGCCGGCTCGATGACCGTGAGCTGCACCGGCTTGGGCAGGATGGGCCGGTTGGCGCGGAGGGCGTTGTACTGCAGGTAGCTCCCGGAGCTGGTGTCCACCTTCCCCGCCATCAGGGGCGACTGTGGGGGGACGGGGGGACGGAGGAGCGTTAGCAACAGAGCTGTGGACCGATACGCTACGTCTGCCCTCGTTCTCGTTAAGCAAGAGAACTGAAACGCTTGAGATAGTTAATGAGCCTGAAATTATACGTGTTCCTGGACTGCTTGGTAATTAAAAAAATATTCAAAACGTACCGGACAGTCAGGCGGCAAATTAAACGGGCCTTAATCATCGACAAGATATCAAGATAAATGTTTAAAGTGTGACGCAATACAGAAATACTGCAAAACTGGATGGACCAGTGACTGGCTGGCTGCCACCTCAGATCTGATTGCAGACAGAAGAGGGAGGTTGAGGGTAGAGCGATGCACTGGTCGGACTGGAAGCCATGGGAACTTCCCCACAACGGGACTTACAGATTATCCCAAGATAGTATTTTTTCTACTGTTAGCCCGATGCAAATCGGCAAAGGCAAAAGAGATACCACTTAAGAGTACTCAGCACGGTCTTTGTACACAGACCCCAAATCATGTTGTGTTTCCAAGGCTAAAATAGACTTCAGTCAGCCAACTTCTTAAGGGAGCGGAAGGAAATAAAGCCATGATAGACACTTAGAGTCGACCAAGTCTACTATGCGTCAAAAAAACGCGTCTCTGTAGGCAGCCTATGCTCCGAGATCATACACAAAAACAAATGGTACTACCAACCACTCAAAACCAAAATAAATACTATTCCAACCAATTACGACAAGTGGTTGGTGCTGTGGGATTTTGCGCTGCGTTCATGATAGTTTTAACTGGATGCCCGAAACATGGAACTGAGGGGCGAGCTGGCTGTTTGTTTGGGACCTTGCTTCAATACCAACAGAAGTGACGTCACCCAAAATCACTGATACAACCTTCAATGTATGTTCTTATTGCATGTCCTAGCACTTAGAAAAAGTACTCGGCATCGTGCAGCGTCTTATCCTAGCTATCTGTGTTGTATACAGGGAATGGGTTAACCTTGCAATTGTTAGTGCTTGGCACTTGGTTCTACGAACAGCCTTCCTGTACCGACAGCGTTATATTGTTTCTCTTTCAACCCACAAATGTAATTATTGCAAGTCGCTCTGGATAATAGCTTCTCCCTAAATGTAAATGCAAGTCAAAAAATAACCGCCCCACTCATCTGCAGACGCAAAAGCTGTATCAGGAGAACACTTTGCATGGTGGTCTAGGCTTCAGTCTGAAGCCTAACACATTAACCAACACGGGACAGGCCTTAAAAGGGATTCATACTTGGTGGGGGGGAGGGAGAGGATTGTACAACAGACAACGTCATTGGCCATCAGCGATGTCTGTTGTCTTCAACATACATCGCTGATGGCCAATGACGGCCTACTGCGTTAGCGAGCAACAATCGCACGGACGACAGAAGAACCACTCACCATCTTCTCCTGCTGCAGCTTCCAGCGCTTCTCTTTGGCCCTGGTGTTCTGGAACCAGATCTGCACCACCTTCAGCGGCAGGCTGAGCTCCGCGCCGATGGCCTCGCACTCCATGGCGTTGGGGTGGGCGCACGTCTCGTAGCAGGACTGCAGGATGGACAGCTGCAGGCAGGACAGGTGCGTGCGCGGCCGGCGGCTGGAGGAGTGCGACAGGAAGCCGCCGCCGTCCGCGGGGCTGGACTTGGCCGGCAGCGGGAGGATGGCCATCTTGGCCGTGCAGCGGCTGTTGGGGCTGACGGGCGCGATGCTGGGCGTGGGCGGGGGGGGGATGGTGCCGGAGGGAGGGGGCGGGGGAGGGAGGGCCAGCTGCTCTCTCGACAGCGTGTTGATCTTAAAGGAGCCTTTGGGGCTCCAGTAATTGAGCCCGTTTTGTTTCTGCGGGACCGACGCCGCGGCGCCGGCGGGGGGCTTGCCGCAGACGGGGGAGGGGGTCAGCTTGGGGACCATGCGGTTGGGGGCTCCCGCGGCGACCTCGTTCTCGCTCTCCAGCTCGTCGTCCGTCTTCTCCTCCTCCTCCTCCTCCTCGCTCTCCTCCTCGGCCTTTGGCGTGAGCAGCGGGCGCGGCGCGATGTGGACGGGGTCCTTGGGGGGAGTCGGCGGCGGCGGCGCGGCCGGTGGCGCGGCCTTAGGTGCGACGTGAGCCTTGGTGACGTTGCTGGTGGTGGTCTCCAGTTTGACCTTTGACACGGCGGGCACACTGCCGTCGACGGGAGTGGCCTTGGTGGTGGAGGAGGAGGAGGGGGAGGGGGAGGAGGATACGTTCTCTTTGGGCTTGATGGGGATCGGCGTCTGCTTCTTCACCCAGGTCAGCTTGCTCAGCTCCTTCAAGGCCTCCTTGTCGGTCATCAGGGTGCGGACGATGGGCGCCGCCGTCACGCAGCCCGCGTTGTTGCTGCTCGTCTTGTTGGAGAAGATGGGTTTGGACAGCGGCCAGGTGAACTTGATGAGGGGCTTCCCCACCGCCGCCAGGGTGCCGTCACTGATGAACCTCACCTCCCCCTTGCGCTCCCTCGCCCGCATGTTCTGGAACCAGATCTGGACCACCTTCTTCGGGAGGTGCACCCACTCGGAGATCTGCTCGAACTCGTGCTTGCCCGGGTTGGGGTCCTTGAAGTAGCAGCCGTACAGGATGTCCAGCTGCTCCGCCTGGATGATGGTGCGGGAGCGACGCATGTCGCGGTACCGCTTGCCTTTGGAGCGCCGCTGCAGCTGCTGGTCCTTCTCGTTCTCCCGCTCCTTCTCCCGCTCCTTGTCCAGCAGGGCCGCGTTCACCTTCTCCGCCGCCCGCATGTAGATGCTGGACTTGGGTCCGTTGTGGCAGCCGACCAGACGGCCGCCGCCGTGCGCAGCGGACATGACTCCGAGCGGCTCCGACTTGACCTGGACCACCACCAGGCCCTTGGACGTGGGCCTCAGGCCCAGCCCGTCCAGGAGGCGGCCCTTCTGCATGGACGCGAGGTCGGCCATCAGGGACGAGGAGGAGGAGGAGGCGGGGGCGGACTTGGAGCTGCCGTTCTTCCCCATGCTGAGGTCCAGGGCGGACTCGCCGTCGTCGCCGTTGGCCATGTACAGCGGCGTCTGCCCGAGCGAGGAGAGGGTGTGCGCGAGGAGGGGGTCCGAGAAGTGGGAGATGTTCGGCGGGTTGGGAAAGCTCTGCACCTTGCCGGCGTCGCCCACCAACGCGGACGGGAGCGAGAGGACGTAGGGGCTGAGGAGCTGGGCCGAGAACGGGCTG
The DNA here is from genome assembly GCF_026213295.1 of Gadus chalcogrammus. Classification (NCBI taxonomy): domain Eukaryota; kingdom Metazoa; phylum Chordata; class Actinopteri; order Gadiformes; family Gadidae; genus Gadus; species Gadus chalcogrammus. Next base: position 17,098,301 of record NC_079434.1, on the reverse strand, counting down.
AGGGACAGGGACAGGGGCAGGGAGCGGACCAGGCCCATGGGGTCCATGGCGTGGTGCTGGGCGCTGGGCGGGTCTCCCTGGGCCTCCAGCTCCAGGTCTACGTCAGAGTCCAGCCGCTCCCTCTTCACCTCGGCGTCCGGCTCAAACATCTTCCTCTTCCTCTCGTTCTTCCTCCTGCGGCCCGGCGCGCCCTCCTCCTCGTCGTACTCGTCCTCCGCGTCCGACAGGAACACGGTGGTGGAGCGCAGCACCTTTCCCCCCCCCCCGCCGCCCGGGCTCTGGTGGGCCCCCGGGGCCGCCCGCTGGGCCTGCTTCACGGGGCTGGCCCGCCACGGCCCCCGGGAGGCGTTCCGACTCTCCTCTTCAGACACGAGGACCGAGCTGCCGACCTCGGCCCCGTTCTCCGAGTCAGAGGTCAGACAGGAGTCACCCTGGCCCTCGCTGCTCAGGCCCCGCCCTCTCTTCTTCTTCCCTCTGCTCGACAGGTCCATGGCCTGACCTTCTGCGTGGTCGGTGGCGCCGTCCTCGGCGATCACCAGAGCGCTCTCATCGTCGTCGTCGTCGTCATCGTCCTGGTAGCCGCGGTCTGAGCCGGCGGGGTGCCGCCTCTTTGCGTGCGGAGCACGGTCCGACCGCTCGGCCCGCTGCCTCTCTTTGGCCTGCCGGGCCTGGCCCAGCCACTGGCGGACCTCCGCCTCGGGGATGCCCACCTCTTTGCCCAGCGCCTCGCAGTCCTCGTGGGGAGGGCTGGCGGCCTCCGCCTCGCTGCGGGACTCGAAAAACGCCAAGAGGACCTCCGACTGGAACTCGGACAGAACGGGGGGCACGGGGTGGGCGTACGCCGCCCTGGTGTCGACGTAGGGCCGGGCCTGCTCCGAGGGCATCGGGGCGTTCCGGAACGGGCTGCACAGAGCGTTGGCCGGACTCGTGCCCGGCTGTGATTTCTGGGGGGTGGAGTCTGGACTGAGAGCCAGGTTCAAAGTGACCGGGCTGAGGCTGCAGCTGCTGTGCACCGACGCCGAGGGAGAGAGGCTGTTGTGCCGGAGGCTTCTGTCGGAGGGTGTCAGAGAGGGTTTGTTTTCTTCTAAACCGCCACCTTCTGGCTCCTCCTTTATGTCCACCGGAGCACTCGCCGGGCCTCCGTCTGCCTCTTTTTTCGGCGGCCCGCCCTCAGCCTTCACACTCGGGTTCTGCGCCTCCTGACAGAGCTGTGCGGTCGCCTGCATGCCCATCGAGGACCACTGGTTCTGGAGGCTGCCGAGTCTTTGGGTCACCAGCGCCTGCTGGGCGGCGCTGAGGCCCATCAGAGGCACGCACTGGGTCAGGATCTGGCCCTGCACGCCGTCCGCTTGCTGGTGGGCCTGGCCGCCGTTCAGGATGAGGGGCATGAGCATCGGCGGGGGGGCGGCGGCCCCCGGGAACACGGACGGGAGGAGGGAGTGCGGGAGGGAGCTGGGGCTGGAGGTGAGGAGGGTGAGGAAGGCGGACACGGCCTGCGCCGAGGTCACCGGGGAGGAGAGCAGCGAGGGCGCGGCCTGGGAGACGCGGATCTGTTCCCCGTCTTTGGCCATCACCATCAGGTTCCCGGACAGGCCCGAGACCTGGCAGCTGGTGGTGGTGGCGAGCAGGGGGGCCGCTCCGGAGCTGGTCGTGGCCACGGCGGCACTGGGAACCCCTCCACTGCCGCCAACGCCGCCGCCGCCGCCGCCGGCTGCCACGTTGCCCGCGCTAATGCTGCGCGTCTGGTGCAGCACAGACTTCATATGGCTCTCGAGGGTGATGGCGTGGTTGTAGGACACCCGACACACGGCACACTGGTAGGGCTTGTTGGATACGAACGGCCGGGAGAGGAGCGGGACCCGGGCCGTCTGGGTCTCGCTGTCCACGCCCTGTTTGGCGGCGCCCAGGGTCATCCGCTGGATGTGGGAGGTGGCGTTGTAGTGGACGCTCAGGGCCGTCTTGGTGGGGAAGGTCTCGATGCAGGCCGTGCATTTGAACGAGCGAGCGGCGTTCTCGGGCGGCGCGGGACACCGGTCGGGCTTCTCGCCGGCGACGCGCTCCGCCGCGCCGGGACCCGCCTTGCCGTCCGCGCCCGGGGGCCCCTTCGGCTCCGACTGCACGGGACAGGAGGGGGGGGGCGACGCCTGGACGGGACAGTCCCCGGGGTCCCGGTCCTCCGCCATGTCCACGTCCTGCTCCTTAGACGGGCGCGCCTCGTCGGCGTCTCCCTCAGAGTCAGACGCTTGAGAGCTGGGGGGGTCGGCGGGCTTCAGGTTCGGTAGAGAGGCAGCGTCTGACAGAACTGGAGAGAGCAACACCGTCAACCGCCTGCTTGGACTCATCGTCGAGAGAAAGGGCAAATTAACATTTCACCGTCCTCGACATTTATCTTTGGAGCGATTTGAGGGTTCGATATTAAAAAGGTGAAGGTAGCTTTAGGTAGTGCTGGGCGATGTGATATCAATATTTAATTGATATATCATATGATATAATATTTCAGCCTTTTGGCAATGACTGTAGGCCCAGCAGAGTTGGGCAATTCCTGTGTAGAAAGTCATCAGGGGCTCTCTGCCTAGCAACTCAAACGTTTGATTTTATTGGATTTGATATATACGTTTATGTAAATAAAATATATTATTCCCATATATAGCCCCATATGCCATTGAATTAGGGTTCCAATATCTTCAGGTACGCCCGTGACACGCATTTGCCTTCAGGTAACTCAATTGACCGCACAGAAGAGGTTTAACCAGAAAAAAATTATCAAAGTATATCACAAGTATTCGCTGCATCGCTCAACCTTACTTCAACACATACTAAACACTTAAACATGCCTGCACCCCCCCCCCCCCCCACCCCACGAAGTTACAATGGGCAAAACAGTTCCATTGCATTCTGAGAGCAACTTACCTGTGGACGTCATTGTGTCGCTCTCATGGTCACCTGGATTGGCACACTGTTTAAGTACAGCCTGTGAAACAGAATAAATGGAAATGAACGACTTGTTATGTTTGAGAATACCTTATTCATTTAAATAAGCGATGAAGACCGGGGCCCCTTGAGGACCCGGCGTTCACCCTGTGTGCCACACGGGGGCCGCGACACTCACTATGTCGAGCAGCTTTTCCACGCAGGTCTGGAGTACGTTGTGCTGGGCAGTCAGGTGGAGGGCCAGGCAGGATCGGTCTTCTAGCCCCTGTTGGCACAGCGGGCACAGCAACCCCGCCACCCTGTGGCTGTCTCTACACAAGATCTCTCCAGACTCCTCCTGACAAATCATACACACACAGCTTTAAGATACGCTCCGTACGGGATCATGAAAGTAGATTCAGATTAATTGCCGTTTCACATCCCTTGAGAGACTCAGATACGTTCCTGTGTTTAAAGAAATAACTTTTTGAACGGGGACACTTTCAGTACGTTGACATGCATAGGGGAAGTCCTCCTCTAGCCGTGTTCCACCCAGAGCTCCATGCTGGCATTCTGCAAGACCAGTAGCAGCAAAAAAACGCAATGAAGTCGAAAATCAGTGTTTAAACGATGGACACTATAGTCATTTGGATCCCCCATTGTGCATTTCAAGAGGTAGAACGCCTTTAGTAAAACATTTACATAGACCAGCAACCTCAATTACAGACAACCGAAATAATAAATCAAGATATTAAAGAGCAGTGTAATCATTGTTATGATTATTGCAATCATATATAGACCACTTGTAGCGCAGTAGTAGACAAATTGTGATGCAATCTATGGTTGCTCATGAAACCCGTATCCAAACTCTCGTGGTAGTTTATAGAGTAACATGCCATTTTGGATAGGAAAACGCTTCATAAATCCCCAAGGGGGCCCTCAGGTGTTAACTGCAGTGCCACATTCAGTATATAGTTCCAGGTGCACCATTGTTTAAATTACAACCACAATTTGATGTTGAAAGTTATGTTACATCCCTAAAACCTGCAGAAGAATGTTTAGGTCTACCTATGCTACTGGTAGGGTGGTCAACAAGGCCAAGACTTAAGCACATTCTTTTACACCATTGTGCTGAAGGTCAACAATGAGGCTATTTTTAAGTGTCCCAAATATTCTAGACCAAACTGTGAGAACTTTTAAAGTTGCAGCTAAAAAGAAGTCCCTTCAAATGGGTTTCACATAGAATAAACTATAAAAGTGATAATACTCTTTATAAGACTAAATCATTGTTCATCTCATTATTTTAATAAAACGGTACTCTTTCAGGCCCAACTGAACCATTACTTTGAATGACACTCGTGATTTCCCTGACCCGTTTGAAATGGCCAGGAGGAAGGGAGAGCTAGGTTCATCAAACATGACAGAGGCCACAGGGACGAGGACTGCTGCTAGACTCTGCCGAGTTGCAAGTGACACAAAGGCCCAAAGGCTACAGAGTTGACACTGAGTGTTGACGAAGGACAGATACAACACAGTGCAGCTCTCAGAGACAGAATGTTAAGGGCGAGCAGCAGGTACAGAGCAGCGTGATACAGATATGTTAAGGTAGGGTGAGCAGAGCAGCTAGAGACACCGATCAAAATTGAGGTATGTATCGGATGGCACGGAAGATGTTAACACATGTTGGCCGTAGTCGAGTCATCGTTTTGAGTTGCAAAACCTTATTCGATTTTTTTCTAAACTTGCCGTTACCAAAATAAAAGTTACGGTAAATAAGGTTAAATTTCACCCGAAATTAACCTTAATATTCTTGTCTATACAATGGTGTGTGTGCGTTGTGGCAACCCGGCCGTTGCCAATTAAGGAGATGAAGAGCACCTGAGGAACCGGTGGAGAAGCAGCTTAAATAGCCTGCTTCTCCACTCATTCGGGGCTCTCTCGGCCATGTGGGTCGTGCCGGGAGGGAGGGCAGCCGGAGGTGGAGAGACGCGGTAGGGGGAGAACGCACAAACCCATACTAACGCCAATACGCTTCCCCCCAGGACTGAGTGGGAGAAGACGGGAGCGATAGAGACGCTGCCCTCGCAGCCGGAACAGACCCGGAGACGGCCCTTTTTACCCCATAAGAGGGAGAACTTATGTTGTCTTTTGGATTTACCTTTTTACAGGTGAGGTGAACGAAATAAAACCGTTGACCCGCAACCCTGTTTGGAGCGTCTCCTTTGAAAAACTCAGCCGCCAACGATTGGGGTTGCCACACCATACAAATATACAAAGTAACTTTACATAGCAGGAGAGTACTATATATAGTTTAATATTAACTGTATTTTATTTGATCAATTAATTTCCACATGTCCTTGATGTTGATTTTATCAATGGACATTGGGTGTGATCTAACCGTTAACCCAATTGTAGATAAAGAGCCTAGTTATTATTATATATATTATAATAAATAACACTTTTCCACAGATTTCATTATCCTTTAGTGAGGTAAAGTGTTCAATTTACCTGACTATAGCAAACAATTAAGATCAAATCCCATCACTGCAATCATTACAGGCCTATTACAATGATCATCAAAGTATCAGTTACAACTAATGTCATCCAATACATTATGAGCAAACATTCAACGTATCTGTCCCAGAATCTCCAATAAATCGTTCAACTATTTGAACATATTATAAGATGCATTGTGATTTAAAACATGATCCGCAGACTAGGGTGACATTGCACGGACTAGATGTGAATACTAAAATGATGATCCTCAACACATGGCAGCCAGCTGCACAATATAACGCAGAGAAGAAGAGTTCATAACAGGTCCCCTTGACATTAGCATGATGCATAACCTCAAGGAGAACCGATCGCTCCGTACAATAGTGAGATTAAATTGCCCAAACAAAAACATCACGTTTGACCGAAGGCATTCAGGAGTAAAGTCCTGATGAAGGGTCAGTGGAGCCAGGAGCCCATCCTGAGAGAGGGTCAGAGGAGCCTGGAGTCCAGAGAGGATCCTCAGATCACTTCAGGGTTAGAGGAGCAAGGAGCCCATAGATGATCCTCAGAGAGGAGCCATGAGCCCAGAGAGTAGCCAAGAGAGAATCCTCAGATCACTTCCTCGTCAGGCCAATTAGCAAGCTAGCAAGCATTAAGACCCTATTCAAACACATGTCTAAATACACACCAAGGGTCGTCCTGAACACCAAACACCACGACGTGGAAAACTAACAGACAAGTTAGGACTATATGCCTTTTGAATCTCGACTGATATCAACCATCATCTTAATCTTAATTAGCTCTGCTGGCTGCGATGAATCAATTAGCAATTAGCTCGACGTGTAGCCCCCGTAACGACGCATTACCGCCGTTTAGAAGACCTGATCTGCCGATCATCTCATCAATAACCCTGCATGACACTCAGAAGTGCACGGTAACTTCGAGGGTCGGGTCCCACGCCGTTAATAACGCGTCGTTCCTTCACCAGAGCATTTCGTTAATCAACAAAGACTGATGACATCCACTCCGCTAGCTAGCCTGTTAGCACGGAGATAATTAACCCCTCGGTCCTGCTGAAGAGCCTTAAACCTCATGAAGTCCTCAAGTGGACACGGATCAGACCCCCGGTACTCCAGGTGTCCACAAAGACACAAGTCTTCCCCGGCCTCGCCACGGGTTGAACACAGGTCGCCCACAGTAACCTTAACAAAACCTCAACAAAAGCCCCGGCCTCGAGTTACAGCTTACCCCGCTGATTGCGTGCTGCCAGCCGGGTATGCAGCGCCCCTCCGCCCGCCGCCGCAGCAGACTGAGGCCTACCGAGCGTCTAATTAACGAGCTGGTTCCGGCTACAGATGTGTGCCTGCCCCCCCTCCCGCTCCACGGACCACCTCGATGGGTTCAGATCCTCCGATCCACACCCTTAATACCTCTGGTCCAACACTTTTGCGTCAAGATCCCCGTTTTAATCAGCGTCACGCCGTAATTGGCGACATAAGTCAATGCTAAGCTACCCGCGGAGGACGACGTGACGGGGGGGAGAGAAGAGAGGAGGGGAGGAGAGGAGGAAAGTTTGGGTTTAATGTTGGATTCCTCTGGCGGATCAGAGGGGTCCACAGCGCGATCGTCGTCCACTCGGTCCAATTAACCGCGGGAAGGGAAGTCTGCGGGTCACGTAGCCGTGATTGGGAGTCTCGCGCGTGTCGTTTAATTAAGTTGAGCGCAATTAGCTGCCGCATTTACCTGCATGGTCTCCGCTCCGCTCCACGTTCCTCCGGCTCCTCAGGACTGAAAAGTTTTCTCGCTCAGCCCTCCCTCGCTTGATCTCCCCCTCCTCCCTCGCCCCTCTCCTCCCCCTCTCCCTTCTGGTAAACACTCGACAGCTCCCCCCAAGGCTGATTGGGGGCAGAATGAGACATTGCCATCAGAGATCCATTATGTAACAGATATGAAAGATTCTCTTTTTGTGTGATTATTGGGTATTACTGAGTACATGTCTGCTTTAGTGAGATTATACACAACAAGCCTGGGGAGTATGATCGCTGGAAACCAATCGAGATAAACACTTTCCCAAACACCCGACTGAAGGTGAAACGATGTTGATCTAAGTGTTTCAAGCTATTGGTATAATGCGATAAAGGAACACAAAACAGGAGTGACTCGAATAATAATGATCTGTCAAACCAATTACACCTGCGAACAAGATGCTTGGATATTCAGTGGAATCATAGGTGTGGCACAAACTGTACAGAAATGTACAAAACATGAGCGGAGGATTAACCCGTTAACTATTACCATTAACCCATTAACCATTAACCCGTTAACCATCTGCGGGCCGCGTGGATATCAGATGGTGCCCCTGCGTTAGTGGAGCGGGATATGATGTCCGCGAACACAGAGAGAGGCGTCTACTGCGTTAGTGGAGCGGGACACGATGTCCGCAAACACCGAGAGAGGCGTCTACTGTGCCTGAATCAATCTGACCTGCAGGGCCTGTTTGGATCTTCTCTGTAGCTGTCCGTTCGGGATCTCAAAAGGTGCGTGGTTTGCTTTATTGTAATGCTTGTATAAAAGTATTATATCTGCTGAACAGGTTTGGCTCAATGCAACAGATTGTGCTCAGTAGATTGTGAATGGGCTGATAGACAGGTGCAGCTCAATGGGATTTCAGAAGTAGATCAAATATATTCTGCAACTTGTTTTGTTGAAGTGTAATTAAGTGTAATTCCAGATGAGTGTTGAGGTGGAGCGGAAGTTTGTGTGTGACGCCGGGATGTGGAAACGGCTGGAAGAAATCGGAGGTTTGTTGTTGATGGTCGAGCTTATTACGTTTTTTTTTTTAAATTAAGTTGTAGATCAACATTATTTGTAAGTATATTGTACGGTATGAAAAGCATTAAATAGTGTCAATGGTTGTATTCAATGTGTGTCTTCTCTCTCTCCATCTTCTCGTATCCCAGCTGTGTGTATTGGTCAACGTGAGATCCACGACCAGTACTTTGACACCCCAGATTTTGAGCTGACTTTGAGGGACACGTGGCTACGTAAACGTGAAGACAGCTGGGAGCTGAAGTGTCCCCCAGCAGTCGGAAAGACGCAGGAGACGAGTGGAGAAGGACTGGAGGAGGCCTCTCTCTGTTCACGCTACAAGGAGATCACCAGCCTTCCTGAGATTCAATCCAGAGTCAAAGAGGTCCTTAAGCAATGTGCTGGTGGTAGCCTCAACACGGATCCGCTCCCTGGTCCTTTGGTTACTGTCGGACAGGTAAGCCATGAAGAACCAGGTGGACCAGAAGGAGTCGGCGACCCGTGGCCGGGGGAGCTGAACCTGCGGTGCTTTGCGGAGTTCACCACGGCCCGGCGATCCTTCACCCTGCAGGAGGAGGGCGTGCAGATAGATCTGGATCAGGCGGACTTCGGCTACACCGTGGGGGAGATAGAAGTGCTGGTGCAGGAGGGAGAGGAGGTGGGGTCTGCTCTGGAGAAGATCGAACGAGCAGCGAGGAGGCTGGGTGAGGAGCAGCGAACGCCGTTCTGACTTTAGTCTGAGTGTCGAACATGTCAGATTCAGATTCAACTTTATTGTCACTGTGCAGAGTACAAGTACAATAACAACGAAATGTAGTCGGAGATCTAAATATTAATGCAAAAGAACAATTAAGGTGCAGTTTGAATATGAATTGTCATATAGTGCAATAGAGCAGCAAAAGTAAAGAGACCTAGGTATGAGCAGCATAAGATGGATATAACAGATAAGAGCAGCATAGATGGACAGTACGCTGGATATGAACAGTTTGTATGACAGCAGTATGTATGTGTACAACTAGACTCAACGTCTACTCCTTTGACTTGACCATTCACTTTGTACTAAATGCATTTCTTTTTTTACAGGTTTGACCAGGAATTTGCGAGTCGAAGGAAAAATGGATGTTTACCTCCAAAGATTTTGCCCAGAGCATTATGTTAAACTACAAAGGGCACATATACTTTGATAAATGTTTTTATATTAAAGTTCATACATTTTAGGAATTATATTTAAATTGTACAAATGTTTAACTAGTTTTCTTAATTTACTTGCTACACAAGAAAAATGTCTGTCTATCTTAAAATATACTTCTGTAAATTAAAAAAAATCTATTTCTATCTAACTAATACAAATTTGTTATGGGTTGAGAAAAGTCTTGAAATATAATTGGTCTAATAAAGGCTGAGAATATTGATAATTTGGACATTTAAAACCATGCTCATGAAAATCCTCAATTATTCCCTACTAACAGCAATCTGGGAAATACATTAAAATATATTGTATGTATTACATCCACAAAAACTTGAGGTACATGGATTTTTTTTGAGACTTGGGTCGATCTCAATTCATTTTATTGTCACCAGCAGTGAACGTCTTCAACAGAGCTGTAAAAAATACAATAAACCTTCATGCTGGAGGTGGCAGAGATCATAATAGAATTAGTTTGTAAACCCAAGAATATTTTAAATATCTTTAAACGATAAAAAAAGTTATTAGTTGACTTTATTATTTGTTATAGCTAATAAGACCTCAGTTCAATATAACACATTCACATGCCGCTCTGTGTCATAATCCCATCCCATGTATTACGAGGTTCGTGGTATGGAGGTGCTGATAGGGGCCTTGATGATCTAATCATCTGAGTTATGCTTATGTGACCGGCGTCTCATCATGCTGAAGGCCAGCGGCCCTGGCCAGAGTCACGCTGTTGTGATGCTGACGTCAGAGCAGTGATGTAGAGAGGAACGCACACAGCCAGGTAAAGCCGCCTTCAAAACAGCTCGGAGGTTCGGAGGCTCTTACGTGTCTTTACGTATACCTTTACGTCTGTGTGTCTGCCAGGGAACTTCTCCCTTGTTTTATTTATGTTGTTCTCCTTTTGTACTCAACGTTGTAGTCCATGTGTTGTCCATGTTTTAGTCCATGTGTTTTTTTCCCTTTCCACCTTAAGGACCACAATGGAAACAAGCTTTTGGGCTTTATTGTGGTTTTTTTTAATCCTTTTTAACACTTCTGTTAATTGTTGTTCAATAAAGTTTTCAATCAATCAATCAATTCCCTTCTTCCGAAAAGATCTTGCCGCCCAGAAGTCTGTAGGCTATGACATAAAACCGGAATGTTCGTGACCGTGAGTCAAGACTTCATAACTAGTATGGATGCCCGCAGGGACCTCTTTGCCGAATAAGATGAATCAGTTTTTAGAATTGCTTGCGATGGTTGAACATGAGCGAGAATTCATCAGGTGATGTTTATAATTGTAAGCTATAATGTATCATAATGCAAATGTTAGAATGGGTGTTAAGTTCGCCTTTTAGTGTTGCTGCATGTTCACTTTAGTCTATCAATGAAATGGGCAGCCATTGTTGTGACGTGATGTCGGAGGTCTGCACGAAACTCCGAGCGAAAACTCTGTCCCAACAGGGTATCAAAATTACTTTCCTCCGAGCGGGTCCGATCCTCCGAGCCTCCCGGAAACTCCGACTGATTTGAAGGCGGCATCAGTCCATGGTCCATGGACAGTCTCGCACACCCTGACGTGGTGGTTACGTGACACCTCCGCAGCTCGACGTGGTGATCACGTGACCCACTCCGCAGCTCGACGTGGTGGTCACGTGACCCCTCCGCTCGAGCAGGTTCTCCTCCACTTTGTAAACAACATGGCGGCCCGCGGTCCTGCTGAGGAGTTAGCGCCCAGGAGAAACACGTCGAGATAAGGTTTAATAACGACACACAAGTTCAGCTGGTTACATTACTTTGAGCGGACCTGACGTCCATATCAAAACGAGAAGAGATTTGACTGACAGCTGTCAATCAGCCGAGCCTGGACGTCACACGGTAAGGTGGTGGGGTCGGGGTGAGGGTTGGCTAATCGGAGTTCAGCAAAAAGACAGCATCTTAATTAGCATCTTAACATTAAAACGTTAAAAGTCAGCCTACATCGGCAGATGGTGTTGTGTTGTTCGCCTGACTCACACTCCGCTGCGTGGTGGAAGTACGTGTGTCTCTGGTACCATCAGATAAGATGTTTACCCAGTTTGGATAAGACTGGTTAGGGGAGATAACCCGTCCTGTTTACGGTTTAAACCACCGGGGTCCTCCTATCGTCTCTCCTCCCGTTGTACAAATCCTGTGTACTTAATACTGGTCTTCATCCTGTCCTTCACCCCTCCCAACCCCGTCCACTCCCTGTCCAGGCTCCCCTCGGTCTATGGGCTCTCAGTCCAGTTCTGGGATGTCTGGAGGCAGGGGGTCGTCCAGCAGTAACCCGTCAGATCAGCCGGAAGAGGGGGAGAACCCATCCAACCAGGAAGAGAACCCATCCAGCCAGGGCAGCAGGGGCTCGTCCCGCAGTGACCCGCCAGATCAGCCGGAAGAGGAGGAGAACCCACCCAGCCGGGGCCGCGGCCGCAGGACGGGGGACGGGCAGACCACCTCTGAGGAGGACGTCGACCTAGCAGAAGTACTGGCGTACCTACTGAGGAGGTGGGGACGAGTCGGCTCGCTTTACAGTTCACGTCGCCCCTGGAGGAAACCAGCCATGAGACAGGATAGCCGTTAACACTAAGAGCTTTGTGCTAACTTTAATGCGTTTCTATCTATTTTAATCTTTGTTTAAACTGGTAAGGTCGAGCTGAGGTTAGTTTTAAAAACCTGTTTAACGGGAGAGATCTGGCTGCAGGCAGCATAACACACCAGGGAATGAGGTCACAGCAAAGAACAAGGATAAACGTACACATACAACCGACTCAAAGGTTGTATGTGTTCGTGTTCAGAGGCGGCGACCCGTGCCCTGGCGCTCCATGCACTCAGAGCTGAGCCCATTCCTCCCTGTGCTAGGGGCCAGGTGAGGCTGGTCCATGGCAGTGGGGCCACAGGCCTCCAGCTGGTCCAGTCCTACTCAGACTCCGACGAGGACAGTGATGGAGCCTGGGAGGGCCGGCTTGGAGACCGGTACAACCCCCCAGGTGAGGACTCCTTCTCCAATTAGGACTGATGTGCCTGGCCCGCAATTAGGACTGATGAAGAGGGGCGGAGTCACTTTGTTTGTGGCCTATATTGGGCGCCTGGTTAGAGGGGTCCAGCCCTCCCTTTTTTGGCATCTTCACCTAATGGCCATGCTGCAACTGTTGTTGTGTGTTCTCTTTTCATTATGGGTTTTCAAATAAACCTTGATTATTGTTGAATAGAATCACACGTCCTCCGCCCTTCCTCATGTCTGGGTACCCTCTCGCATTCTCCTGGCCTAGGGTAACCAGACAACGAGGGAGGGTGGAGGTGTGATTCTATAAAAAAAAAAATCAAGGTTTATTTGATAACGCATAATGAAAAGAGATCAAACAAACATGAAAAGAGGCGCCCAATATAGGCCACAAACAAAGTGACTCCGCCCCTCTTCATCAGTCCTAATTGGGAGACAGGACAATCATCGGCAAGGCCTTGCGGCAGTCACATACCATCAGAGCTGTGTCTCTGTCTCTGTCTCTCTGTCTCTGTCCCTGTCTCTCTTCCTCTCTCTGTCTCAGTCGCTCTGTCTCTCTCTGCCTCTTATTTGCATCCCAGTCGCCTCAACCCACAGACCCACATGGAAATCAGTCTCTTTCTTTCTTTCTTTCTTTCTTTCTTTCTTTCTTTCTTTCTTTCTTTCTTTCTTTCTTTCTTTCTTTCTTTCTTTCTTTCTTTCTTTCTTTCTTTCTTTCTTTCTTTCTCTCACTCTCGCTCTCCCTCTCAGAGTAACATTAATTGTGACCCCTGTTTCATGTCCTTTTCTAAGTGGACGTCCGTCCAGACACGCAGGAGTTGGACCGGAGTGAGATCCGGACTCAGATCATGTTGGCCACCGCCTCCACCGGCATGAAGAGCAGACAGAGCTTCACCAACATGCTCACAGAGGCAAGAGAGCAGAGATGAGATGGATGGATGTGCATATATCTATATCAAATAGATGTATATCTCTATCATATGATATACACACTACCGTTTACAAATTTGGGGTCACTTAAAAATGTCTTTTTTTTTAAATGATGATTAGGAAACCCTTGTGCATTATGATAGCACAGCTGAAAACTATTGTGGGGGCTTTCATGGAAACATGAAAATGTCTTGGTGACCCCAAACTTTTGAACTTTAGTGTGTGTGTGTGTGTGTGTGTGTGTGTGTGTGTGTGTGTGTGTGTGTGTGTGTGTGTGTGTGTGTGTGTGTGTGTGTGTGTGTGTGTGTGTGTGTGTGTGTGTGGATATCATATACATTCATATGATATATGCATATGATATCTATATATGATTTTTATGTGTATGTATTTAATGTCTGTGACCCTATGGCTGTGTTTGTTTGTCTCTCAGCGGGAACAAGGCCGGTGTAAAGGCTCCAGTTTTTCCCATGGAGAGTGCAGTCGAATCCGCTCACAGTGAGTATGTTCAAACAACCTCTTCTTCCCCAACCCTACAGATCTTCACTGTTAGTGTGACGTTCCAGTGTGTACGACTCAGTAGCATCTAGCAGTAAGTTTTTTGATTGAGAATTTATTTTAAAATCATGTTGCTAACCTATAAATCCCTACATGGTTTAGGCCCAAAATATTTAACTGATATGCTTCCACTACATAAGCCTTCTAGAACACTAAGATCTTCTGAGACCAATCTGTTAATTATCCCCAGAGTAAACACGAAACATGGGAAAGCAGGATTTAGTTACTATGCAACAAATAGCTGGAATAAACTCCCTGAGGATTTAAGACTTGCCCCAACTCTGAGCACCTTTAAAACAAGATTGAAGACTTTTATGTTTGCTTTAGCTTTCTGCTAAATCTTAAATACTTTACCTTTATTTTACTAAAATGCCTTTTTAACTTTCCCTTTATTTTCTATTTTTACCAGAAAAATACATGATCTGATACCAGAGAGAAAGGTTGTATAAGGGTTAGAGTCCTGAGTTTGTCCTTTTGGTCTTGGCTAGAGTCCTAGAAGCTGGGTTAGAGTCCTAGAATAAATTGATTAGGCCTTTGGTCTGGGCTAGAGTCCTAGAAGCTGGGTTAGAGTCCTAGAATATTGTTAAGGGTTAGAGTCCTGAGTTTGTATTTGTATAAGGGTTAGAGTCCTGAGTTTGTTTGTATAAGGGTTAAAGTCCTGAGTTTGTTTGTATAAGGGTTAGAGTCCTGAGTTTGTGTCCAAGTTCTGTCTGGGTTAGAGTCCTAGAATCTGGATTGGAGTTCCAGAGAAAGGACCAAGTTCCTTTAGGTCGGGTTGTAGTCCCGACTTGGGTTCCAGAGAGACTGTTGATCTGATCTTAAATACATTGCACTTTCAATTTTACTTACTAAAAAGCCTTTTTAACTTTCAATTTAATTTTCTCTTAAATACATTGCACTTTCTATTTTACTCATTTCTTGCATACGTTTTCTTTTACTTATCTATTATTTTATTTTATTGTATGACAATGTTTATATGTGAGGCACTTTGAGTCTGCCTTGTGTATGAAAAGTGCTATATAAATAAAGTTGCCTTGCCTTGCCTAAGTCCCCTCTCGCCCTTCCTTCCCAACGTGACGCTTCTCCGTCACACAATTGTCTTAACACCAAGGCCTGTGGCGCATTTGATATACCATACTGCTTATTATAATGCTCCTACGCAACAGTGATACTAATTACTATCACAGAATAGTCCTAGCCATGGGGTTATATATTACAAGACCCCCCCCCCCCCCAACCTAGAACTCTTAGCCCAAAACCCACGTTTTTGATTGAACGTAAAATGAGTTCTCTCGCACTGTTGGTCCCTTCTGGGTTACCGTAGAAACATGGCGGTTCAACGTGGAAGAGGACCCTCTCCCCATGTAGATATTAAGGGCTCAAACACAATCATTCTCATTTTCATTTAAGTGTAAACTAATTAATACATACTTATTAATATTATATTCAATTTCTGCCAATCGGTTCCGTTATGTGCCACTAATATCCACATCCTTCCCCTTTGACCCATGTACCAGATTTAGAATTCATTTCTAATTGAGGCGCAGAAGCTGTTTTGATGGAGGATGTGTTTTTTTTCTTTTCTTTGCGTCAGAGCTCAAAGAACAGTCATATCCCGTGACTGACTTGACTAAAAAAAAAGCCTGGCAACTTTTGTTCCTTTAGATTCTTGCCAAACTACGTTTCCCACAAGGACACCTACCACCAGAAAGCCTTCTGTGGTCTCTACAGCAGCGATGGCGGCATGTTCCTCTCTGCCTGCCAAGGTGAGCACTCAATCCTTTCTACCCTTACTTCTATCAGATGCTTGCATAGAAAATAGAAAATAAACAGCAGGAGTCAATTGATGCGGCCCTGACAAGGACAGCGAAATCACACGATATCTACAGGACGCAAAGTCAAGAGATTAACCTTCAGGTACTCGTGCCAAGGCTACAGGTGTGTGTGTGTGTGTGTGTGTGTGTGTGTGTGTGTGTGTGTGTGTGTGTGTCCACGTCAAAGTAAACCAATCACGGCCTTTAAAGTAATTGGCTACATTTTGAGCATCTGATGGGATAAAGGCATTTTATTTTATCATCAAAGTAAAGTCAATGGCAAGCAGCAGGCTACGTTCTCATCCCAGAACACAGCGTTGTGTTCTTCAGAAGGCTATAAATCAAATGGAAGGGCTGCACTCTGCATCATGTCTACACCCCGGCCAGATCAAACCAGACCCTTTGGCCTCTGAAGCTCCGACGCAGACACATGGCTTTGAGCGTACGGCGCTGCACCTGCTCCGAAGGATAATTGGTGGTTTGCACTGCGTGCAAAGTGTCAATTAACCTGCCCCAGAGCACCGGCTCTATTCGAGAAGATGAGGAGGAGTGCAACATGCATTTTACTGGATGTGTGAGAGAATAAAATAAAAGCAAACATCCTCTTGTTCCCCCCCCCCCCAGACCAGAACATCCGGCTGTACGACACCACCAGGCGACGCTTCCACCTGCTGCGCACGGTGAAGGCCCGGGACGTGGGCTGGAGCGTGCTGGACGTGTGCTTCACCCCCGACGCCCAGAGCATCCTCTACTCCAGCTGGTCCGACTACAGTAAGATAGAGCTCCCTCTCGGCTCTCTGCTCTCTGCTCTCTGCTCTCTGCTCTCTGCTCTCTGCTCTCCCTCATTGGTGTAGAACCAACCCAGGGTGATCGCCAAGACGATATCAGTAGAGGGCACCGTTCCTTTCTGTCACCCGAATATCATAACATGTGTACTTTACATTTGTACATTATAATAACGCAGAACACATTTGTAATTTGTAATGTATCGTGCAAAATTCCATTTGAGGATAAACATGTGTGTGTGTCACCCCCCCCCCAGTTCACGTGTGCAGCGTCGACGGGGACAGCGAGTGCCACACAGCGCTGGACCTCAGGTGAGTGTTGACCTCTTGGTGACCCCATAGACCCCCCCCCCCCCCCCCCCCCCGTAGAGCCACCACCCAGCATCAGAACCCCACCCGACATCATCCCCACTGGGATGACTGATGGTGTGTGTGTGCATGTCTCTGTCTCTGTGTGTGTGTCTGTGTGTGTGTCTCTGTGTTTGTGTGTGTGTGTGTTCTGCAGTCCGGACGAGCGGAGGTTCTGCGTGTTCTCCCTGGCCGCGTCGACGGACGGAAAGGAGATCTTAGGAGGGTGAGTAGAGTTAGTCCGGGATCAAACGATGTGTCGTCAGAAGATGAGGATGTGGTTTGGAACACGTCCGGGCTTGAACCAGTCTAATCCGCCAGCTCAGGTCCTTCCATGTTCAGACCCATTTCTATCAGACCTGGCCTGGCCAATCACAATCATTTATCTGAAATGGGGCGGGTTTAACACCATGGCCGACGAGGCATCTTCATAAACAACCAAGATGGCTGCCACTGGCTCCCAATCACCAAGAGCCAGCAGCACTAAGATTGACCTGTAACCAATCAGAACAGCGTTCCGTTGTTCTGATTGGTTGCAGGTCAATCTCAGTGATACGTGAGGACTGATTTCCACGTGGGTCTGTTGACGTCAGGCTACGTAGTAGAAACAGAAGTGGACAATATGTGTGGAGTTGGGATGGAAATGAGGGATCGGGAGACGGGCTGGAGGTGGTTTCAGAGGCTAAGTGTACGCTCTGCTCCATCCGCAGGGCCAATGACGGCTGTCTGTACGTGTTCGATCGGGAGCAGAACAAGAGAACGCTCAAGGTATGTCATCACAGGTCCCGACATTGTGTGTGTGTGTGTGTGTGTGTGTGTGTGTGTGTGTGTGTGTGTGTGTGTGTGTGTGTGTGTGTGTGTGTGTGTGTGTGTGTGTGTGTGTGTGTGTGTGTGTGTGTGTGTGTGTGTGTGTGTGTGTGGTCTCTGCCTTCTCCCACACGCACGCATACCTTTTTCTTTGTGCTGTGGTCGTCCTTATCTGGGGTCTGTTCTGTCCTCATATGGTCCTAACACACGCACGCGCACGCGCGCACACACACGGCTGGGGAGGCTCTCCCACCCGTATGTCAACGATGCACGGGGGAAACATTTAAACGTGGAACTCCAATGACCCTCCCCCCTCCCCAGATCGACGCCCACGAGGACGACGTGAACGCTGTGGCGTTCGCCGACAGCTCCTCCCAGCTGCTGTTCTCGGGCAGCGACGACGCCCTGTGCAAGGTGTGGGACAGACGGACGCTGAGGGAGGACAGACCGCAGCCCGTGGGACAGCTGGCCGGACACCGCGACGGAGTCACCTTCATCGACAGCAAGGTGAGGAGGGGGAGGGGGAGGAGGAGGGGAGGGGGAAAGGGAGGAGGGTGGGGTTCGAGGTGGTGGAGGAGGAGGGGGAGGAGGAAGAGGAGGGGGAGGAGGAGGAGGGGGAAGAGGGAGGAGGGGGAGGGGAGGGGCAGAGGGAGGGGGAGGGGAGGAGGAAAGGGAGGAGAAGGGTGAGGAGGGTGGGGTTCGAGGTGGTGGAGGAGGGGGAGGGGGAGATGGAGGAGGCAGGGGGTGGAGGAGAGGAGGAGGGCCGTCTGTGGGGTTGTTAATGTGTCTCACCTCCAGCTGAGGGCTGCACTTCATTACTGTAGAGCTGGAGCCCAGCGTTAGAACATCTTTGAGGCTGGGGTTCTGTTGATGTGATTCTCCTAATATCAAGAGGTCATAGAGAGGGGGCTGTTTCTGTCTCTCTGAACGGTGCGGTACTGTCTCTCTGAACGGTACAGTCTCTGAACGCTGGGGTACTGTCTCTCTGATCAGTACTGTCTCTCTGATCGGTACTGTCTCTCTGAATGTTGGGGTATTCTCTCTGAACGGTACTGTCTCTCTGAATGTTGGGGTACTGTCTCTCTGAACGGTACTGTCTCTCTAAACATTACTGTCGCTCTGAACGGTACTGTCTCTCTGAACGGTACTGTCGCTCTAAACGGTTCTGGCTCTCTGAACGGTACTGTCTCTCCGAACGGTACTGTCGCTCTAAACGGTACTGTCTCTCTGAACGGTACTGTCTCTCTGAACGGTACTGTCTCTCTGAACGGTACTGTCTCTCTGAACGGTACTGTCTCTCTGAACGGTACTGCCTCTCTGAACGGTACTGTCTCTCTGAACGGTACTGTCTCTCTGAACGGTACTGTCTCTCTGAACGGTACTGTCTCTCTGAACGGTACTGTCTCTCTGAACGGTACTGCCTCTCTGAACGGTACTGTCTCTCTGAACGGTACTGTCTCTCTGAACGGTACTGCCTCTCTGAACGGTACTGTCTCTCTGAACGGTACTGCCTCTCTGAATGCTGCTGTCTCTCTGAACGGTACTGTCTCTCTGAACGGTACTGCCTCTCTGAATGCTGCTGTCTCTCTGAACGGTACTGTCTCTCTGAACGGTACTGTCTCTCTGAACGGTGCTGTCTCTCTGAACGGTACTGTCTCTGAACTGTACTGTCTCTCTGAACTGTACTGTCTCTCTGGGGGCAGGGCGACGCTCGCTACCTGATCAGCAACTCCAAGGACCAGTCCATCAAGCTGTGGGACGTCAGGAAGTTCTCTCCCAAGGAGGGGCTGGCTGCCTCGCGCCTGGCCGTCACCCAGCAGAACTGGGACTACCGCTGGCAGCAGGTCCCCCAGAGAGGTGAGCCCCAGTACCGCCCTGTCTCTACCAGTACAGCCCCGTCTCTACCAGTACAGCCCCGTCACTACCAGTACAGCCCCGTCACTACCAGTACAGCCCCGTCTCTACCAGTACAGCCCCGTCTCTACCAGTACAGCCCCGTCTCTACCAGTACAGCCCTGTCACTACCAGTACAGCCCTGTCTCTACCAGTACCGCCCCCTCTCTACCAGTACAGCCCCGTCTCTACCAGTACCGCCCCGTCTCTACCAGTACAGCCCCGTCACTACCAGTACAGCCCCGTCACTACCAGTACAGCCCCGTCACTACCAGTACAGCCCCGTCACTACCAGTACCGCCCCGTCACTACCAGTACAGCCCCGTCACTGCCAGTACTGCCCCGTCTCTACCAGTACAGCCCCGTCTCTACCAGTACAGCCCCGTCTCTACCAGTACAGCCCCGTCTCTACCAGTACAGCCCCGTCTCTACCAGTACAGCCCCGTCACTACCAGTACAGCCCCGTCACTACCAGTACATCCCCGTCACTACCAGTACAGCCCCGTCTCTACCAGTACAGCCCCTCTCTACCAGTACAGCCCCGTCACTACCAGTACAGCCCCGTCACTACCAGTACATCCCCGTCACTACCAGTACATCCCCGTCACTACCAGTACAGCCCCGTCACTACCAGTACAGCCCCGTCTCTACCAGTACAGCCCCGTCTCTACCAGTACAGCCCCGTCACTACCAGTACAGCCCCGTCACTACCAGTACAGCCCCGTCACTACCAGTACATCCCCGTCACTACCAGTACAGCCCCGTCTCTACCAGTACAGCCCCTCTCTACCAGTACAGCCCCGTCACTACCAGTACAGCCCCGTCACTACCAGTACATCCCCGTCACTACCAGTACATCCCCGTCACTACCAGTACAGCCCCGTCACTACCAGTACAGCCCCGTCTCTACCAGTACAGCCCCGTCACTACCAGTACTGTCCAGATGGTAGCCCTGCGTGTTACTAACATTGATGGGTTTGAAGGTAACCAGTGATGGTTTGATGGTAACCAGTGATAGTTTGATGGTAACCAGTAATGATTTGATGGTAATCAGTGGTGGTTCAATGGTAACCGGTGATTGGTTTGAAGGTAACCAGTTATAGTTTGAAGGTAACCAGTCATAGTTTGAAGGTAACCAGTGGTGGTTTGATGGTAACCAGTGATGGTTTGAAGGTAACCAGTTATAGTTTGAAGGTAACCAGTGATGGTTTTGTTTGAATGGTAACCAGTGACAGTTTGATGGTAACCAGTGGTGGTTTGATGGTAACCAGTGATGGTTTGAAGGTAACCAGTTATAGTTTGAAGGTAACCAGTGATGGTTTTGTTTGATGGTAACCAGTGACAGTTTGATGGTAACCAGTGGTGGTTTGATGGTAACCAGTGATGGTTTGAAGGTAACCAGTTATAGTTTGAAGGTAACCAGTGGTGGTTTGATGGTAACCAGTGATAGTTTGATGGTAACCAGTGGTGGTTTGATGGTAACCAGTGATAGTTTGATGGTAACCAGTGATGGTTTGAAGGTAACCAGTTATAGTTTGAAGGTAACCAGTGGTGGTTTGATGGTAACCAGTGATGGTTTGCTTGTCTCTCCTCCTGTAGCGCTGAAGAGACACAAGCTGATGGGCGACACCTCGGTGATGACGTACCGCGGCCACGGCGTTCTGCACACGCTGATCCGCTGCCGCTTCTCCCCGGAGTTCACCACCGGCCAACGCTACATCTACACGGGCTGCTCCACCGGCAAGATCATAGGTGGGGCGCACCTCCACCTTCACCTCCTCTACCTCCACCCTCCACCTCCACCCACCTCCTCTACCACCACCCTCCACCTCCACCCACCTCCTCTACCTCCACCCTCCACCTCAACCCACCTCCTCTACCACCACCCTCCACCTCCACCCACCTCCTCTACCTCCACCCTCCACCTCAACCCACCTCCTCTACCACCACCCTCCACCTCCACCCACCTCCTCTACCTCCACCCTCCACCTCAACCCACCTCCTCTACCACCACCCTCCACCTCCACCCACCTCCTCTACCTCAGCCCTCCACCTCATCCTCTAGCTCCACCCTCCACCTCCACCCACCTCCTCTACCTCCACCCTCCACCTCTACCTTCACCTCCTCTACCACCACCCTCCACCTCAACCCACCTCCTCTACCTCCACCCTTCACCTCCACCTTCACCTCCTCTACCTCCACCCTCCACCTCCACCCACCTCCTCTACCTCAGCCCTCCACCTCATCCTCTAGCTCCACCCTCCACCTCTACCTTCACCTCTACCCTCCTCCTCTACCTCCACCCTCCACCTCTACCCACCTCCTCTTCCTCCACCCTTCACCTCTACCCACCTCCTCTACCTCCACCCTCCACCTCTACCCACCTCCTCTACCTCAGCCCTCCACCTCATCCTTTAGCTCCACCCTCCACCTCTACCCACCTCCTCTTCCTCCACCCTTCACCTCTACCCACCTCCTCTACCTCCACCCTCCACCTCTACCCACCTCCTCTACCTCAGCCCTCCACCTCATCCTCTAGCTCCACCCTCCACCTCTACCTTCACCTCTACCCACCTCCTCTACCTCAGCCCTCCACCTCATCCTTTAGCTCCACCCTCCACCTTCACCTCCTCTTCCTCCACCCTTCACCTCTACCCACCTCCTCTACCTCCACCCTCCACCTCTACCCACCTCCTCTTCCTCCACCTCTACCTCCACCCTCCACCTCTACCTCCACCCTCCACCTCTACCTTTGCCTCCAATCTCCAGCCCCACCTCCTCCTCCATCCACCTCCTCTACCTTTTGGTCTTCATGTGGACAATATATTAACTGTGTGTGTGTGTGTGTGTGTGTGTGTGTGTGTGTGTAGTGTACGACGTGCTGACCGGGGCTGTGGTGACCCGGCTCTGTGGCCACGACGCGTGTGTGAGGGATGTGAGCTGGCACCCGTACCAGGACAGCATCGTGAGCAGCTCTGTGAGTAGACCCCCGGCTGACCGACACAGTACAATAACCTTTACTTTCACTAGAGACACTGAGGTTCCCCTCATTTAGAGTGGCGACGAGCATACACAAGCAACACAATTACAAGGATAACGTGTAACAATTACGATAAAATATATCTATAAAGCATAGAAAATACAAAAAGAGCAAGAATAAAATAGGATGAAATACTAAAGGAGAATGAAATCAGCTAAAACAATTACAGTGGGATGTATACAGTTCAGAAAACCTGCGAATACCCGATATCAGACAGAGACGTAGTACTGAAGGGAAATGAAAATTGAGCGGAAGTACATAGGCGGGTGGAGCCAGGCTAACCATTGCCTCCCAGAGGACAAGAATAGACTCTTAATTAACGAGGAAGAGATCGCCGTGTCTCACTCCTTTCCTTGTCCCCCCGGGTCTTACTCTGCTTCATGTTCCCTGTGTCTCACTCCGCTCCATGTTCCCTGTGTCTCACTCCCACGTCTCACTCTGCTCCATGTTCCCTGTGTCTCACTCCCACGTCTCACTCTGCTCCATGTTCCCTGTGTCTCACTCCCACGTCTCACTCTGCTCCATGTTCCCTGTGTCTCACTCCCACGTCTCACTCTGCTCCATGTTCCCTGTGTCTCACTCCCACGTCTCACTCTGCTCCATGTTCCCTGTGTCTCACTCCCACGTCTCACTCTGCTCCATGTTCCCTGTGTCTCACTCTGCTCCATGTTCCCTGTGTCTCACTCCCACGTCTCACTCTGCTCCATGTTCCCTGTGTCTCACTCCCACGTCTCACTCCTCTTCATGTGGTGTTCCAGTGGGACGGAGCCGTCCGCATGTGGGAGCACAGGCAGACCCACCCCATAGAGGAGCACCGCGACCAGGAGTGACCAGACCCAGGGTCAGGGGTCAGGGGTCGGGGGAGGAGGAGCCAGGAGTAGGAGGAGGAGCCAGGAGGAAGAGGAGGAGCCGAAGGGGCCAGGAGGAGGAGCCGAAGGGGCCAGGAGGAGGAGGAGCCAGGAGGAGCCTCATCAGAGGAGGCGGAGCCGGCCCCAGAAGGGAAGTGGGCTGAACAGAGGGAGGGACACTGAGCTCACACGCACACAGAGACTTTTTATGTTTTCGTTCCCATGCTGGTTCGTGAGTTCTTCTGGAGGATCTCAAAGCATGATGTGAGGTGTGGGGTTAAGAAGGGGGTGTTATGCGTTATGCCTCTTAGGGACCCCCCCACCTCCTCGTTTGACCCAAGGGGCGGGGCAACTTTTTTGAAGGTCTGCCGCTCCCTGTGATGGTGAAACAGGCCAAAGCGTTCTAATTTGGTGTAAAGTCCTGAACCTCAGTGTGTTCTCGATGCTAGAGCCTTGATGAATAGTGGAATAAGCTTTTCTTAATCAGTCCTTTTTGCTGGTTTATGGTTTTAAAACATTAATAACCGACTCTCCTTGTTATCGTTAGGTGGACATTTAATGTGAAGTCATTTTTCGAAAGTTGAAAATCTCGCGGAGCAACGACGACGATGATTCTGTTGAAATAATGTAAGATATTTTAGTGTGGAAGTTAGACGTAGTTAGATGGTATTGTTTGGTGCCGATTTTTGGGAGCAGTATTAACGATCTTAATAATAAATGTTGGTCACCGCGGTAACGTGGTACAAGGAGACTGCAGCGTTCCGACCTCGAGTCCGACCTCAGCGATGACATCACACACGTCCAGGTGGGCCATGACGTCAGCTCCCTCATAGGTCCACTGTCTCTCCTAGTGCTGCTCAAACGGACTGGGCCGCTCCCAGTAACTCACCAGTCCAGCTCACGCTGTCTCCAGGCAACGGCTGGTCTGACACCTTCTGATTTAGTTACTGACAACACCTTAATGGCCCGACCCTCGTGTGTATTTATATATTTATACACACACGCACACGCACACGCACACACACACAGCAGAATAGAATAACAGTGGCATGACCAGTGATTGGGTAATTAAAACAACTGACAGCAACCCAAGGAAAAAAACAATTATTTAATTCTCGACACATTGTTTATATTCGATTGCCGCACATGAAGTCCCCTCGACGGACATGGAGGTGGTGAAGGAAACACATTTCTTACCCTTAGATTCAAAGCAAGACCTCAAAAGTTCCCAGACTCATTCTGATTAACTTCAGTAGTTGTTAACTGGCAGGTTCACGTCATGTTAATGCTCGTCGGTGAGGGAGAGGAATGCTTTACTGCACCAACAGGTGCAAATTATTATCTGAATTATTCTTAATTGTTATCCTTTCATAAAGCTCAAGACTTTGAATAAAAAAACTCTGGCTATATTTATGTGTAGCATATATAATATTTATCTTGTCTTACATTACATCCCGCATGTTACTTTCTATATGCACTACTGAACCATTGACTGTAATACAGGTATTCTGTTACAGATCATGCAATACATGTATGCGTTACAGATCCTTGGGCTGTAATACATGTATATGTTACAGATCCTTGGGCTGGCTGTAATACATGTATGTGTCACTGATCCTCTGGCTTTGATACATGGACATACTTCTGAACTAAAGCTTCCTCTAAGGAATGAGAGGGCTATTTATAGGGGGGCTGTGGAGAGACGGGGGTTATTTTTACCCAGCATGTGCCGTGGGTCAGGGTGCCAGGGTGATTCAACAGGAACAGACGGGGTCTGGGCAGTCACCCACTAGTCCACACGGAGAAATCCTCCCCCACCGTAGAAGCTCAACAACAAGGTCCCACTCGAGATGAAGGCCGTTTCTTCATCAAATGGTGGCTCCTGGCCGGACGTCAACTTGGGTAAATTGTACAAAGTGGCCTCGGAAGTGGCGCTGCCTGCTAGGTTCCTGGGGAGGATACTGAACGCCGGCCTGGTGCTCTTCACCAACCTCCTGGCCGCGGTGGTGGGCAGCGGCCCGGCGGGTCACTTCCACCTGCCGCTCAACGCGCTGGTTCTGTTCGGCCCGCTGCTGAGCCTCTGGACGTCCAGCTACAGCATCTTCGCCAACAGGAACCACTTCCTCTACAGGTGAGGAGCGTGGTCAAAATAAGGTTTCCCTTATGGAAAAGGTTCCGCGCTATTGTTTACCACTACTTTGTAAACGTGTCCAATTAAGTGTATCTAGACCCAAACATGCAATTAGGATTAATTCAGACGTGTAATAGGGTAACGACGACCCAGGACATGCAAGTACACCTCGTCCTGTCTACCTAATGCTAATATATAAACTAACCACTGTCGTGGACAATTTGGTGTGTTGTGGACAATGGCAACAGGGTGTAAATGCCCTGACATTTCATGTGTCCAGTCAGGCCGCTATTGACATGAACGACCTCTGACCTGTCCGGCAGGAAGTTCCTGGTGTCGGCGTGGGGATGGACCTTCTGCGTGGCCGGCTCCTTCGTCGTCCTCCTCTCCTACTCGGCGCGGCGCTCCGCCCTGCTGTCGCTGCGCCACCTAGCGCGTCTCGCCCTCACCGGGCTGCTCTGGTGGGGCACCGGGCGTCTGGTGTGCCTCCTGGAGGACGCCGCCGGGACCTGCTTCCAGCCCGTGGCGGCGGCGGCGGGCGGGGGGAGCGACCTCGCCGGACAGCCCCTGCTGCTGCTGCAGGAGGCCCAGAGCAAGGCGTCCTGCCTCCGAGCGGGCCAGGTGTGGCGCGGCTACGAAGTGTCCCAGGACACCCTCACGCTCTGCCTGTGCTGCCTGCTGCTGGTGGAGGAGATGGCCGCGTTTGGCCCCCATGTCCTCAGGGCGGAGGCCCCGACGGGACCCCCCGCCGGAGCTCCACTCAGGATCCTCTTCCTGCTCTGTGTGTTCCTGTTGACTCTCTGGCTGTTTCTGCTGCTGTGTCTGCTCGCATACTTTCCGCAGTTCCCTGCCCAGCAGCTAGGGGGCGCTATAGCCTATCTGGGGTGGAGGGGGCTTTACCAGGGTTGGTATCGCCTAAAGCCCAGCTGGTTCTGTCCCGGTCCGCCAGGAGTTGGACTGGACTGATAAACATAAGTCTGGCAGATAGATTTCTAGTTTATGATTATGTACACTAATAGTGCTTTGAGAAACCAATAACTTCTGACATGAGAAAGGCCATCCATACTGAGACTGAGGCCTCCTACCCGGAGCAGGGGTGCAGGAGCAGACACACCGGTGTTTTTACTTGTGTGACGCGTGTCAACACGCACTGGATACCAGTAGAAGCTCTGCCTGCCATGTTCCGTTTCTTGTTTTGATCTGCTGGTGCTTGGACCCACGTAGTCCACTTAAGAAATACCTCTTTGAGAAGGCTTGAGATGCAGATACTACTTTTCTTCACACCCGTTTTCCTGGAAGGTTCAGCCAAAGAAGTTCTAATATATTTGTTA
This sequence comes from Gadus chalcogrammus, assembly GCF_026213295.1. Classification (NCBI taxonomy): domain Eukaryota; kingdom Metazoa; phylum Chordata; class Actinopteri; order Gadiformes; family Gadidae; genus Gadus; species Gadus chalcogrammus. Next base: position 17,071,408 of record NC_079434.1, on the reverse strand, counting down.
TCACTGGAGAGGCAGAGTTCTCCTTCATCCGGTGCTTGAAACTCATCTGTTTTGGTGGAATATCTTTTCAACAGTAAAAAACCTTTTTGAAAATGTCTGCTCCAGTTAAGTGTATCAGATTTTCATGCGTGTTGTGGAGTAGAGACGTGACGACTATGTTCAGTTATTTTCCGTGACCTACTCCCTGATGTCTATTTACTGGTACATAAACATTCTGCATACTCACAAGCTCATTTTAAAGTCATTATTGGTAAGAACAAAAATTGAGAAGTGACTTTTTGAGAAACACAAAAAGCAAACGCTTTAAGGCAGTTTTATTGAGTAATTTGAAGATCCAAAAGAAAGGATATAGCCACAGAGAAGGCTGAACTGAAAACGTAAGTGATAGAATGAGAGTGCTGTTTCACTGTTACTAAATGACACTGAACACTGAATGTATCCAGAGGAATACAACCAGCTGGTTTTTGTGTCTTCAGCAGAGTGAAGGCCTCAGTAGATGAGAGCCTCAGTAGATGAGGGCCTTGGACGCCCCCTTGGGCTTCATGATCTTGTCGTAGTTCTTGTTAATGATGTCAAACAGCACCGCCTGCAGGACAGAGAGACAGATAAGACTCCAACCTCTGTCTCGCTGGGCTCGTCAGCTTAGACAATAGGGATAAGGACGGACTGATAACAATATGACGGAACGAAGGTCGGCCAGTTCCTCTAATCATCGTCTATTTTAGAGACCGCTCATTAAACACAGGGAAGACCGCGGAGAGGAGACCCAACCAATCAGGACAACACAGCGCTGATCAAACCCAGCCCCCGCCCCTCTTAAGACGCCCCTCCTCCCAGACACCAGCCCTTCTCAAACGGCTGTGAGGCCACAAATGGAATTTATTTTGGGCACAGTTGGGTTTGATTCAATAGACGGGACAGACCCTCCGGTCTTGCGATTCATATTTCAGTGTTGCACAAACCGTTTGTGCGACAGACTGCACAATAGTGTAGTCTGTTTGACTACACCAATGATTCAAACAGACTGTGATGCCATTGGATTGTCCAAATAGATGCAGGAATATCCAGCCGAACCCAGAGTATGGTGTCTTGCACGACCCGATAATAAAAACAATACGCTGCAGTGGGTTTGGTTTGTATGAATGCGTTGCGAGGGCTGAAGGAGAACTGGTGTCCTTGTGCCCAGAAGTAACACCTCTCTCCGTTATTAAGACGAGTGGCCTTACGTAGGTGTTGCGGATCTCCAAAACCACGAGGCGCAGCTCGCTGTACTGGTACTGGTCGAGTTCATGGACCAGCTGTCTGTAGTCTCCCTGTGAGGAGCAGAAGGAGAGCCCCGTCAACATCGGTGCGGACAGGAAATAATCAAATAAGAAACGATAAGCTGGCTCCTGTGATAAGAACTATTTCTAGCACATAAAATAAGGACCTCAGCCAAATCCTTCCCCCCAAACCCTGAAGCGAGAGGATTTGATTTGAAGTGATGAGGGTCAGGGTTAGACCAATAACATGGTCTTCTTGTACAGGAGATGGGTTAGTGCTCAGTTACATTTACTTTTAGGGCATTTAACCGATGCTTTTATCCAAAGCGACTTACACCGGTTAATACACACATTGACACACCGACAGCAGAGTCAACCATGCAAGGAGACAGCCAGCTCGTCAGGAGCAGTTAGGGTTAAGTGCCTTGCTCAGGGACACATAAACACTCTAGCTAGGAGGAGCTGGGGATCGAACTAGCCACCTTTCGGTTACAAGACAACCGGTCTACCTCCTGAGCTAAGCCTACCCTACAGGAGCTCTGTCTGTACTGACCACGTGGGGCTGTTTGGAGGCCTTGGCCACGGCGTCCCCTCTCTCGCTGTAGTACCTGCAGAGCGGAACAGAGGAACACATCAACCCTCTGGCAGCAGGCCATTTGCATCGTCTGATAAATCATGCGTGACAGGATGGTATGAACGGAGCCTCACTTTGAGATCTGGGTCTGGAAGGCCTCTATCTTGGTGCGTGTGAGGGTCAGCATCTCAAACACCTTCTCCTGAAGAGGGACGTGGAGAGAAACCATGAGACACCCGTCTCCACAAAGAACCAGGAACGTAACCGCATAGAACGGGCCGACGTGACCATCCAAGATCACCCGTCACTAACCTGGACCGCCACTCCAAAGTTGTTGCCATCTTCAATTTGAGGAATCTGCAGCTGCATCCACATGGAGACCTGCCAGGGGGAGAGAAGCACAACATCAGACCCTCTGAAGGCCCAGGAGACCGCCGTAAAGGCCTGATTATGGTCCAACGTTCCCGTGGGACCTGAACGTGTTGAGTTTCACCCTTGGAGGGTGAGTGTGAGTGAGTGAGTGAGTCTGACCATGTTGAGTTTCGCCCTCAGAGGGTGAGCGAGTGAGTGAGTGAGTGAGTGAGTCTGACGTGTTGCGATCCTCCCTCAGAGGGTGAGCGAGTGAGTGAGTGAGTGAGTGAGTGAGTCTGACGTGTTGCGATCCTCCCTCAGAGGGTGAGTGAGTGAGTGAGTGAGTGAGTCTGACGTGTTGCGATCCTCCCTCAGAGGGTGAGCGAGTGAGTGAGTGAGTGAGTGAGTGAGTGAGTGAGTGAGTGAGTCTGACCGTGTTGAGTTTCTCCTTGAGCGAGTGGATCTGGGGCTTCACCTCCCTCAGAGCTCGCTCTACGTGCTCGTTGCAGCAGATCGGGCCGCACGGCGGGCCTGGGAGGAACACAACACGACGATCAATAACAACACAACACAACACTCGGTAACAACACAATGATCAATAACACAAGACAACGATCAATAACCACACAACACAACACTCAGGGGAGCTCCTCTGTGGAAGCAGACGGTTTTGGAGCAGACCTTCATCCTCTTTGTCCTCTTTGTCGCCCTCCTCTTTCTTCCCGGCGGCGGCCTCCTTCTGTTAGGAGATCGAGATGGAGGCTCAGCGACCGTCAACCTCGTGTACATGATGTTTGATTGACCCGTCACATGACCCCAGGTGTGTAAGATGAACACATGAACGACAGGGTGACTCACTTCCTCCTTCTTCTTGCGCTTGGCTTCCTCCTTGACGGGGTCGGGGATGGGGATGTCCAGGGGGGCTCGCACCAGGTCCGGTCTGCTGAGGCAGGTCTGGGGACCACAACAGACATCTCTTATCAACCGACCTCAATCCACCGACCGGACATAAGGGGGGGGTCAGAGGTTCTGTGGTGAGATACCTTCAGCAGCACGTCCATCTCGGCCATGGACTGCGGGAATTGTTTGGAGAGCAGTGCTTCTGCCTAGTTAGAAAAGGATGTGAGGATCAGAATGAGAAATAATTGTTATTCGTCAAATGTCAGCAAGTATTATCAAATGTCAGCAAGTATTATACACATAAAAAATACGAAAAGTATTATTTGTGCCGTGTTTACCTCTTTGGTGAGTGACTGGCAGAAGTTGTCCACCTAGACAATTGTATGCGTTAATACACCTTTTTATTTTTGTTCATTTTATTGAAATAGTTGACAACCGATTGAAGAGGTTATGCTGAGTTAAGGATTCGGCGCAAAGCTAACATTACACAAAGACCATGTTGGTGTGTTTCAGCTGTCTGTTCTCTGCTACTGTGAGGATAACTAAAGACCATGTTGGTGTGTTTCAGCTGTCTGTTCTCTGCTACTGTGAGGATAACTCGATCTACATGTTTATCTGAACACACTCTGACTGGCCAACACCCAGTGGAGGGATGAGATGAGGTGAATGAGATGAGGCTACACGACGCGATCAACTTTTCTTCAATAGGCGTCTTTTGAATAAAGCAAGGCATGTATGTTGCATATTATAAGACCCATATTCCCCCCTCACAGTGATCAGTGTGATTCAGTGAAAGTAGCTTGGTTTCGTTTTCCTCCCGCGTGTTCTTCGCCTCCTGCGCCAACTTTATTGTCCTAAACCTCACATAATCGTATGTGATAGAAGTAAAGAGCAGCGATCAACATCAATCTCCTCGGTGAGGACCGCCTGAAGGAGACCAGGAGCTCTCACCAGAACCAGGGGAACCGGAACCAGCGGGCAGCAGGTCTCGGACCTGGACACGGACTCTCCTCTCTCTTACCTGTTTCTTAGACTCGGGGTTCATCTCCATAGAGCTCATGGCTGCAGAACACTTTGATAAGGTTCCTCCGACAGGGTTTAGGAGTGAGAGGACGGAAGGTCTGCTTTAGTTTCTTCAATCACACAAAAAACACCGAACTACCGCTCGCGAACTATCGTAGCGTCCAAAACGAAAACGAAAGTCTCCAGCGAGCCGTGGTTCCCCGGCAGGTTTGGAGGAGAGGGGGGCATTGTGGGACTTGCAGTTCATAAGGAGGTTAGGATGAGAGAGGGCCATTGTGGGACTTGTGGTTCAACAGGTCAGGAGGCGACAGGGGTATTGTGTGACTTGTAGTTCGCCAGGAGGTTAGGAGAGAGGTGCTTTTCTTCTGGCCGTAGTGTTGGGAATCGGACCCGAGTCCCAGAAGTTCTGCATTCTGCCGTGGACCTGGCGGGACCCATGGACCTATTAAAGAAGGTCGGGACGTGGCCCAGTGTACTGCTTCCTGTCTTCGTGTTGGAACGCGGCCCAGAGTGCGCCAGATGCAAACCTAGATTTTATTCATATTATTATTATTATTATTTTTATATATTTTTTTGGGATGTAGGCATAGATACATTTACTGTCAGTATATCATATACTGCAAGTATAGCTATTGGATGTAGGCCTGCGATGAGCGCATGCGTACCAGGGTGGTGTCGAACAATCCAACCGGACGGCCGTCATTTATGACGTCAAGCCGACGCGAGAAGCAGACGTGGTCCGTCATCCAAACGCTGTGATTAATGATCGCAATAATATATTCAGTTATTGTTATTTTAACTGCCTGTTCGCTGTGTTTTTAGTCCGGGGTGGTAGTGGTTATTAATATCATTAAAAGCGTCAAAGACTTATTAGGACTATTTTTCATACATAGAAACTTGACCAAGCTTTTAGGACTGCTTCATGGCAATATTAATAATAATAATAATAATAATACATTTAATTTAGAGGCGCCTTTCAAGACACCCAAGGTCACCTTACAGAGCATATATATTCATCATAAATCGTTTAAAAAAAAAAAAATAATAATAATAATATTGGACTGTTCTACAGGAAACAGGCTAGATATATGAGCCCACATTACCCTGAATACATTGTGTACTGCAAGGCCGCCCACCCTGACCTCTACTGCAAGACTCAGATACCCACCCATCTTTGTTTAGGCCACTCTGGGGAAAGGATTGGACACAGTGATGACCCTAGCTCTTGTTGTACTTCATAATTAATGTCTGCTCAGGTGATTGAGGCGGAGTGTCTGCAGGAGCTGTCACACCTGAGCTCAGTTCCCATCAGGCTCCTCCTCCCCTATTTAAGATGGATGTTAAACCATCTCTTCCTCTCCTCCTACCCAGCCAGCAGGGGTTGTGTGGGTTTGCTTAGATTCATTTGACACACTACACTACACCCACACATACACTGCAGACAATGCTGACTTACATTCCTTATCTTATCTTTTTGCTCCTAAATTCTTAAGTTCATTAAGTTTACTTTCTGTGTGGCCTCCCATCTTGCGTCAGAACTAAGAGCTGGTTTATGACAAAACTTAGGAACTGCAGTTCAAAGATGTCCCCACTAGATGGTATTACTGCTGCTAGAATCAATGATTGATTGAACTATTAAAATTGCATTGATTGTAAATATCTTCACCATTCAATCGCATTGATTCGGGGTCCCACAGGACAAAGACTCATAAATAAAGACACGCAGCGGTAGATAACCACCGAAAGATTTGTGGAATCGGATTCCAAAAAAACCTGCTTGTGTGTTTTGTGGTCATCACATGACCAACATTGATTAATAATCGTATAAACACGGAATGGGTGACGCACGGGGGACATGCATGTTCGCATCTGGATGCGAGCCAAAATCCACCAGCCTAGGTAATCAAAGTCCACTGAACCTCTGGCGGTCCACGAGCTCCTCCTCTGATCGGTTCATGGTTAACATGTTCATACCACGGACCAGGCCACTGGTCTGTTTATTAGTGATTAGCTGCACCTGCTTTATTGATATCATATCAAGAGGTAATAAACGATGACGCCTCATTGTTAACATGGACTAGACCAGTGGTCTGTATTAGTTATTGGCTGTATCTGCTTTATTGATATCATATCAGGAGGTCATAACCGATGACGGCTCATCCGTAATGATCTATCGGTCCCCAGATTATTCCAGGGACGTTTTTTATCATTGCAGAGAGTCTGGGTAATATGGTGTGTATATATATAAATAAAGAAGGCCGTGTCTTTATGGACAGGGCAGTGGAGGCGGAGAAGCCGGTTTACGGAGAGAGGGAGCGAAATGGAGCCCAGTCAGGAATCTAACCCAGGTTGCTGCAGGGCCTGTTGCCTTCCTGATTAGTGGCCTGGCGTGTTAGGGCCCGAACAGACCGTCTGCACTCTGTGTCAACAATAAAGAGGTCAGAAACTCAAGACTACACCCAACACCAGGGACACTATGAGTTGATGACAGAAATGATCAACAGTGTTTGATCATTGATGATGAAGTTGGCCTTTGTAACTCTGTGTGTGTGTGTGTGTGCGTGTGTGTGTGTGTGTGTGTGTGTGTGTGTGTGTGTGTGTGTGTGTGTGTGTGTGTGTGTGTGTGTGTGTTTGTGTGTGTGTGTATGCGTGTGTGTGTGTGTGTGTGTGTGTGTGTGTGTGTGTGTGTGTGTGTGTGTTGCTAGGAGCTGTTGTGAAATACGCTGGACAAAGGTCATCCCAAGGAACACAAGAGGACACAACCGACACGTTATATCAGGAGTATGCAGATATATACAGTATAGTATGTACTGTATATATGAAAAGTATACAGATATATGAAAAGCATGACCGTGCAAAGAAGTCTGCAGTGTAGACTTGTTCATAGAACAAATTATACTGCACATCTCAGGATAACTTTGATTTGTCTACATTAATAGCAGGGTTATGTTACAGGGTTACATTAGTTTCCATGTCTCAATGTTTCCTTGGGTAACCACGGACTAAACCCAGAGCCGAATGACCATCAGAGAGACGCACACTAATGTAAATATGCATGATGTGTCAGTGTCACCATGCATTACAAATCCAGGGTAGAAAGTTGTTTCTATATTGATTTTCCTCATCAGACAATCAAGCCCCATCAGCGACCCCTTGCGGCCTGTCACACACCCTGCAACGCATTCATTTATTCAATATATTGATAATGTACTTGTTAATAAAGACAATAGGCAATAGCTGCATGTATATAAATTGTAAAGAAAGAACGGTTGAATACTCCCATCATGAAATGGTGTACATCATGCCAAGTAATGTCATTCCCATATTGTAGACCTGTTACATACAATAATTGGGCCCACCTAATGAAAATATCAATACTTTTGATTACTTGGATAACATTCGCAACTCTCTTTTAGATTGCGTCACTGACTTAAACGCATCCAAATTAAGTCCACATGTCGGCTCTCGAGGCAACAGAGGACCAGGACTTGCATCATTTGGGGGCGGGCTGCTGCTGTGCAGAGGAGCGAAAGTTTGCAGGAGGGACGGCGGTCTGAACCAGGAACCTGATGTGTTTTTAAAGTGAACCGGCTCGGTCTGTGCGGTGTGGAGCGGGAGTACACATCTGTCGGCCGGTCGATCTCTGAGCCTTTTACCAGCAGAGCGGTCCACGCAGAACAACCTTCGTGCAGCTGGTTTGTTTGCGTTGTTCTCAGAGTCACTGAGCTCCCGTTCAGAGCAGCAGGGTCGACGTGCCCCTTGGTACACGTGTTGCAAAGTGTTCGCGTTCCAAAGTGCAAGGTTCCTTTCAGCCCCATCCCGATCTCCACAGTCGACCAATCACACATGAGCACAGATCATATGTGATCCCTGTCTCCCGGTGGTACACTACAGTGATCTAGTTGGTGTACAGATCCTGAACTGAGCACAATGTCGGGTCTGATGCTGGCTGTGATTCGGAGGTGAGTTCGGGTTCCTTTGTCAGAGTTTTTGTAAGTTTCTTGTCTCTCTTTATAGTTGAGTTTCTTGTCTCTATGTTGTTGAGTTTCTTGACTCTCTTTTTAGTTGAGTTTCTATTCTCTCTGAATGAATCCAGCTGTTCTCTCCAGGTTCCTGAGGAGGTTTTGATTGCATCATTTATCTGCAGGAGACCACGGAAGGTAGTTTAACAGTTGACTCAGGTCAGAAAGGGACTCCTAAACCAGAATAACTGGATTTGAAGGGACGCCTAGCCTTCAGTTGTCATGACACAACAAATGTGCATTGTGTTGTAGTTTGTTTAAAAGCTTGGGTCAACTCTCTTTTCACGTCTTTTGCTCATTGGTTTGATTTTGTGTATGTGTTAGGTTGTGTTGTGTTGGGTGGTTGAATGAAACAACAAAAGGTTAGCAGTAGAGATCGGCTGGTGTTCGGAGTTCTGAACGGTAAAGGGACACACTGCAGGCGGTTTGTTCTGAGGGGGGTCTGGCTCCGGGGGCTTTTATTGTGTAGAGACAAACGTTCCCGGGCAACAATTGATCATCCGCATGAGTTCTGCAGGGTCGGGGGTTTAGGCGTGGTGGCTCTTGGTGCGTGCTGATTGGCTATCTACTTTAGAGGTGTGTGTTCTAGGGTTCCGGGTTACACGACGAAAAAAAAGTAAAGCGTGTGTGTGTGTGTGTGTGTGTGTGTGTGTGTGTGTGTGTGTGTGTGTGTGTGTGTGTGTGTGTGTGTGTGTGTGTGTGTGTGTGTGTGTGTGTGTGTGTGTGTGTGTGTGTGTGTGTGTGTGTGTGTGTGTGTGTGTGTGTGTGTGTGTGTGTGTGTGTGTGTGTGTGTGTGTGTGTCAGGGTTTTGTTGTGGGGGTTCAGTCCCTCCCTGCCCAGGTAGACCCCTCTGGGCGCTTCAGAAAGTCTGTTAGAAACACCAACACATCAGGGTCCGGTCAACCATGGACACTGGAGTGGTCCCACAGTTCACCTGTTTGTACGTCTCACAGTTCACCTGTGGCGCTTTAAATGGCTGAAGCATGATAATGTTGCGGATGGAGATCATGAGACGCACAGTAGAACATTATGTTGTCCATTGCAGCCAAATTCTACTCAAATTGTAATCACATGCCGTCATTTAGTAACGGAACAGAGTTAGGACCGATCGTAATTATCTTCAGACTATTTATGTAGAGCTCTTGAGCAAAAGAACAAGAAAGGGGTGGCGGTGATTTTTATCTTGGTGTTTTTTTACATATCTTGCAATTGAACGTTTTGAAGAAGTCAAAAGCAACTAGGAGTCGGTTTAACCTCTCAGGTCTGATGATGTCACCACAGCTCCGGGGGGAAGCTTCTGTTGAACCTCTGAGGCCGAACTCCTAACAGGGATTAGCCTCGCGGCCGTCAATCAGACCTCCTCCTCACCAGGCCTCTGGCTCACAGAAACAACAGGGCTGGACATGGATTCTGGTTATTGTTGAGTAAATCAACATGGATGATATAAATATCCTGTTTTGGAGTAAACACCCTCTAGTGCATTATCAGGGGGTCAGGATCGGGTCATCCGAGGAGTACCCTGATCAAGATTTGATGCCAATAAAATCAAAGTATCTTATTCTCTTAATCTGGTTTCAGTCTTTAGACTCTAGTTTAGACTTTAACCGCTCGGCCGAGGTCAACATCCAGAACTTTGCATTCTGTAGGGATGGAGGGTGACCTTGAGAAGGATTTATTATCAATAGGAAATGTGTGAATGATTGAGCGTGCTGACGTGCTGCTGTGTCAGAGGTTGCGTGTTCTCATGCTTAAAGCCGCGGGCCACGTCTCTTGCACATGCCCCGTGTGTGTGTGCTTTGCCTCAGAACTTGGCCTCAGTCCGCGTGCGATGTGCGCGCTCACATTATCGATAAGGACTCACTCGATACACCCACAAGGGAACGTCCCGGCCACACACACCGTCACGGGGAGGAGGGCTGTACTCCCCTGCAAGCTCTCCATTAGGGGCCTGGGTTTCCTTCGTGTTGTTGAAGGCTCTGTGCACATCGGTGGCTGTGTGAATCTATGGAAGGAGAAGTGTGTGTGTGTGTTTGTGAGAAGGGAGCATCATCACCAACACGCTCACGTGCTCAGAGAGCTAAGAGAGCTAAAGGCCATGTTGGTCACAAACAACGGCCTGTTGTCTGGCCTGCCTCTTGGTTTTATGCAACAATGTTGTATTACGTTTTATTCAACGATGTTGTATAAAACGTAACGGAGTATAATGACCCTGCCTGCCTGTCCACCTTAAGTTCTTTGGCTTCAAACTGCAAAGTCCATCATGCTTGGATGAGGGTTTCTAATTTCAAGCACAAGTTAATGGATGCCAAATATGGTTATGGATCAGCATATGAAATGCATATACAACTGTTGTGATATCCAGAGGGAGTGTCTCAGGTCTGGGAGATAAACCCCAATATTTCAGTAAGCACTACCCTGGTGTTCAGCAGTGAGGCCGCCAGCGTTACACTTTACCAACATTGCAGCCGCTGGACGTTGACTGCCCCCTTGTGTCGTGGAGGGCCTACTGTTGGTGTCCGTGTAGCTTTATAGGAAGGATCTCTTCTGAGCCACCCTGTCACTGTGGTATCTGAATGAGAAGGTCTTCTTCCTCTAACCCCGGTGGTCTTCCTCCCGTGTCCAGGCATGGCGGTCGTGGCGTGGGCCTGGGGGCGCGGTCGCTGGCCTCCGTCCCCTCGCTGCCCCCTGCGGTGGCGCAGTTCGTGAGGGAGGCGGTGGAGGAGTGCAAGCCGGCCCGGGTGCACGTGGTGACGGGCACGCCCGAGGAGGCGGCCGGCATCCTGGCCGGCCTGGAGAAGGAGGGCATGATGAAGAAGCTTCCTAAATACGACAACTGGTGAGTTCGGCATTTTAAAATGACCCCACAAACACGCAACCTGAGGGTTTAAACACAGTGGTTTAAAACGTTCTTACAAACAGTGGTTTAAGATGTTCTTTAAAATGTTCTTACAGTGGTTTAATATGTTCTTTCAAATGTTCTTACAGTGGTTTAAGATGTTCTTTAAAATGTTCTTACAGTGGTTTAAAAGGTTATTTTAAAATGTTTCTACAGTGGTTTAATATGTTCTTACAAACAGTGGTTTTGTAGAATCAGGATCGCTTTAACTCACTTTATTTGGTAATGTTTTTGACTAGTCTCTATGAAGCAAAAGGAGGGGAATTGTATGAGCCCGCGTGGAGATACACTTAGTAGGGCATCTGAAGGATGCGTTACCTGGAGTGTTCTAGCCCCCTGGGCTATGTGTTGTGACTTATCTACTGGGCAGGCGTGGACTCAGTTATGTGCTCTGATTGGCTAAGCATGGTGCTGAACTCCCGCCCCCCTGGATACCCGTATGTGTCTTTATGCTGTCCCTTGCGGCTATGTGTTGGCATTGCAACTTTGTTTGTGGCAATGTGCGGGAATTACACTTGTTCTTGTGGCCTTGAGCATCTGGGTCTCTCGAACATCTTGACCGCTCGTATCTCTAGAATTGACACATGATGAATGGCCTCCTTTATGAGCTGGATGCCTCCCTAGGCTCCGGATCCCTCCTTAGGCTCCGGATCCCTCCTTAGCGTGAGAAAGAAGCCTCTTTAATTGGCAAGGGCATATGTGGCCTTGGTATGAATGTGTGAATTATGTTACAGTTTGAAATGTTCTTTTAAAATGTTTCTACAGTGGTTTAAAACGTTCTTACGGTGGTTTAAGAAATTCTTTACAATGTTTTTTCAGTGGTTTAAAATGTTAATTAAAAGGTACTTACAGTGGTTTAAGATGTTCTCAAAAACAGTGGTTTAAAATGCTCTTACAAACAGTAGTTTAAAATGTCCTCAAAAACAGCGGATATAAATGTCTGTACAAACAGCGGTTTAAAATGGGTCCACAAACATTATGACGTTATAATAAACGATACAGTCAATTTGTATAGTGTGGTTAAGCACACATTGCAAAGTACAATCAACATGGAGGCCAGATCCAATCAGGATGAAGGAAGGCAGAGGCCCAGGCCACCTGTTTGGGCTGGCAGCTGTCCAGCAGAGCCCATCTCAAGGCCGTGCAGGACCCACCTGGTCGCCGCAGTTCAGGCAGCTGTGCTTTCATCCGTCCCTGGTTATTGTCTGTGTTCCACCATGGATCAGAGCTCTTCCTAGCTCACATCTCCCTCACGGCGGTACCGATTTAGATAAGACTCGCCCAGGACTCCTACATGATGGCTCATTGTATCTGACACAGATGACGGTCGACGACTCGTGTGTACCGTGTATAATTAATCATCCGAGTGCCCCAGTGTACGGCGTTGCAACTCCTCGGCACAGAAAATGTGTGTAAAAAGTGGGGGTATTTACCAAATAAAGACTTTCGAAGTAGAGGTGATTAACCACACTCAACTCTGGCTATAAAAAGGTCCCATTGCAACAGGGACCGGTCACTAGACTACAACACATCTCTTAAAATAATAATGAATAAATAAATCAATTTATCTCTGAGCTGGGGAACAATTAAATCATACAATCAATATCTGGAGTGGTATATATTGCTTTCGTATCAGCGTTTTACCACACCACACGTGATAAGTTTATAGCCATCCCTGATTACTATGAAAGGAGACTCAAAGGCCGGGACTCCTGTGGTCGCTGGGCCCCACCCAGACGGCGATCGGTGAAGATTGACCTCTGACCCCCCACCCCCCCCCCAGCTGGCTGGCGCGGACGGACCCCAAAGACGTGGCGCGCGTGGAGAGCAAGACGGTGATCGTGACGGAGAGGCAGAGGGACACGGTGCCCATCCCCAGCGGGGGGGCCAAGAGCCAGCTGGGCAGCTGGATGAGCGCCGCTGACTGGCAGACTGCCCGCCAGGAGCGCTTCCCCGGCTGCATGGCAGGTGAGCCCGCCCCCCCCCCCCCCCCCCCACACACACACACACACACATCGGAGCTCCACGCTGATTGGCTGTTGACCCGTGACAGGGCCCGCCCCTATGTTATTGACACCCGTATCAGGGCCAACAGGTAAACATGGGGATCGAAACGAAGAGCGGGTTTCATTTGTTCCGAGGGTCACACACTCTTTCACGGTCACAGGAGCTCCTCAAGGCCACTCTGAGCATTAAGTGAAGCGTCCTTAAATGTACTGTGGTCTTTTATTAAGATTACAACCTCAGAGGTCCGTGTGGGGTATGGATGGTATTCAGTGTTGCCCCGAGGAAATGTCTTAGTTGAGGTGGTCTAGGAAGGGGGGGCGGAAGAAGCAGCAGCGGTAGGTTGACAGGTAACGCACGTGATAGACAGCGCAATAATATATACAACCATCAGATGGCGCAGTTTTATTTCCATTCAAAAAGCTTTAACTATTGTTGTGTACAATAATACCAATGCATTATATATGATATGTATATATTTCGTACCTGATGGAAGTATGTTTTCCTTGCCTACAAGAGTTTTTTCACTTTGTTAATGCATAATAATAATAATAATAATAATAATAATAATAATAATAATAATAATAACAAATAAAATAAAATAAAAAAATACTGAAAATACGAAAAATAAATTGTTGTTAACGCGGCCGCCTTAGCCATACAGTGCTGGGGGAAACACTGTTCAAATGTTTCTAATATTAAACTGCCTGGTTGGGATTCAAACGTGTGGAGAGTGAACCTGTGAACGCTGTGAGCTGCTGAAGGTCCTCACTGACTGGCGCTCGCTGCCCCCTGCAGGTCGTACCATGTACGTCATCCCCTTCAGCATGGGCCCTGTGGGCTCCACGCTGTCCAAGTACGGAGTCCAGGTAAACACACACACAGACACACAGACACGTGCACACACACACAGACGCACATCCACACAGACGCCTCCTTTGAGGGACTGGTGGAACTGGATGAGGGATCATTAGGACACACTGGTCTGCAGAAGGTTCACGGTTCTCCCCCCCACCCCTTCCCAGGTGACGGACTCCCCCTACGTGGTGGCCAGCATGGGCATCATGACGCGCATGGGCAGCCCTGTCATGCAGAAGCTGGCCGAGGGAGAGGAGTTTGTCCGCTGCCAACACTCACTGGGACAGCCCCTACCCCTCAAAGGTAGCAGTCTGGTCTCGCAGGGCGCGGTCCGGTCTCGCAGGGACCAGGGCGCGCTCCGGTCTCGCAGGGACCAGGGCGCGCTCCGGTCTCGCAGGGACCAGGGCGCGCTCCGGTCTCGCAGGGACCAGGGCGCGCTCCGGTCTCGCAGGGACCAGGGCGCGCTCCGGTCTCGCAGGGACCAGGGCGCGGTCGGGTCTCGCAGGGACCAGGGCGCGGTCGGGTCTCGCAGGGACCAGGGCGCGGTCGGGTCTCGCAGGGACCAGGGCGCGCTCCGGTCTCGCAGGGACCAGGGCGCGGTCCTGTCTCACAGGGACCAGGGCGCGGTCGGGTCTCAGACATTTCCAATGTTCCGTCTGTTTCATCCCCGTTACCAAACGCCTCATCTCCACTCTTCATTTCCCTCTCCCCTCACCTCACCCCACTACCCGCTCTCTCCTCCCTGTCCTCACCCCCTCTTCCTCTCTGTCCTCACCCCCTTCCCTCCACTCTCTCCCTCCTCCCCCCCCTCTCCTCTCTCTCCTCCCTCTCCTCACCTCCCTCTCCTCCCTGTTCTCACCCCTCCCCTCTATATCTGTCTCTCCTCCCCCTAATCTCCCTCCCTCCCTCCCTCCCTCCCTCCCCTCCCCCCTCCCTCAGCCCCGCTGGTGAACTCCTGGCCTTGTAACCCTGAGAAGGTGCTGATCTCCCACCTGCCCGACACCCGGCAGATCCTGTCCTTTGGCAGCGGCTACGGCGGCAACTCCCTGCTGGGCAAGAAGTGCTTCGCCCTGCGCATCGCCTCACGCATCGCCAAGGACGAGGGCTGGCTGGCGGAGCACATGCTGGTAGGCCCACCGGAACTCATAGTATATATTATATAGATATATGGGCTCGGGGAGTCCGCAAAAGCCAACCTTCACTTTCTCCTCCATGTTGCGGTTCACTCTGGACCCCAGAAAATGTCTTGGTCAAGGTGGTCAAGGAGCGGGGGGGAGGGGGGTTTTATTTCGCAATAATATATGCAACCACCTGATGCCGCCTTTTCAATTCCATTCAAAAAGCTTTATGGCACGACTATTGTTTTGAACAGTATTACCGATGCATTATTATTTTATTTTTTTATGTACCGTACATGAAAGTATGTTTACTTTCCCTACGAGAGTTTTGCACTTTGTTATTGCATGATAATAAAAAATATATAATTTTTTTTTTAAATATATTTGTATACATTGGTAGTCAAGGCGGGGCCCTACTGTTGTTAAGGCGGCCGCCTTAACCGTTCAGTGCTGGGGGAAACACTGAACGCTGACACACTGTCATGACAAAAGCATTGGGCGAAATTCGCAGAGCGCAAACAAGGATGTTTGCGCCTGTGAACAGAGGCCGCTGGTTGGCTTGGAGAGCAGCCTGTAAACAGGCCGCTGGTTGGCTTGGAGAGCAGCCTGTAAACAGGCCACAGGTTGGCTTGGAGAGCAGCCTGTAAACAGAGGCCGCTGGTTGGCTTGGAGAGAAGCCTGTAAACAGGCCACAGGTTGGCTTGGAGAGCAGCCTGTAAACAGGCCACAGGTTGGCTTGGAGAGCAGCCTGTAAACAGGACACAGGTTCACTCAAGGACAGCCATTAAAAGAGGAAGCAGGAAGAGGACATTAGCATCTCTGTGGTATTTCTATGAACAGGTTTTTCAGAAACCTAAAGAGAGCTGTCTGGCCACACAGACTGGCGGTCGGACTAGTGAGTCAGCCTGACCTTTGCGTTAGCGCTAGGCCATGGAAACAGAGGGCGCTGCCACAGCAGCCCTATGATTGCCTGCGTCGTACGATACGATGGTACTCGATTGTCAGAGCAAGTCTGAAAGTGTTTGCCCGAGTAGAATCACGAGAAAGTCAGGTTGTTTGTTCAAGTGTAGTCTTCGTGAACCAGGGTGTTGGCGAGACTAAGATCTGCGTGACCCAGGGTGTCCAGGCCGCAGCGTTCATCGACCTGCGCCCCCGGTTTTTCTAGGTGAAAATTAGCCTCTAAACGCGTCTTTGCATTGACTTTGTGTGGATACGCACGTGGCTTTATTTTTTTGGTGTGAACGCACCATTACAGGGTAGTCGGAGGAGGCAGGTCGGCTCGGGGAGCAGCCTGTAAACTGTCTGCAGGCTGCTCTGCTCACTCAAGGACAGCCATTCCAAAAGAGGAAGCGGGAAGAGGACATTGCATCTCTGTGGCATTTCTATGAACAGGTTTTTCAGGAACCTAAAGAGAGCCGGCGGGCCACAGACTGGCGGTCGGACCAGTGTAACCCAGGTTTGGGTGAGAGCTGGGACATGGAAACAGGATGCTGCCACATCAGCCCTGTGATCGCCTGCATCGTACGACACGATCGTACTTGCTTCACAGAGCAAGTCTAAAAATACGTCTTGTATACCAGCAACCCCATTCAGAACAGATATAGAGAGTATAAACCGATACGGCATCTTGCATTGTAACTACTAACAGTCCTTATTGAAGGGTTCTCTTATGATGACAGCGATGTGTAGCCAGTTCACTTACTCTCTACGCATTATTTTTTTCAGAATTAGACCACTTTCATTAATAATCTATAATTATAATACTACATTTGTAGTCCTGCAGCTAAGTGTGAGCTTCCATGTCTTTCCGACTTGGTCACTTTCCACCTCCGACCGTTACAGAACGCATCATAACACTGTAGTGTGTGTGTGACGATCAATGCCTGTGTAGTAAATGAGTCATGTGATGGCATCGAATCGGTGCATAGATTTGTGTACTCCCTCACACCGGATACTGCATTTTAGGCAGTATCAGAGGAACTTCCGATCCTGGTATCGGAAATTGACTAAATGACGACTCTAGTCGTCATTTAGTGGAGTCGTCCTTGACTTGTGCGTTCAGGGGGGCTGTAAGTGGACGGTGTTCTCCTCTTCGTTCTCACTAGCTACGTATAGAGATGTGTCCGACCATAACCCTTCTTCCTGTCCCACTGCATCATGTTTAATCCAGACAAACACACGTTACTGGTGCAGTGTTGCCAGATTGGGCCAGATTTCCAGATTTTGGGAAATATGGCCCAATCTGGCAACACTGTACTGACCCGAGCCGTCTGGCTGCCCTCTACAGATCCTGGGCCTCACCAGCCCCCAGGGCGTGAAGCGCTACGTGGCCGCCGCCTTCCCCAGCGCCTGCGGGAAGACCAACCTGGCCATGATGAAGCCGTCCCTGCCCGGGTGGAAGGTGGAGTGCGTGGGCGACGACATCGCCTGGATGAAGTTCGACAGCCAGGGTGAGGAACCCCGAGCCTCGTCCGTCCTCTCCAGGGTCCTAGTGCTCGGGGATTAAGGACACATTAGTCACATCTCCTGGAATTACTGGAATTGATTGCAAAGTTTGTTTTGCAATCAAAAGCATTTCTACTAATTGTGATGGATTAAAAGGTCTTCCTTTTGTAATATCCATTTAGCAACCGGATCACAATGTGATATGATTACAATTTCACACCTCCCAGCATCTCTAGCTATACTAGACCTAAGACATCAGGGTTAGCCTTACTCGGCGTGTGATATGGAAAAGATTAAACCAACATACATTGTTATAAAGTAATATAGACTCTGCTTGACGGGCCCCATCTTCTTAGTAAGAAGAGCTGGTGAACAGATCTCTGATCAGAGACTCAGGTCAGTTAGTGGGCACTGGCGTTTTCTCGGACAACAGCTATGAAGTGTATGGCATCAAAAGTTACCAATGAACCGTTTTGTATTTTTTAAAGGTTTAAAAATGAATTGTATGTTAATAAGCGACGACCATGTTGCATCTTTAAGGTATTTATTTGATCCCCACATTGTAAGCAACCTTTATATTTCCTGGACATTGACCTCTGACCCCCCCCCCCCCCCCCCCCTCTCTCTCCAGGAAAGCTGAGGGCCATCAACCCAGAGAACGGTTTCTTCGGAGTGGCCCCGGGAACCTCGAACAAAACCAACCCCCACGCCATGTCCACCATCGCCAAAAACACGGTCTTCACCAACGTCGGCGAGACCAGCGACGGGGGGGTGTGGTGGGAGGGCTTGGCCCCACCCCCCGCCGGAGTCTCCCTCACCGACTGGCACGGAAAGTCCTGGAAGCAAGGTACGCTGTGTTTAGGGTTCTTGGCATAATTACATGCTATTTTACAAAATAAATGTAAACTATTGTGCCGCTATTCCTACCAAAATGGCAGTTTTGAAAGTGGTGGCATTACGGTAAATAATTATATTTATTATTAATCTAATAATTATGATTACATAATAATAAAAATAAAAATTATAATAAATTAACAAGAAAAATCTGCCACAAGCAGCTAGAAACTATTAAGATCTTTCAAGTAAAGTTGCGCTAAAACTGCAAAGGAAGACAAACGCCAGGCGACAACAATGATGCGCTGTGCGCTCCACCTTTGACCTCGTCAGTCTAACCAATGAGCTTGTACTTCCTGGTTCAGGAGGCCCCACCCTGTGACCTCGTCATTCTAACCAATGAGCTTGTGTTTCCTGACATAGGAGGCTCCACCCTGTGTGCCCATCCCAACTCGCGGTTCTGCACCCCTGCCTCCCAGTGCCCCATCATCGACCCCCAGTGGGAGAGCGAGGAGGGCGTGCCCATTGATGCCATCATCTTTGGGGGACGGAGACCAGAGGGTCAGTGGGGTTTGGTTTCCCATAATGCACCAGTGTGTTTGTCTTTGTGATTGGCTGGGCTCCACCACAACCGCAGAAACCAGTTCGCTGTTACTTTGAAATGACTGAAAGTACTGAGAATATCATGTTTAGGTGCACGTGATTTGAGTAGTCAAATTTAGCATGCATGTTTTGGTGTGAATTTTTGGATTATCTGAACGGTGCTGTTGGTAAGATTCAGAGTAGCAACTGAGCAGTTTGAAGAGAAGTTTGTTCAATCAACGGCATCGCCTCACCCATTTCCTGTCATAGAGAAGTGTTGTATCCACCCACCTGTGATAGACAAGCAAGACGGATGCCCCGACTCGAGGGAGAGATGCCCTGATTGGCCAGTAATGAGCCGGGGGCGGGCTCAAATCTCAACGGACCCCTACAGAGGCGGACCCGTGCAGACCTTGATCCAGATATCCGACAGCACCTTTAACTGGATCGATATTATGTATTGAGTAGAAGCCTTACCAATCCTCCGCTACGGAGGAGGTTGAGCTGGGACCCGGCGAGGCTCGGTCCGTCTCGATGAGAGGTTCTCACCTTTGCGGTCGCTCTGTTCCGCAGGCGTGCCTCTGGTGTACGAGGCCTTCAACTGGCGCCACGGCGTCTTCGTGGGTGCCGCCATGCGCTCGGAATCCACCGCCGCCGCCGAGCACCAAGGTAGGCACGCACACACACACACACACACAGAAAAACACACACACTGAAAAGCATGCACACACTGCAAAGCATGCACACACACACACACTGAAAAACACACACACACGCACACACTGAAAAACACACACACACACACACACTGAAAAGCATGCACACATACACGCACACACACCCACTGAAAAACACACACATACACACACACACACACACTGAAAAACACACACAGAAAAACACACACACAGAGAAAAACACACACTGAAAAACACGCACACAGAAAAACACACACACACACACACTGAAAAGCATGCACACATACACACTGAAAAGCATGCACACATACACACTGAAAAACACACACACACACACACTGAAAAGCACGCACACACACGCACGCGCACGCACGCACGCATCGCGCGCGCACACACACACGTTTAACCTATTCTAAATAAACACGGTTCCACTCTTCCAGGCAAGGCGATCATGCACGACCCCTTCGCCATGCGGCCGTTCTTCGGCTACAACTTCGGCGACTACCTGTCCCACTGGCTGAGCATGGAGACCCGCCGCGCCCCCACCCAGCTGCCCAAGATCTTCCACGTCAACTGGTTCCGCAAGGACCCCGCCACGGGCTCCTTCCTCTGGCCCGGCTTCGGGGAGAACGCCCGCGTGCTGGAGTGGATCTTCCGGCGCTGCGGCCGCGAGCGCGACGACGAGGCCGCCCGCAAGAGCGCGGTGGGCTGGCTGCCAGAGCAGGACGCCATCGACCGCAGCGGCCTGGGCGGCCAGGTGGACATGGACGCCCTGTTCCACCTGCCCAAGCCCTTCTGGCAGAAGGAAGCCCAGGAGCTCAGGGCCTACTTCTCCCAGCAGGTGGGGGCGGACCTGCCCGCGCAGGTGGGGGCGGAGCTTCAGGCCCTTGAGGAGCGCGTGCGGGATTAGAACCCGGGGGGAGGGGCATCGCATCGCTGCCCTGGCTGGATGGAGGGTTAGCTTAGCTTGGTAGCGGGGTGGGGGTGGAGCTATGTATATGGTAGGCTCCGTCACGGTAACATAAATTGGTTTTATCTTTTAAGGGGGTCTGGCTTTGTTTGGGAGTCTGAGTTTGTTTCCATCATTCTGTGATAATCTCACTTGACGGCTCGAACCCTTAAGGTCACTGACACTCGTCTCCTGGCCGACCTGGGGTCCCACCTGGGGTCCGAGGGGACCTGAAGCATCATGGCGGTTTGTTCTAGACCTGCTGTCAGCGATCCTCATGTTTACAAGCTATCGGCCAAAGATTTTATTGGAACAGTAAACACACACACACACACACACACACACACACACACACACACACACACACACACACACACACACACACACACACACACACACACACACACGCGCAGACACACGCGCAGACACACACACACACGCGCGCAGACACACACACACACACACACACACACACACACACACACACACACACACACACACACACACACACACTCACACTTTTTTTTTTTTTTTTTTAAATATGAAGACCAAAGTCTTAAATGGCATTTTTAATTGAGATAGTTGGTTTGATATCCAGGGGTTCATAGGGTGGAGAATACAACAGGACAGGTTAATTATGCATTTTGTTTTACCTCTAGTGTTGCCTCACAAATAAATCTATGATTATAGATGTTTACACACATTATGTGAATCTTGGACCAAAACCGGAGTTTGATACTGATTATTTTAATTGTGTTCAATAAATCATCTAAACTTGGACCTGTTTCAAATGATTGCAGTAGTAAAGGCACTAATGAATAGGCAATGAAATACATGTATTGAGTGAGAATGTAATGAAATAAGAGGTACTGTATATTCAAATGTCAAGGCCGTAGCGCTTTAGAATAAGGTCGGCAACTTTTGTTACTTACGATCGAATTCAGTGGTAGTAAACCACGGCTTGACTTTCGCACCGGCGTAAAGTGGGAATGTTGTTTAAGAGAACTACACTACCCAAAATCCTACAGTGTAACACGGCGGCTTTGATTGGTGGAGCTCGCTGTTACCGTCGGGAAATGTTTACCGTCGGTTACTGAACTGAACTGAAATCGATCGTTTACTACCTAGCCGCCATGACGTCTCTTTTGTAGAGATGAGGACCAGTGTATAAAACAGTAAAAGTCAGGCCATGAACTTGACTGAAGTGTTTGTGAGGACCAGCTTGAAAGAGTACCTAGGGCTGTGGTGAGTTTAGCAGGCTGGCTAGTTACGCTGTTACACACGCACACACGCATATACAACAACGACTGCTTCGGTGGCGGTGCCGCCGATATGGAAGTAAATCTGTGCCATCGGGTTTTGAAAATAAAAACACATTGAATTATAAGCACTGAATATTTATGCATTGAAATAATGATTTTTTTGCCTCTGAATTTAACTCTTTACATTTTCAATATATCATGTTCACCTTTATTTTTCAATGTTAAAAAATTAAACGTTAAAATATTCAACTCAAATATTTTCAACGTCCAAAAATTCAGTCCGCCAAAGTCACCATCAAAATTCAGTGTACGAAATTCAGTGTTAACATCCGGGGACCCAAGAAAGAGCAATCGATCCTAGATGCTAGATCGCGGTCAAACGACCGTGTGCGCGTTGTTGGATACCTGACTCTCTCACGCGGGAAGGCAAAACAGATTTGGAGCATTATTGGTCAGCACTACCAAAAGATATGTCCAGTCCAGGTAATTGCAAGCTACAAGCTGGTTGAAGGGTTAAGTATTACAATTTATTTTAAATGCTGTTGTACAATAAGCCAGTGTTTCCCAAACATGGTGCTGTGAAAACTTGCTTTTCAAAACAATTAAAACCGATTACAATTTGCAATCAAACACACATACAAGTTATATTCATAGCTTCCGCGTTGACTGATTCAGAGTAGCTAGGCTCACATTAAAACAATGTGAAGAAGGATTTAATGTGTAAAAAAAAAACGTATGAAACTATTTCTAAAGCAGCTTACCCCTCTCAGTATACTCATGAAGTCAAACTGTGTTTTCACTGTCTGATTTACAGAGAGTACCGTCAACGCACTATGTTGGTGAACAGTACTGAACTGTTTCAGCTTTTAATGTTTAAGTAATGGATATCTTCCATTGTTAATATATGAACTTCCCTGTATCAAGTGACACGTTGAAACGTGAGTGCTTTGGGAAATGTTTTGTGTAAGGCGTGCCCTGTAATTGTCCCTTCCAATCAAACATTAATATATGCATGGTAGAACATAAAAATACAGTCGACTTCATGTAATTCTGCTGACTCCTGATTTAGATTTTTAAATATAAAAGATGAACAAACATTACCATTAAGATATACCAGCTTTATACAAAGCATTGCATGTGTACTCCTGTCGCAGTATTTTATCCTGAGGTGTCCCTTAAAATGTAATGAAATGCAGCCTACTGTTTCTTTGCAGTATTTGATAAAAGTAGTCCTCCCTAACTTTTGTTGTGCTGTTGATTTGATAAACAGCACCTAACCTTGCAGGGAGTCGTACAAAATTGATTTTGTTTATTGGGTGCCTTGGAGACACAAAAGCACGAGGGGTGCCATGTTTTAGAAACGTTTTGCTGCCGCAGCCATAGATGCTGAAGCAGGATATGTTTACACTGACATAAGTGGATGATAAAGAGATCCCAGTCCAAACTATTCAGCTCTTCTCCAGTTCATCTCTGATCTGTGAGTTCTTAGCCTGTTGAGCAGTGATCTCAACGTACTCTGAGGTCTGCTCCTCCCCCTGGGGGAACACCAGGCCTGGGTTCTGCACAGCACCTCGCTTGGCAAAGTCGATCTCTCCGTAGTGGATCTCCTCTTCCACCTGCTTGTCTGACGCCTTGCATGTTGGATTCTGTGGAAGAGCATTGATACATACAAGAATTGAAAGAAGAGTGAACAAGTGGTTCCCATAGAATAATTGCAAACCGACTATGATAACATTTGAACAATATTTGTTTATTGAGATAGCTGAGTACAATATGTTTAATTTGGGAGAGCTATGATATTGTTTGATTACGATTAAGAGTTAAAGCTATACTGTACGATGTGAGAGAGCTAGCATGATTTGAAATTAGCTTCTCTTCGGAGTTCCGTTTAACTCCTCCCCCACCCTTCAGGACTCCCTGCCCCCACCCCTCGACACAGAGCCGTGCACGAGCGCTAATGCTGCTTACGGCTTACTTCAACGGCAACCATTGCGTCACTTTTCAGGCCATGCAACTCCCTCAGCTGTCGCCATCGCTGAAAAGCGAATCCAATATTTATTCTCGTTTTTCCTCGAGCATTCTCCAACTTTTTTTTTGTTGCTGCCTTTTCATTTTCTGTCTTTCTTTTTCTTGCCTTTTTAAAAGGATGAACCGGGGCAAGTAACGGTGGCAGTGGTTACTTCTGTTTTTTTTCTTCCATCGTGTTAACGTTGTAGGCTCACTAGGTCTAGTCCACTGTCATGAACTACTATGACAACAACGCTTTCTTTGCCCTCCGTGAACGCGCTCAGGCCGGCTCAGGCTCGTACACAGAGGGGAGAGAACGCGCAGGCTTGTGATTGGTTCTTTAGATTCGGGCACAGTGTCTCCGATTGGTAAGCATTTTAACAGGTTTATAGCAGATACAGAATTCGTTTTTTTTCCGCTTCTTTTTCATTGCCCATAAGTTATTTATTGCTGTCAGGATGTAAATACCAATTTCAACAACATATTAAAAAGTGCATATCACTGGATCCCGTACAATATGCCTTTAATGGTATCCGTTGCATAATCACGTGCCTGGGACCTAGGGCTGTGCAATTAATCGAATTTCGATCGCGATATCAATTTTGGGGTCAAACGATCTCCAAACTCGTATAATCGAGTTGAAACGATTAATTTGACATTTTCCATTTTACAGTAGGCCTAGAGAGTTTATGAAAGTTTATGAAAGAGACGCGCATGCGAAAGCATTCAACGCGGCGAGAGGGAGTACAATCTAACAGGCGTGCTGCATCAGGAAGTATGCCGTTGGCAGGAGGCGGGACATGCCAGTGAACCGCCAATCAGCAGCATCGACTGTTGACAGACATGTTGGAGTAGACCTACCGCGTGGAATATTAAAGTTTCAGTAACGTTACAGTTTGATGAACGATAACAAGCTCCTATAGCAGACTTTAACTAAGAGTTCTTTAAGGCAGAACTGCCAAGTACATCTTGTATATGTATTTCTGTTTAACAACAATATGATTTTTATTAGCCATGTGTTTGTTATGGCTTTGTGACTTTTAACTTTGCTATGGAGAAATGCTGGGACCGTTGTTCTCTAGACATTAAATACGTTAAGTTAATTTTGGATACTTATACGTGTTTCTGTGATATTTGATTGTCTTAATATATTGTATTCATGAAATGTTTTATAAAAATCAAATGTTAGATTCAGAATGTTGTGGCAGACAGTACACTTACACACGAAAAAGGTTTTATTTTGGATACTTATACGTGTTTCTATGTCATAATTGATTGTGTCAATAAATGCATGTTTTCAAACTCAAAAATAATCGTTTGAATAATCGTGATATCAATATTGACCAAAATAATCGTGATTATGATTTTTCCCATAATCGAGCAGCCCTACTGGGACCCCCAGAATCTGGGGTTTGTTGAATTAAAAGAATTGCTTAGTTTGCACAGAGGGGTGCACACACACTCCAGCAGTTATTACAAATGTTGAATTGGGGAAAAAACGACCGGCTTAGAAGGCTTGAAGGGAGAGCAGCTATTGGTCTTCTGCTAACATTTATAAGTAAAATGACTTTCTTTAAGTACAGTTTTTTTGCACTTTTTACTTTGCTTGATTATTCCCTTGTGGACAATTGTATGCATTAATTCAATCAAAATATTTGCTAGAGTGTAGCAAAAATATAGAATTTTTGTCATGCAAGCAAGAAGTTCTATTATTTAGTTTTTTGCAAATGCATTTTAGAATCCTTAAACTTAGACGACGTACAGAAATGACTGCATCCTACAGAAATGTTAATGACATCACATCGTCAGCATTGAAGTTGCTTTCTTCAATCGCTGTCCACCACTGTGAGGTTCCTACCTGTTGACGTTTTGAGGGTTTCTTCAGTAACCACCTAAAAACATGAGGTGGGATCACGGGTTAGAACCTATATATATATATATATATATATAGAGAGAGAGAGATGTGATTTGGTTTGTGTTTTACTTACAGGACAAAGATGATCAGACCAATAAAGAAGACGGTACCAAAGAATCCACCAATTATCAGATGAACTTTCGAATCTATAGGACATAAAACATGGTAGATCACTGGGGCATTATCATATCTATTTAGAGATTGTAGGGATATGTTTGGGATGTGTGTTATAGTAAAGTATTTTATAGGGTCTATGGGTAGAAGTTGATATACCGACGCTTTCACCGCTGATAGTTAGCTTAATCTCTTTTGATGTTTGGTTTCCCAAGGGATTCGTGGCCACGCAGTAGTAGATTTCACTGTAGCAGGACACATTGAAGCTGTACAAAGGTCCATCCGACACGTTCAGGGGTCCCTCCGCACTGCTCCTGAACCAGGTGAACCGGAGAACGGGGGGGTTGGCTCTGCTGGTGCACATCAGGTTGACCACACTGCCCAGCGACACCGTGGTCAACGTCAGGTTGACCACACTGCCCAGCACCAACGCCTGGGTATCCTTCGGGGAATCTACAGGAACACAAGATAAGTCTTCAATTTCAAGCTATGGTTCCGGTGCTGACGGATTTGAATGCAGTATGTAAACGCTTTGCGCTTCTCAGCCGTCCCGGCTCACTGATTGGACCGTCTGCTGGTCACTCACAGGAAACGTTGAGCGTCACGACGCTCTCTGCTCTTCTGACACTGAGCCCGCCTGCTGGGGCGTTTACCGGATACTCCACCAGACAGGTGAGGCGGACCCCGTCATGTCGGTCCGACAGAGTGATATTTAGCCGCCGGGTCCTGACGTTAGGCTCTTGGTCTCCGTGCGGTTCCAGCCGACCCTCAGGGCCTCCTGACTGGTTCCAGCTCAGGTGAGGTGGCTGGGTGGGACAGGGTGCGATGGCCCTGCAGGTGAACGTTACCCTGCTCCCCTCCGTTAGTGGTCCCTCCTGGAGGGTCTGTATGGAGGGTGCTGGGGCTGAATCTACGTGGTTGTTTTCAAGAAACATTTGCATTAGGCTGAAATGTAGCTTTAATATCCACATGAATGAATGCAGCATGTTTGGTGTTGACCAGTACATTCCATAGTGGGGAATAATCATAGGGACAACGTGTGTCTCACCCCATAGTCCATAATAAGTATAATTACAATATGACACTGGCAAAAAACAATTTTAAAACATTCTTTAAAGTGAAAATACAATTATGTGGTATCGATACTTAAATTCTAGACAAGGAGAACAAGTATTTCTACCTATTCAGGGAGTAGCCAAAAAACAAGAATGATCATAATAACAGGGTTCCTACGCAGTATGGAATTTAATTTGAGTAATTTGCATGTCCGAATGAGTATGGAAATTAGAGAAGAGTATGTTTTTTATTTTTTTTGTTTACAGACTATTATCTCACTTAAAAAAATATATATATTAATGTATACAAATCAAAACAAGCTTACTAACACAACATAGTCTACCTGTTGATGATATGAAACTAATCAAGCTGTCTTGAGAACGTTGTCTGGTTACCATGGTTAACTTTCGCCGCACGACTGTGCGACTCGATGAAGGATACCAAGTGGGAAAATAAAGCTAGATGCAAACTATGCTTGAAATAGTTCGACATCTCCAACATGGGGGAGGTGGCAAATTTAAAACATATGCAGGGGTAAAAGCACTGTCGTCTTCGTCACAGCATCTAGCCGTAGCCTCTCAATGTTTTTTGCCCATTTTTTTATATATAAGCATCTAACAATTGGTATTAAAATGCTTAATATTGACTGAAAATCCTGTCTGAAACGTCTGAAAATTTTAGTCTGGAGAGGTATGGAATTTTGAAATGGAAAATGTGTAGGAACCCTGGAATAATATATAAATAGGAATACAAATAATTATGATAATGACTAATCAAAAAATTGACCCCCAAACCAAAAAGGGTTCTCTTACCGTTAACTGTGATTGTAAGAGGATGGCAGGTGTCTGTTGCCTTGAAAGGGCTGTTTATGACTCTAAAGTAATATGTGTCAGCATAACTTGAGTTCAGCCTTGCAAAAATGGTTGTGCAGTCGTATTCACTCATGTTCCCAATGATACTTATTGGATAGATATTATGGGTTTTGCTGCTGTTGAAAACCACACTTTCTGGATGAGGCCCAAAATTGTGGGTCGATTTTAGCCAAAACCCAATAAAGGGTTTGTTTTTATGGAGTAGATTGGGTGGTACTGCATCAAATGAACATGGAATTTGCAAACAACTGTCACTCAATGCCTCCATCTTGTTTGGCATAGATGCATTAAGGCCTGCAGGACAGTCTCGTTCAGCACCTGCAACACAAGCATTTTTTACACAAAATGGCCAATGACATGCATCCTTCCTGTCCCACCACATCCTCCTCTAACGGCCTGGCCACACCTCTGACCGGCATCACATTCTGAGCATGGATACCGGCTTCATTCAGAGATTGATTACATTCAGATGAGCATTTAGTCCATTAGATGTAAAACATACGACTCATTCTGGGTCCATGAAAGGGGTAGTTCAAAGTTTTGGACATCGGACCTCATTTCCAAGTGAGCCAGTTTGTTATGTATCATTGGAGACCGTTTAACACGTTTCATTCAGTCCTTCTAGTTGCAGAGATCGCTGGTGATAGGCTAGGGCAAGTCGATGGTTTCTGCTAGCCTGCCAATATAAACAGTTTTACCCACTCCACAGTACACGCAAGACTATCAATGTAAATGTCTTTTGATAGAATAATGTTAGAAAGAAAACTACCCTTGCATCGCATTGCATTTAGTTTATATTTCACTGTAGTTGGAAGCAGGCTACGGCAGCGGCGAACTGATATAACCTAGGCACCTACTACTACAAAATGTAATGCGATCATTGCGATGCAAGGACAGTTTTAATTTCTAACATTATTCTATCAACACAGACATTAACATCGGTAGTCTGGCGTTAAAATTGATTTGCCTCGGCTGCACTGTGGAGTGGGTAAAACTGTTTTTATTGGCAGGCTAGCAGGAACCGTCAACTTGCGCTAGCCTAGCACCAGCGATCCCTGCAACTAGAAGGACTGAATGAAACGTGTTAAACGGTCTCCAATGACAAATAACACACTGGCTCACTTGGAATTGAGGTCCAATGTCCATAATTCCGAATTACCCCTGACGGGTATGTTGGCGTGCCAATACCTAAACATATTCAGTGCATGGAACTAAATATTCACAATATAACAAATGAACGCCGCTCACCTGCAACAAAGATGACATTCAGTAGCATTTCAAACTGCATCATCGTGATGCATCTTGTGAACCTCATCTCCTGCATCATGAATTCAAAGAAGGAGTCAAGGTACATTAGTTTTAGTTTTTGATGTGTCCTGGGTTAAGGTACCTACTGTACATCTTCCTTGTTACAAATACAACAAATAACGAATATGGAAATACAGTAGGCTACTTGGAGCAACAAAAGTTACAAGAAAATGCATTAATCAGTTTATTCTAGGCCTTTAAAGAAATGTTTTAATGTTTGTTTTAATTCCTTACCGTGAGCAGTAGGCGCTTTTTCACAGCCAACGGGTAGTTTGTTCTAAAAGGAGAACAGTGTCGCACTAATGCGCTGTTAGATCTAGGTCTACTTAAATACCAAAGATACTTCCACCTTTAGTGATTGACCCTATGTGACCACTCTTTATGATCCATGCACGGCTAATAAACCTTGATGTCAGTTATTAGTAATTGTGTGTAATATTCTCCTTGGGTGAGGACTAAACTGCACTAGGTAAAGAGTTACTGTGATCAGACCTAATACTCCTGTCACTTGAACTGAAAAGGAGAACATGGCTTGTGGAAAGCAGGAAATGCTATTTACAGCATTGTGTTACTTCCCCTTCTCAACCACATATTAGCCAGATGTGGGGTTGCAGTTCTCAGGCTATTTGTAATTACAGACCAATCAGCATCTTGCCCGTATTGTCCTAGGTAGAAGAGAAGTGGATAGCAGAACAACAACATCAACTTAACAACAGCATTTTTTAAACATAGTAAAATAAGAACAAGAACTCAATAAACAAACATTTTGGGGTAAACCTCAGTGAAATAAAAAGCCCTCTACAGAGGGAAAATAAAAGAAAACAAAAAGGACACAACAATCTACTTTAGACAAATTATGTTCGTATTGGTGTGATGTACGTTTCCCATCTTTTCAAAAAATGTTGCAGTCTCAGAGCAAAAGTGATCCTTTCCATCTTAAAAATATCATCGATAATGTCAATCCATACCTCCACAGTAGGTTTTCCTTGTTTTAACAACCTTCTAGTAATAGCTTTTCTACTAGCAGCACTTAGGATCCAAAATAAATATTTGACATTAGAAGAAACACTTTCTGATGTTAAGGCACCCATATATAAAGAATCAAATTTAAATTGAATATCCGAGTGAAAAATGCTTTGCATAACTTTATAAACCTCCCGCTTAAATGGAAACAATGATACACAGGACCAGAATATGTGGAAATGATTTGCTTCGAGGCACCCCCACTGTCGCCAGCATGCCGAAGAATTTGTGTAGTGCCTCTTTTGAGCTGGAACGATGAAGAACCTTAAGGTTTTTCCAGCAAAACTCTCGCCATACAGTTGAACTGGAAGTTTTCCACTGTATCTCACATAGGTTCTCCCAATCTTCGTCCTTTAGAACAAAGTTTTTTCTTCATGTTCCTATTTTTGTTTTGCATACAGTGAACTACATTTTGTTTGTTGTAACCCCTTGTAGAGTCTTGAGATACGTTTCTGGTTAGAGCCAGCCGAATAAGCATCTATAAACACTTTTAACAGAATATTATCCCAGCCTACTTGTGTACACCCATTCTGTATCTGGTCAATATATTGCCGGACCTGAAGGAATCTGTAAAAATCTCCCTTATCGAAGCCAAACTGCCTCTTCAGATTTTGAAAGCTATTCATGGTCCCCTTATGCAAAAATGTGCAATATGCTGTTAAACCTTGCGACCCCCACCTCTTAAATCTTGCGTCCCATCTTTTAGGCAAAAAATCTGGATCAAATGCGCACCATCTCAAGACCTTTGCTGCATCCTTCAGGTTATTACCTTGTTCCACATCAAGTGACAAACATATCAATGGGTTTCCCAATTCCTTTAAATTATTCAATAAGCCCTTATCCCCAATTGCAACCTGGATTGGAAATTCATTTCCAAAATGCATCGGACACATGACCCACTATGTTCTGCTCCATGTATCCAATGTTGACAACATGACTTGACATGGCTAAGCTACCAAAATAAACAAGAGGAGCTAGGAAAGGAAATTAAAGTTCAGAAGGGGCAAACGTGTGGCTACACACAGCACTACTAAAGTCATCAAGATTGAAAATGAACGAATATTTGTTGCACAGCTGAACGCTGTATCACATCATGAGCTGGCTGTTCTCAATTCACAACACGCATTCCATCAAATCTAGCCTACATCAGGCATTCTGACCAAAACTCATGCACTCCCCCCCACAATTATTCAGAGTAGGGTCTGTCTGCATCCTGCAAGACGGAGGCGTAACTTGTAGTGGGCGTAACTTGTAGTGGGCGTAACTTGTAGTGGGCGTAACTTGTAGTAGGAGGCGTAACTTCTACTAGGAGGCGTAACTTCTACTAGGAGGCGTAACTTGTACTTTTCTAAATCGCGGTCCACGCGAGATCTTTCTCTTTTCGCGGTAAAAAAAGAAGCCTTGTAAATCACGGTTTACACAAGATCTTCCTTGAAGTCGGATCTTCAGATATTCATGTCGGTAAGTAAAAAGAAGTGGATTAACAAGAATGATTTTTTTTGCTTTTACAAGCTTAATGATCTCTAGAACTAGGGCAGACTACTTGTGGTTGTGATACTGTTTAACATTCTTTACGAAATGTTCGAACGCTTAGGCGTACTGTTTTAACGTTGGAAGAAACCCCAGCTTTCGCCCCCTCTGTGAAGTTAGTTCGCAATAGCAAACTTCAATCGGCACCATTGCAATCAATGCTGATGGTGGTATTGTTCTATTATAAGTTTCCTCGGCAAACCAGTGGGAATGACTGTGGAGTCTTTCTGATAATGGGAAGTCGGATTAAAATAATTTCATGTCTTGCTGTCATTCGTGTGTTCACCCATTCATATTTTCCTTTTCTTTTTTTTTTTTTGTGCAGTTCACCTTGTACGTTGCACTTGATGCTCCATTCGACTATACCATAGTAATATTGAAAGATGTCATAAATCTACCTATTTTATGTTTAGGTGGATATGCCAGCCCTTAGGAGTTGGAAACCAGATATTGAGTGGTAAATTCGTTTTGTTAAGTAAGAAGCAAAAATTAATAAACAAACTGAAAAAACGGCTTGTTTTCTGGTTTCTGCTTGTGTCAATTATTCCCAGAAAACAGAGTAATAAAGCGTACCTTGCTCGTACATTGCTCATGAATGCATATTTTTATTTTCACATATGTTAAAGTAAGGATTGGCATTGTTAAAGTTAGATATTAAGACAGTATTTTCTAGTTTCTATTAACTGAAAATGAAGAACCTGGACAGTCATATGATTGATGAGATTTTATTTGCTCATACAAAACAGAATAAATAAGACAATACATTGATACAACTGAGGAACAGCTAAATGTAAAATCCATAAAAAACGGCATGTTTAGATCCTATGGTGAATTGAGGATGAATTCATGAATGTGTTCATATTAGATATTCATCCTATTCCTTGAAAATGGATTTTCCAGATGTTCAATGAATTGCATCCTTGCCTATACAACTAATAACAATAAAAAATGTAACATTTTCCTCGTTTCCACTAGGGGTATCTTTGCTCTATAATTTAACAAACATCTGTAAAATAGTAAAAATGTCAAGGTAGGCCTATAAGAATGTATACAATGTGTTACCACATTCATGAATATATCCTCAATTGGCCGTAGGATCAAAACATGATCTTTTCATGGATTTACATTGAGCTGTAGCCTATGTGTGTATGTGAATTGCAGTGTATGTGTTTGGATACACACACGGCACACACACTGACATATTTGTATATTATTATTTTGTTTTTTATTCATGTGGCCTGCAGTGGCGATAACGCACAGGTGTATTCCCACAGGCTCTGAAAACAACAGTCATCAAGCCATATCTAACTTACCATTTTTAAGCAAAATCATTGAAAAAGCTGTTCATCAACAGCTAAATAACTACTGAAATCACTGGATGTGCCAAAATTGTCTTCAATTGAACAATTGAAAAGACTGAAGTAATGGTCTTTGGTGCAAGGGATGAACAATTAAATGTCAGTGCACAGCTGTTATGTTAGAAAGCACACACCAAGACAGAAATCCTGGTGTAGTCAGACTCAGACTTGAATTTCTAAAACCACATTAAATGCCATACTGAACTAACTGACTAAGGTGTAAATGTGAGATGCATTTTTGACTGATAGATGCTTCTGCTTAAATTATTTGGGGATTTATAAATAACATAATAAAAATGTCTGACAAAATCCTAATCCAAATGTGTTGGCATTTTTAAGACTTTTGAAGGACTGATTAAATAAATGTCAATACCATTTAAGGTATTATTTTAAGCATTTGTATGACTTGGATTTATTCTATACATTTGCATAGCAATTAAATGACTTACTTGTAGATGTATGAAATTAATGCTTGTTAAAAACAACAGTCATCAAGTCACTTCTAAGAAAAGAACAATATAGATACATCAATCATGAACAATTATAGGCCCATATCTAACTTAAGGCAAGGCAACTTTATTATATAGCACTTTTCATACACAAGGCAGACTCAAAGTGCTTCACATATAAACATTGTCATACAATAAAATAAAATAATAGATAAGTAAAAGAAAACGTATGCAAAGAAATGGTTAAAATAGAAAGTTAAAAAGGCATTTTAGTATTCAAATAGAAAATAAAAGCAAAGTTATAAAAGCCTTTTAGAAAGTGCAATGTTTTTAAGATTTAGCAGAAAGCAAATATATAAACAGCTAAATAACTACTTACTTCTTAGCAATGAATACATTTACATATCGCCAGGAGACCGATACAAGCACTGAGGAAGTGCATTGAACAAATCAATCACTGGATGTGCCAAAATTGTCTTCAATTGAACAACGAAAAAACTGAAGTACCGGCTACTGAGTGACGCGCATGCGCATTTAATGACATCGTTTACAGGAAGTGCGTCATTATTGGGCATCTGGACCCCCGAGCCGATCTGTCAGCCATGAGCCGAACACATCTGGTACTCACACCGGGCGCAAGAGTCATTCTCGCGCCCGTATAACTAAACTATATGATTTAGTTTAGTTATGCTCGTATAATATGAGGCAAACTATTTCAGAATTCTGTTTAATTGTTTTAAGTTTTCAACAATATTTCGATATCATTAGCAACAGACTGAGCTTGGCTTTTAATACAAAGAAGATGCATTAAATTGTAGCCTAGGCTACTACGAGATAATAACTAAAACAATAGCCTACCGCTTTTAACACAAATCAGATCAAGCATCAATATCAATAGTAAAAATAAAGCATTCAAGAAGAATGTTTTTTTTTTCAAGAAAGGTTTTGGGTGGGCCTGTTGAACAGTGGGTGGTCCTAGGTCCGTCAGGTCCACCCATAACGCAGTGCCTGCTTCCTATACCGGTTGCTGTGTTGAAGGTTTCTTCAGGAACCACCTATAAACATGAGGTGGGATCACGGGTTAGAACGGAGATGGACCCAGCACACTTGCTGGTAAGGTTCATCTTGACTAATCAATGTTCAAGCTAAATTGTGTGTGTGTGTTTTACTTACAGGACAGAGATGATCAGACCAATAAAGAAGACGATACCGATTAAGAATCTCACTATCAGAGGGACATTCAATCCTGTAGGGGACAAATCATGGTAGATCACATAGTCATATATCCATTTAGAGATTGTAGTATATTGGGATATGTGTAGAAGTTGATTTACCAACGCTTTCACCGCTGATAGTGAGCTTAATCTCTTTTGATGTTTGGTTTCCCAAGGGATTCGTGGCCACACAGTAGTAGATGTCTCTGTAGCTGGACACATTGAAGCTGTACAAAGATCCATCTGACACGTTCAGGGGTCCCTCCGCACTGCTCCTGAACCAGGTGAACCGGAGAACGGGGGGGTTGGCTCTGCTGGTGCACGTCAGGTTGACCACACTGCCCAGCGACACCGTGGGGGGACTGATGGAGGCCTGGGTATCCTTCGGGGAATCTACAGGAACACAAGATAAGTCTTCAATTTCAAACTAGTTCCGCTGTTGACGGATTTGAATGCAGTATGTAAACGCTTTCCGCTTCTCAGCCGCACCGGCTCACTCATCGGACCGTCTGCCGGTCACTCACAGGAAACGTTGAGCGTCACGACGCTCTCTGCTGTTCTGTTGCTGGGCCCGCCTGCTGGGTCGTTCACCGGATACTCCACCAGACAGGTGATGCGGACCCCGTCATGTCGGTCCGACAGAGTGATATTCAGCCGCCGGGTCCTGACGTTAGGCTCTTGGTCTCCGTGCGGTTCCGGCCGGCCCTCAGGGCCTCCTGACTGGTTCCAGCTCAGGTGAGGCGGCTGGGTGGGACAGGGTGCGATGGCCCTGCAGGTGAACGTTACCCTGCTCCCCTCCGTTAGTGGTCCCTCCAGGAGGGTCTGTATGGAGGGTGCTGGGGCTGAATCTACGTTGTTGTTTTCAAGAAACATTTGCATTAGGCTGAACTGTAGGTTTAATATCCACATGAATGAATGCAGCATGTTCAGTGTTGACCAGTACAGGGGAGAATAATCATGGGGAGGAAAACGAATTGTGCCACAATCCAAAGTCCATAATAAGTATTATTACAATATGTCACTGGCATAAAACATTGTTAAAACATTCTTTAAAGGGAAACTACAATTATGTGGTATCGATACCAAAATTATAGACAAGGAGAAAAAGGTTACCTATTCAGGAAGTAGGCAAAAATTAAGAATGATCATAATAACAGGGTTCCTACGCAGTATGGAAAAGTATGGAATTTATTTTGAGTAATTTCCATGTCTGGATAATAAGGTTGTGCATTGGCACTGCCCTCACGATTCGATTTGATTACGATTCACCAGATAACGATTCGATTCAATTCTACGATGCATTGCGATGCATCAAAATTCTACTGCACACAATAAGGCAAATTTGTTCACCTTCCACTCCCAAACCTACTGCCATTAAATGCCAGGCTTTGTCCTCCTCTGACATTATCCTTATAAAAAGGATGATAGATTTCATAAATTATTTTATGTTGCTCCACTTCGACAATCAGTCTCTCGTCGTCCATGTTGCCGACCCTTTGAGAACCTTTGATTGACTGCTGACCTGGTGCCACTGGTCATGACGTTTGTGTTTTATTTTGAAAATTGACCGGATGCTCTATGGCTTTTACCTTTTCACTTCCTGCCCTCGATCTGCTCTGTTGAAATTGACGCGGTTCAGCAACGGTTTGCGTCAACAATAGAAGTGCTACGGAATGGTAGCGCTGCGGTGCTGCGCGCCGCTTCTGGGACGCTGCTGAGCCGGTGGAAATGGTTTCATTGATTAGAGTGGCAGCGATCAGCAGCGGTGACCGCGGCGCAGCCGTTCCGCAGCGCTTACGTCCCCGGTGGACATCAGGCTAGTGTTGTTGTTGTTGCTAGCTAGCGCCGCCGCTTAGCATGTACTTCACACCTCTATTGTCCACTGGAGGCCCGAAAATAAACAGCGACATAAGCGATTATGGCACGTTGCCGCTTTGATACTGAATCGTGCATGCCCCGCATTGCGATGCATCGCCGAATCGATTATTGTTGACACCCCTGCTGGATCAGTATAGAAATTAAATTACCTATTTTTTTATTTTATTTTGTTACTTATCCATTTATTTATATTGTTTACATTTAAATAAATATATATATATAAAAAAAATAAAATAAAAATGTTTGTAGGAAGATGTCAATGTAAAAATAACTCATGATCCTACAATAAAGTATAAAAAAAAATATATATATATAGAAATTAAAGAGTATGGAAAAAAATTGTTGGGTTGTTTACAGACTATTATCTCACTTTGTAAAATAAAATATATGAATACATACAAATCATAACAAGCTTACTAACACAACATAGCCTACCTGTCGATGATATGAAACTAATCAAGCTGTCTTGAGAACGTTGTCTGGTTACCATGGTTAACTTTCACTGCACGACTTTGCGACTTGATGAAGGATTGAAATAGTTTGACATCTCCAACATGGGGGATTCGGCAAATTTAAGCCATATGCAGGGGTAAAAGCACTGTCGTCTTCGTCAAAGCATCTAGCGGTAGCCTCTCAATGTTTTCTGCCGATTTTTTAAGATATAAGCCTCTAACAATTGGTATTCAGATGCTTAATATTGACTGAAAATCCTGTCTGAAACGTCTTAAAATTTGAGTGTGGAGAAGTTTGGAATTTTGAAATGGAAAATGTGTAGGAACCCTGTAATAATATTGAAATAGGAATAAAAATAATTATAATAATGACTAATCAAAAAATTGACCCCCAAACCAAAAAGGGTTCTCTTACCTTTAACTGTGATTGTAAGAGGATTGCAGGTGTCAGTTGACTTGAAAGGGCTGTTTTCGACTCTAAAGTAATATGTGCCAGCATAACTTGAGTTCAGCCTTGCAAAAACGGTTGTGCAGTTGTATTCACTCATGTTCCCAATGATACTTATTGGATAGGTATTTTTGGTTTTGCTGCCGTTGAAAACCACACTTTCTGGATGAGGCCCAAAATAATAGGTCGATTTTAGCCAAAACCCAATAAAGGGTTTGTTTTTATGGAGTAGATTTGATGGTACTGAATCAAATGAACATGGAATTTGCAAACAAGTGTCCCTCAATGCCTCCATCTTGTTTGGCAAAGATGCATGAAAAACTGTAGGACAGGATCCCACACCACCTGCAACACAAGCATTTTTTAGACAAAATGGCCAATGACATGCATCCTTCCTGTCCCACCACATCCTCCTCTAACAGCCTGGCCACACCTCTACTAGACCGGCATCACATTCTGAGCATGGATACCGGCTTCATTTCAGAGATTGATTACATGCAGATTAGCATTTAGTCCATTAGATGTAAAACATACGACTCATTCTGGGTCCATGAAAGGGGTAGTTCAAAGTTTTGGACATCGGACCTCATTTCCAAGTGAGCCAGTTTGTTATGTATCATTGGAGACCGTTTAACACGTTTCATTCAGTCCTTCTAGTTGCAGAGATCGCTGGTGATAGGCTAGGGCAAGTCGATGGTTTCTGCTAGCCTGCCAATATAAACAGTTTTACCCACTCCACAGTACACGCATGACTATCAATGTAAATGTCTTTTGATAGAATAATGTTAGAAAGAAAACTACCCTTGCATCGCATTGCATTTACTTTATATTTCACTGTAGTTGGAAGCAGGCTACGGCAGCGGCGAAATGATATAACCTAGGCACCTACTACTACAAAATGTAATCCGATCATTGCGATGCAAGGACAGTTTTATTTCTAACATTATTCTATCAACACAGACATTAACATCGGTAGTCTGGCATTAAAATTGATTTGCCTCTGCTGCAGTGGGGAGTGGGTAAAACTGTTCTTATTGGCAGGCTAGCAGGAACCGTCGACTTGCGCTAGCGTAGCAACAGCGATCCCTGCAACTAGAAGTACTGAATGAAACCTGTTAAACGGTCTCCAATGACAAATAACACACTGGCTCACTTGGAATTGAGGTCCAATGTCCATAATTCCGAATTACCCCTGACGGGTCTGTTGGCGTGCCAATACCTAAACATATTCAGTGCATGGAACTAAATATTCACAATATAACAAATGAACACCGCTCACCTGCAACAAAGATGACATTCAGTAGCATTTCAAACTGCATCATCGTGGTGCATCTTGTGAACCTCATCTCCTGCATCATGAATTCAAAGAAGTAGTCAAGGTACATTTGTTTTAGTTTTTTATGTGTCCTGGGTTAAGGTACCTACTGTACATCTTCCTTGTTACAAATACAACAAATAACGAATATGGAAATACAGTAGGCTACTTGGAGCAACAAAAGTTACAAGAAAATACATTCATCAGTTTATTCTAGGCCTTTAAAGAAATGTTTTAATGTTTGTTTTAATTCCTTACCGCGAGCAGTAGGCGCTTTTTCACAGCCAACGGGCAGTTTGTTCTAAAAGAAGAACAGTGTCGCACTAATGCGCTGTTAGATCTAGGTCTACTTAAATACCAAAGATACTTCCACCTTTAGTGATTCAATACCAAAGATACTTCCACCTTTAGTGATTGACCCTATGTGACCACTCTTTATGATCCATGCACGGCTAATAAACCTTGATGTCAGTTATTAGTAAATGTGTGTAATATTCTCCTTGAGTGAGGACTTCACTGCACTAAGTAAAGAGTTACTTTGATCAGACCTAATTCTCCTGTCCCTTGAACTTATAAGGAGAACATGGCTTGTGGAAAGCAGGAAATGCTATTTACAGCATTGTGGTACTTCCTCTTCTCAACCACATTTTAGCCAGATGAGTGGTTGCAGTTCTCAGGCTATTTGTAATTACAGACCAATCAGCATCTTGCCCGTAGTGTCCAAGGTAGCAGAGAAGTGGATAGCAGAACAACTTAATTTCCATTTAAACAACAGCTCCTTCTCACTGCATCCCATGCAATTTGGTTTCAGAGCCAATCATTCTACATACACTGCCAACTGCCTCTTACTTGAAAACGTTAAGTCTATGAGGGACATGGGAGGTACTGTTGGGGCTGTTTTCTTGGACCTGAGAAAAGCATTTGAAAGAATAAATCATAAGGTATTCATTGCCAAACTCTCCTCGTTCAATTTCTCCAGCAACACCCTCAATTGGTCAAATTCATATTTAAAGAACAGAACTCAGTGTGTGACTGCGCCATAAAAAATCGACTGTGCTGGATACACTAAATGGTGTACCACAAGGATCTATACGAGGTCCACTCTTGTTCAGTCTTTACATAAATGACTTGCCGTCTGTATGCTCTGATGTAGAGATTCAGCTTTATGCTGATGACGCTGTGATTTATACACATGGCAGTAATAAACTTCAGGCTGCAGCAAAACTCACCAATGCACTGAATCGCATCTCAACTTGGCTAATTCAATCAAGCCTTCAACTAAATGCATCAAAAACAATCAGCATGTTTTTCTCAAAAAAAAAGTTCTGAGTTCAACTACCTAGGCCTCCTAATCAACTCTCAACTTTCCTTTAAATCTCATGTAATAAAAGTTGGTCACAGGGTTAAGTTCATCTTATCGAACTTTGGCTTTATTAGAAATTCAATGACCAATGATGCAGCCAAATTATATGTATGCATGCTATGATATTGTCACATTATTATTTTTATTTTTTGGATTTTCCATACATTACAGTCAATAATAATACATATCATGCTTCTCACTAAGCCATCTGTAGATGTAAATAGCCCACAGAAAATTATCACAGGTTCAAAAAGCAGTACAAAAGTTAGCAGGGACCCAATAGGACCTCATACATATACTGTAATATATCCACATAAGCATTTTTTAAATATAGTAAAATAAGAACAAGAACTCAATGAACAATCATTTAGGGTTAAACCTCAGTAACATAAAAAGCCCTCTACAGAGGGAAAATAAAAGGAAACAAAAAGGACACAACAATCTACTTTAGACAAATGATGGTCGTATTGGTGTGATATACGTTAGCAATCTTTCCCATCTTTTCACAAAACTGTTGCAGTCTCAAAGCAAAAGTGATCCTTTCCATCTTAAAAATATCATCGATAATGTCAATCCATACCTCCACAGTAGGTTTTCCTGGTTTTAACAACCTTCTAGTAATAGCTTTTCTACTAGCAGCACTTAGGATCCAAAATAAATATTTGACATTAGAAGAAACACTTTCTGATGTTAAGGCACCCATATATAAAGAATCAAATTTAAATTGAATGTCAGTTTTCCACAGTATCTCACATAGGTTCTCCCAATCTTCGTCCTTTAGAACAAAGTTTCCTTCATGTTCCCATTTTTGTTTTGCATACAGTGAACTACATTTTGTTTGTTGTAACCCCTTGTAGAGTCTTGAGATACGTTTCTGGTTAGAGCCAGCAGAATAAGCATCTATAAACACTTTTAACAGAATATTATCCCAGCCTACTTGTGTACACCCATTCTGTATCTGGTCAATATATTGCCGGACCTGAAGGAATCGGTAAAAATCTCCGTTATCGAAGCCAAACTGCCTCTTCAGATTTTGAAAGCTATTCATGGTCCCCTTATGCAAAAATGTGCAATATGCTGTTAAACCTTGCGACCTCCACCTCTTAAATCTGGCGTCCCATCTTTTAGGCAAAAAATCTGGATCAAATGCGCACCATCTCAAGACCTTTACTGCATCCTTCCGGTTATTTTTGCACTATTACCTTGTTCCACATCTTAAGTGACAAACATATCCATGGGTTTCCCAATTCCTTTAAATTATTCAATAAGCCCTTATCCCTAATTGCAACCTGGATTGGAAATTGATTTCCAAAATGCATCGGACATATGACCCACTATGTTCTGCTCCATGTAGCCAATGTTGACAACGTGACATGACATGGTTAAGCTACCAAAATAAGCAAGAGGAGCTAGGAAAGGAAATTAACTTCATGTTTAAGTTCAGAAGGGGCAAACGTGTGGCTACACACAGCACTACAAAAGTCGTCAAGATTGAAAATGAAAGAATATTTGTTGCACAGCTGAATGCTGTATCACATCATGAGCTGGCTGTCTCAATTCACAACACCCATTCCATCCAATCTAGCCTACGTCAGGCATTATGACCGAAACTCATGCACTCCCCCCCACAATTATTCCAAAATTCAAGCAAAGCAAGAATGACCAAAAGTCACTTTGTGTCAACAAGAGACTGACTCCACCGACTATCAATTGCAAGTTAAAACAGTTGACCACTTGAGTGCAAAAAATACAAAAGACCTCACCACAGCACCAGCAAATCTTAAGCAATAAATATCACGTCTTACCTTTATTCATGTGCTAGTGGTCTGCAGATGTATCCCGTGGTGTAGCCTACCACATCCATTTAGTACAACAAGTTATCGTTCTGATACTGTCCATGGTACTAGCAACCTGGTGCTTTTTACCTATGTATTCAGGCTAAAATGACTTGATTGTCTAAAGCCTCATCATCCCAGCCAAAGAGTATTGGTATTATTAGTAATGACCATGTCACGGTTTGGTACACAGAAAGCTAGGGTGACTCAAGTGCGAAGCAAAAGCAGGATACGTTTTAAGGTATTTATTCCTCAGACAAATATAGTTCCAATAAAGCTCAGAAGATCCAAAAACAACTAAAGACATAATTAGACAGAAAAACACAGAGAACAGAAAGTCAGAATTGGCGACATCTAGTGGTCTGTGACAAAAGTCAGACATTGTGACAGACTACTTGCCATAACGAAAAAATTACTTCACACAGTGTCTTTTTCCAATGTATTTGTTATCTTTCGTAGCATTGATCAATAGAGAAATAGTTAATAAGTTATAGATAAGTTACCTGCGGAGTGATACAGATGACGTGAATGAGAGGACTAAAATCTACTCCTTGACAGCGGTCAAATATGCTGGACGTGAGCATTCCACTGCATTGAGAAGAGCCGTGTAATAAACAAAAATAATTGACAGCTGAACGTTGGGAAGGCCCCTGCAAGTAAATGGAGCAGTCTACAGCACTGAGAAGAGCCGTGTAATAAGTAAGGGATAATGTATAGAACGCCGGTCATTATCGGGAAAATAAGCCCCGACAGGGCGAACAGGACACCGACGGGCAGCGAAGGTGTCTTGCTTCGCCCTGAAGGGGCTTATTTTTGATAATGACCGGCGACATTCTATACATTATCCCGCTTATTACACGGCTACTTGCCAAAAAGAAAAAATAACTTCACATGGTGTGTCTTTTTACAATGTATTTGTTTCCAGCATTCGTAGTGTTGGTCAGCAGAGAAATAGTTGGCCAAAGACGTTGACGTTGCTTAGCAACCGAAGACGCTGGGGTTGACAAGTTACCGGACTACTTGCGGAGTGTTACCAAAGACATCATTAGAGGTAAAAATTATACCTGGAAATATCTAATATAATTCACCGCCGGGAGTTGTGAAGAGCCCATGCATGTGAATATCCATGGGCTCCATGGGAGCGTTCCACGTCATTGAGAAGACCCGTGTAATAATCCATAGTAATTCAACTCAACTTTTTTTTTGTGGTGGGTACAAAATGGATCCTGACAGTAAGGATATACATAGAACCAAGGTTAGTAGTCCTCATATAAGATTGAACGGGCGGCAAACTGTATCCCGAGGGAAAACTTCGATGGCTCGAGGGGTTTCTGTAGTTTCGGAGTCAGATAACTGAGTAGTATACTTTGTAACTAGTAACTATAGCTAATCACTTATTTTAAGCAACTTGCCCAACACTGCTACTAACCATGTAAATAGTGTTGCAAATAAACTTCCAAACCTTTTTCAATTTTTATTTTGGTGTTTTATTTGTAAGGTGCAAGGAAAACAGATTCTGGAAATTATGTTGTTACGCCTTGTTCACACTACATGCGTCCGTCGACGGATGAACGAGGGCGTGTCCGACGTATAGGGGGCTGGACTTTGTAGACGTATACTGCAGCAAATCTAAACGCTTCCCGCTACAAAGCCGATGTGTGAAATACAAAACAACAGGTGACTACGAACAATCCTATCATTCCCCATTTCTTTAAAAAAATATAACGTCCGGATTTTTCCGCTTTCTTCCTGTTTGTTATTGCAAAATGGATCCAGTAGACGTGTGGAGTGTATTTGCATAACCGCAATCTGATCGGCCGACGGTCTCCAGTAAAATCTGTAGACAAGACAGCAAATACAGAATGAATGTGTGGAGGGAACTAATGTACACTTCAGCGCAGTTTGATAGTAGGCCTATATTGGAATAAACTTTTTCCGAATTTAGCCAATGGACGATGATGAAATCCTGCATCAATCTATCTTCATAGATGAAGGGTTTAATCGGAGAAGGTCAGAGGGAGAAACATCACAGATATTTTGAATGTCAAATGTCTGCAGAGCAGAGGAGATACATCGTCATCTGGGACAATCTCGATTTCCACCAATCTGCTCTGGTCCAGAACAAGTCCCATCAGCGTCCACACTCTCACTCCAATCCTCCCCACCATACTCTTAAGGGCTGTGGATTATGGAGGCATTTTAAGGACTCTAATCAAATGAAAACGTAATGTTGAAGATAAAAATGCAATAGCACTAATGCTTTTTATTTTTCATAATGTACACACATTATTTGAGTCAAAAATACAATTAAAATGCTATCTCTTTGCATTTTAAAACATGTCTGCTTAAATGTGGACAATATCCAAATAAAAATTAAATAAATTTGCGTTTGCATTTTCCAACTATGGCACGCTTCAAAGGAGACAATATTAAAATGCAAATGAGTGGGTGGGAGAAACTCCACCCATGGGTAAATGGCTGAACATTAAAATCGGTGACACCCTTCACATCACATCCTCGTCCCTTGTGGACATACCTGCTCTCCAATGGGTGGAGATTCTCCCGACCACTTATTCACATTAGAATTTTGTCCACTTTTAACACATTTAAATACAAACCGGTTTGCATTTGCTTTTCATTATTGTCCACTTTATAGAGGAGGGAATTTTCGGAAAAGGGTTAGATTGGCTGATTTTATTTTAATTGTATTAATGACACATTTACATAGTTTACCAGCTTCATACAAAGCATTGCATATGTTACCTGTTGCAGTATTTTATCTTAAGGTGTCCCTTAAAATGTAATGAAATGCAGCCTGCTGAGTCTTTGCAGCATTTTATAATAGCGATCCTTCCTAACATTCGTTGTGCTGTTGATTTCATAAACAGAACCAGGCAGGGAGTCGTACAAACTTTTGTTTTGGTTATTGGGTGCCTTGGAGACCAAAAAGCAT
Source organism: Gadus chalcogrammus (assembly GCF_026213295.1). Classification (NCBI taxonomy): domain Eukaryota; kingdom Metazoa; phylum Chordata; class Actinopteri; order Gadiformes; family Gadidae; genus Gadus; species Gadus chalcogrammus. The sequence continues at coordinate 17,026,540 of NC_079434.1, read as the reverse complement.
AAAGGGTGCCATGGACGCACGATATGTTTACACTGACAATACATGAGTGGATACTAAAGAGATCCCAGTCCAAACAATTCAGCTCCTCTCCAGTTCAGCCCTGATCTGTGAGTTCTTAGCCTGTTGAGCAGTGATCTCAACGTACTCTGAGGTCTGCTCCTCCCCCTGGGGGAACACCGGGTTCTGCACAGCACCTCGCTTGGCAAAGTCAATCTCTCCGTAGTGGATCTCCTCTTCCACCTGCTTGTCTGACGCCTCGAATATTGGATTCTGTGGAAGAGCATTGATACATGAATAGGCAGGGACGCAGGAAGTGGGGTGCTCCGGGTGCTGCCGCACCCCCTCTAGTGGACAACAGACGCAACTACAACACTTGAACTCAGGCAATGCCGCGGGTTTTTTTTTTTTTTTTTCATCATGTAATCGGATGATGTCTCATCCGATTACATACAGCACCCCCCACTTCATATTCCCTGCGTCCCTGTGAATAGGCCTACATGACTTGAAAGAAGAGTCAACAAGTGGTTCCCATAAAACAGGGTTAGGGATGTTCAAGATTTTTTAACTGAATCCCACAAAGCTCAGCTTATATAATAGCCTTCTGTTCATGGGTTTCCCCTTTATACAGCCCTATATAAAGGGGAAAAAGGTATTGGTATATTTCAAGCTTGTTATGCGAATAAGTTACTGAACAATTATTGAACAGACTCATCATTCTTTTTGTGTGGATTCTCATCAGAGGAAACTTGGCCTTTTCCAAGCTTCGCCAGAAGTCGGTTAGGGAGAGAAGCTGATGTTGATTCTTCAGAGAATCATCAGACTGCCTTTCGATAAGTTCTAATTGCACTTCTTCTGCATGGTTGAGATAAACCTCCACTTTCACATCAATCTGAAATAGACTGAACTGCGACATGGAGGAGAAAGGGATTGTTGACCGCGATTGAAGCCCCGCTGCCCAAATTCCTTCTCAATCATGGCTGAGATAACCCCCACTACGAGTCTTGTTATGGAAATACCAGAGACGTCAGAGAACCCAACCCCAGCCGAACGGTTATTCCAATAACAACACACACACACACACACACACACACACACACACACACACACACACACACACACACACACACACACACACACACACACTCGGCGCGTCTGAGCTTTGTTTTTTCAAAGGCAGAGCAGGATACCTCTCATTTGACACCTAACGCAATTTCTAGTCCTTGGGGACCATAGGCAGGCTAGGGGAACTCATATTAATGTTAGAAAACCTCATAAAGTGAAATTTTCATGCCATGGGACCTTTAACTTTTTGTTCTTGCTCGGCACCAGTGTAGGTCTGATGGTTTCATTGTGTGTGGTTTCATAGTGTTGCCGTACATTATAGTCTTTCATCACTGCAACAGTTTCATTGCACATTTCCCCCCTGCACTCACTTGCTATTCTGTGTTTCTTTGGTTCTGCCATTTTTGGGCACCATGGCAAAACATTTATTTGATTTATTTTGTTTGTTGAGAGCTACCTTGTTTAAGACGGCTCCTCCTAGTGTGTAAACTAGGAGGCCCTGTTAACACGACGACGAATGCGGGTGAAAACGACAAATTATTTGATCAGACGTGCCTCTCGTTTATACGTCACATCCATGTGCAGTACAGGCAAACCACAACAATTTCACACACTTTTGCGTCATCGTATATGCACACAGATTTCCCCCAAAAGACGCTCGTCTAAACGCGGAATAAAAAGTGAGAACGCAACACCACTTTGGCGATTTGTGTCCTGATCGTCTCGTCTAAATTGAGCCTAAGAAATACATAGTACTACTCTCACGTACCACCTACCTATTTATTGATATAGCAGAGTATAATTGTATCATGTTTATTTTCGAAGGACTATGATTAGATTTTTGCTTGAGTAATTCCCCTGTAGACTATTGGGTACGTTGAGATACAATTAGAATCCTTTCTTTATTGCAGCAAAAACAAATTACTGCAAGTAAGCTTATTCTTTCGTTTTTCGCAAATAATCTTAACAATGCCTTAAATAAGACAATGTACAGAAATTACTGCAACCTACAAAATGTTGATGAGTTCATCTTCCACATTGAAGTCGTTTGGTACCATTTGGAAATTCAGTAAACTTGTTTGCTTGCCTTCTTAGGGTAAACCATTTCTAATGCAGGATGCGAGTACGGTTTGGTTCCTACCTGTTGCTGTGTTGAAAGTTTCTTCAGTAACCACCTATAAACATGAGGTGGGATCACAGGTTAGAACGGATATAGATCTATATCCAAAGATATAGATGTGTGTTGCTGTGTGTTTGACTTACAGGACACCGATGATCAGACCAATAAAGAAGACGGTACCAAAGAATCCACCAATTATCAGAAGGACATTCAACTCTGTAGGAGATTAATCATTGTAGATCACTGGGGCATTGTCGTATCCATTTGGAGATTGTAGGGATATGTTTGGGATGTGTATTATAGTAAGGTTTTTATTATAGGGTCTATGGGTAGAAGTTGATATACCGACGCTTTCACAGCTGATAGTTAGCGTAATCTCTTTTGATGTTTGGTTTCCCAAGGGATTCGTGGCCACGCAGTAGTAGATTCCTCTGCAGCTGGACACATTGAAGCTGTACAAAGATCCATCTGACACGTTCAGGGGTCCCTCCGCACTGCTCCTGAACCAGGTGAACCGGAGAACGGGGGGGTTGGCTCTGCTGGTGCACGTCAGGTTGACCACACTGCCCAGCGACACCGTGGGGGGGCTGACGGAGGCCTGGGTATCCTTCGGGGAATCTACAGGAACACAAGATAAGTCTTCAATTTCAAACTATGGTTCCACTGTTGACGGATTTGAATGCAGTATGTAAACGCTTTTTGCTTCTCAGCCGTCCCGGCTCACTGATTGGACCGTCTGCTGGTCACTCACAGGAAACGTTGAGCGTCACAACGCTCTCTGCTGTTCTGATGCTGGGCCCGCCTGCTGAGTTGTTCACCGGATACTCCACCAGACAGGTGAGGCGGACCCCGTCATGTTGGTCCGACAGAGTGATATTCAGCCGCCGGGTCCTGACGTTAGGCTCTTGGTCTCCGTGCGGTTCCGGCCGGCCCTCAGGGCCTCCTGACTGGTTCCAGCTCAGGTGAGGCGGCTGGGTGGGACAGGGTGCGATGGCCCTGCAGGTGAACGTTACCCTGCTCCCCTCCGTTAGTGGTCCCTCCGGGAGGGTCTGTATGGAGGGTGCTGGGGCTGAATCTACGTGGTTGTTTTCAAGAAACATTTGCATTAGGCTGAAATGTAGGTTTAATATCCACATGAATGAATGCAGCATGTTCAGTGTTGACCATGTATTAAAGAGGGGAGAATAATCATCATTAACACATTAAAGATTGTATTAGGGAAACAAAAAGTTTGTCTCAGCACATAATAAGCTTTATTACAATATGACTCTGTCATAAAACGTTGTAAAAACATTATTTAAAATGAAGATGAAGATACTATGCTTTGGTATCGATACTTTAATTCTAGACAAAGAGAACGAGAATATCTACCTCAGGAAGTAGCCGAAGATCAGCAATGATCATAATCATATTGAAATAGGCTACAAATAATTATAATACAGAGTAATCAAAAAATAACCCCCCAACCAAATGGGTTCTCCTACCTTTAACTGTGATTGTAAGAGGACTGCAGATGTCAGTTGCCCTGAAACTGGTGCTTTCCACTCTGAAGTAATACACGTCAGCAAAACTTGAGTTCATGTTTGTAAAAACAGTTGTGCAGTTGTATTCTCGCATATTCCCAATGATACTAATTGGATACTTATTATCTTGATTGTTGCTGTGGAAAACCACATTTTCTGGATGATTCCCAAAATAGGGGTTCGATTTTATCCATGCACCCAATATGGGTTGGCTTTTATCTATTCTATTTGATGGTACTGAATCAAATGAACATGGAATTTGCAAACAAGTGTCCCTCAATGCCTCCATCTTGTTTGGCATAGATGCATGAAAAACGTCAGGACAGGATCCCACACCACCTGCAATGCAAGCATTTTTTAGACAAATTGGCCAATGACATGCATCCTTCCTGTCCCACCACATCCTCCTCTAACAGCCTGGCCACACCTCTACTAGTCCGGCATCACATTCTGAACATGGATACCGGCTTCATTTACGATTCATCGATTACATGCAGATTAGCCGATAGTCCAATTAGGTGTAAAACTAATTATAGATTCTGTGTCTTGTAGGACGGGTCTGTTGGCGTGTCAAACACAATACCTAAGCATATTCATTACTTGGAACTAAATATTCAAGTTTAGTTCAACAAATTCAACAAATGAACACCACTCACCTGAAACAAAGATGACATTCAGTAGCATTTCCAACTGGATCATCGTGATGCATCTTGTGAACCTCATCTCCTGCATCATGAATTCAAAGAAGGTTAGAGTTAAGGGACAATTGTCTTCGTTTTTAATGTGGACTTGGTTAAGGTACCTACATCTTCGTTGTTGAACAATCACAACAAATAACAACTATTAAAATACAGTAGGCTACATGGAACAAAAAACTAAAAACATCATGCCTTAAACAGTTTATTCATGGCCTTATAAAAAAGAATGTATATAATGTATTAATTCCTTACCGAGAGCCGCAGGTGGTTTTTCACAGCCAACAGGCAGAGTTTGTTGTAAAAGGAGAACAGTGTTGCACCAATGCGTTGTTAGACATGGGTGTACCTAAATAGAGAAGTTAGGATATTTCCTCCTTTAGCGATTGTCCCTCTGTGACTCTCTTCTTTATGATCCATGTAAGGCTAATCAACCTTGATGGACCTTGATCCTAGTACTTCCTCCTCTCAACCATACATGAAGCAAATGTGTGGCGGCAGTCCTCTGGATGTAAATATAAAAATAATCAATATTTTGTCACCAAATGAATTTGTATTCACACTACAATCTGAGATGGGTTAAAACCGATCGATTCACAAAATGAAAAGGCTTGTGTTGTATTAAGTGAGAATAGTTACTGTCTGTTTGGACAAACGATAAGCTGGAAAAAGCTTCAACAAAGAGTTTTGTGTTTTAAACGAGTATAGAAAGCCTACTATGTAAAAAATGTACATTGATTATAACTTATTCCAAGTTCTTTTTAACTGACATACGACAAACAAAACCAGAACCATAGTTTTGTTTAACTCTAAAAGTCAGTCAATTCCTATGGTGAAGCTTTTTCAAGCTCTACTACTGCTTGGCAGCAGGCAGCGCGCGGTTCTGTCTACTACAGATTGATGTGGAAGTGGAAGAACCAGAGACGTCGGAGTTCCCGACGAAGTCCTTTGTGATTCATTATATCGTCTGGACGTGCACACAGCTTTTGGCCGTGATAATATGTATTATTTGATATAGATATCTATGTATTATATGATATTATTTAGATATAGAGCTCCAGGACTGTAACGCAAGTGTTGTACACTTCCTTGTTATTTGGATAACCGTTCTGCTGTTGGTGTGATGGCATGTTTGGTAATAATATGAGGAATAATATGAGGAAATAATAATAATAAGTTATTTTACATTAAATGTTCCTTCTTTTTTTCTTGGACCGTGTGGATTTTGTGGATGTAAAGATACGTGCAGGCATCAACATTTGTAAATTAATCTGTAAAATGACAGGTAATGAACCATCATTTAAGATTACATTGATATTATGTCTTTTATTGCAGAGACATGTGATTTTCACAGAGTGATCCCAGGGCACCCCCTGGTTAACAGTTCTGATCGCCCAGTTCTAATCTCTTTCCAATTACTTCAGGTATTCATTGCAATATCTTTTATTTCCAAGATGTTTCAATGGTGAATCTTGATGATGTTTTGCGATATTGAATACATATATCCCCAATATGCCCTCTTTCATATTAAATAGACCCCAGGTCACCTCATTACATCACTTCCTGTAGGGCTTGATTTAGAGTAGATTATCTACTACTTTTAGTAAACCTTAATGCCCTGATTCATATTAGTCTCTATCTCACTCCCACGTCATCTGTACCCCTTGAATGTTGTGTCCGCTTCACTTATTGCATGTCTATGAAACCCATGGTGATGCGCTTTGAAGCCTTTGACAATGTTTGAAGTCTTCCTTTCACTTCATTCATTGCATTGATGTCGTCCTCATCTTTCCCAATGAAGAATAAATGACATCCATTCCTTTTAAATAACATTGTCAGTTACATAAAATAACCCTGAACACAACTGCTCAGAAAGACATTGATTCACACAAAATAGGAGCTGCGTCGACATGGATCACCATGACAACTTCAAGTTGCATGAACACGCAATCTAAACATCATATACATGAAGATTAAATGCACATTTACCGGTAGAGATGTTATCGTAACACATTTTAAACTAGGTATGTTAAATTGTTGTGTTTGCCACTGTGAATAAAAGGAGTGCCATACATTTTGTTTTGTTTGGCAGAAGTTTGACACACGTGATGTGCTTCTGTTTCTTCGGCCAGTCGATAGGGGGCGCTCTTCCAGTCGATAGGAGGCGCTTTACCAGTCGATAGGGGGGGCTGTACCAGTCGATAGGGGGCGCTTTACCAGTCGATAGGGGGGGCTGTACCAGTCGATAGGGGGCGCTTTACCAGTCGATAGGGGGCGCTGTACCAGTCGATAGGGGGCGCTGTACCAGTCGATAGGGGGGCGCTGTACCAGTCGATAGGGGGCGCTTTACCAGTCGATAGGGGGCGCTTTACCAGTCGATAGGGGGGGCTGTACCAGTCGATAGGGGGCGCTTTACCAGTCGATAGGGGGGGCTGTACCAGTCGATAGGGGGCGCTTTACCAGTCGATAGGGGGCGCTGTACCAGTCGATAGGGGGCGCTGTACCAGTCGATAGGGGGGCGCTGTACCAGTCGATAGGGGGGGCTGTACCAGTCGATAGGGGGCGCTGTAGCAGTCGATAGGGGGCGCTGTACCAGTCGATAGGGGGCGCTGTACCAGTCAACAGGGGGCGCTGTACCAGTCGATAGGGGGCGGTGTACCAGTCGATAGGGGGCGGTGTACCAGTCGATAGGGGGCGCTGTACCAGTCGATAGGGGGCGCTGTACTAGTCAATAGGGTGCGCTGTACCAGTCGACGGGGACACTGTACCAGTCGATAGGGGGCGCTGTACCAGTCGATAGGGGGGGCTGTACCTGTCGATAGGGGGCGCTGTACCAGTCGATGGGGGCGCTGTACCTATTCAAAGAAAGATCTGCATTCTGGCCTTGAACTGAATATTTTGAACTCCATGAATCAATTTAACATTCAGAATTGTAATCAACAACTGATCACATCTTAATAACCGTGTTTTCAGGTTTTTATCTGCGACCTGCACTCGTTGCTGGGCACAGCCTCATACTGTTGGTTTATTAACCGGGCCACTTCCCTTGAAGATAGTGAACTTTGTTTATTGTTTGGTCATAGAGTTTATTGGCCATGACATATTGCTACATATAGCTCTTGATCAGCTGCTTCTGTGCTTCACAAGTGTGGAACAGACTACAGCCTCCCAATACACATTCTTTGAATTGCAAAAAATACACATAAACAAACGGGCAAAGAGCTGATTTAACCTTACCCTACTTATGGAGCACAGGAGCTTCTGCTGAAGAAGATCAATATTTTGGACTTACCACATGGACAATACAATGCAACGGTCTACCAAGAGTTAATATCAATTTGAAGGATAAACCCAGTGTAATTTTGTATTTTATTCATTGAAAACATAGCCTGTGAAGTGAGAAAAATACTGCAATGCTTTACCATTACTGATTGGTTTATCTATCACATAATATGAGGTATTTTTGGTGCTTTTTATTGATGTAAACCCCTAGAATGTAAATGTAGATTCAGAGTTTGGCTTTAAAAGTAACTTATATTGTACCTTGAATTCTTGAGCATCTTGACCTTTCTCAATGAAAAATACTTTCCGAATGGCACATATTAATTGGCAAAGCTTGTTTTTTTACCTTTCAAGGTGACGTACTTAGTATGATAATACTGTGAGTGTCATGTTTTGAATGTTTACCGTTGATTCAAATGGTAAAGGTATGTCCATGCAGTAGAGGGGGAGGGGCTTCCCGGTGTTACCGGACGGGCGGAACAGAGAGCTAGAGAAGTTCCGGTTTCTTCTTTTAGCAATCCTGACTGAAATCATCTCCTCATTTGGGCCCAGAGTTCAAAATATTGAACTATTTCTTTAATTAGTAAAAAAACAATATTATGGCTGTGAACACTTTTCAGAAGTTTTTATTGCGTTTTATGTCATCATTTATTAGTTATATTACTTGAAAAAAAAAAATATACAAGATTGCAGCAGTAATACATTTTTACATAATACACGTTTTTCCACGTATCATATCAGTTTGAATATGGACCATTTATCAACATGAATATACTGTTATTTATTTAAATTTGACTGTTAAATCTGCTCTGTATTTTACAGTTCATTACATTTGGTACTCTTCTTATTCGCTGTAATTTGACACTATCCGTCTGAAGACTTTGCTGCCAGACATCTTCGGTTCTTTTTACGGTTCTTTTTTACACTGCAGACCTGGGTTCTGCACAGCACCTCGCTTGGCAAAGTCGATCTCTGTGCAGTGGATCTACTCTTCCACCTTCTTGTCTGACGCCTTGCATATTGGATTCTGTGGAAAAGCATTAATACATGAATACATGACCTGAAAGAAGAGTGAACAAGTGGTTTCAATAGAATAATGGCAAACCTACTATGAAAACATCTGAACAATATGTGTTTATTGAGGCTCTGAGAACGTTATGTTTATATTGGGAGATCTAAGGTATTGTTGAATTATTGGAATAACTAAAATATGTTCACATGAAGGCTAAGTATAGCATGGTCATCTTTCCCGTAGTTGGCTCTGTGAGAATATGTGTTGTGGTTGACTGCTTCTGTATGAGATGAGATATTCTAAAGAGCAGAAACACGGCCCGTCTGATTATGCCAATATCCCAGGGCTACTTTCACATGACTGCAGTCCAATTCATCTGAACGGAGCTCAAATGTATCTTATATACCAGGTGAGACAGCTTTATTCTGATCACCTTACTTTCATCAATCCTGTGCCAAACAATTAAGACCTTATGCATAATCACATGCTTGGGACCCCAAGAATCTGGGGCTTGTTGAACTAAAAAATAGTTTTGCACGGAGGGGTGCGCACACACTCCAGTAGTTATTTCAAATGTTGAATTGGGAAACAACGGCTTGGAAGGCATGATGAAAGAGCAGCTATCAGTCTGCTTACATTTATAATCAAAATGACTTTTACTCATAGTACAGTTTATTTGCATTTTTTTCCGTTCTTTGCTTGATTAATTTCCATGAACACAATTTTAAATTTGAATTTTTGCTCAATTGTAGCAAAAATATAGAATTTCAGTCGTGCATGCAAGAAGTCCTATCAATTAGCTTTACGAGGAATACTTTTGAGAATTCCTAAAATAAGACGATGCAGCCTACAGAAATGACTGGCTCCTACAAAAATGTTAATGAGGTCATTGCCACGTTAAAGTCGTTTTTTTTAATCAATTCAGTAAACTTTTTTACTTTACCTTGTAAGAGTAAACCATTTCTACGTTCAAGTGCAGGATGCGACTACGCTGTCCACCACTGCGGTTCCTACCTGTTGCTGTGTTGAAGACTTCTTCAGTGACCACCTAAAAACATGAGGTGGGATCACGGGTTAGAACGGAGACGGACCCAGCACACATACTGGAAAGGTTCATCTTGCCTCTTCATTGTTCAAACTAAATTGTGTGTGTTTTACTTACAGGACAGAGATGACCAGACCAATAAAGAAGACGATACCGATTAAGAATCTCACTATCAGAGGAACATTCAATCCTGTAGGAGACAAATCATGGAAGATCACTGAGGCATTGTCATATCCATTTAGAGATTGTAGGGATATATTTGGGATATATGTTATAGCAAGGTTTTATTATAGGGTCTATCTATGTGAAGAAGTTGATTTACCATCGCTTTCACCGCTGACAGTTATCTTAATCTCTTCTGATGTTTGGTTTCCCAAGGGATTCGAGGCCACACAGTAGTAGATTCCTCTGTAGCTGGACACATTGAAGCTGTACAAAGATCCATCCGACACGTTCAGGGGTCCCTCCGCACTGCTCCTGAACCAGGTGAACCGGAGAACGGGGGGGTTGGCTCTGCTGGTGCACGTCAGGTTGACCACACTGCCCAGCGACACCGTGGGGGGGCTGACGGAGGCCTGGGTATCCTTCGGGGAATCTACAGGAACACAAGTTAAGTCTTACATTTCAAGCTATGGTTCCGCTGTTGAAGGACTTGAATGCAGTATGTAAACTATATCTGCTTCTCAGCCGCCCCGGCTCACTGATTGGACCGTCTGCTGGTCACTCACAGGAAACGTTGAGCGTCACGACGCTCTCTGCTGTTCTGATGCTGGGCCCGCCTGCTGGGTCGTTTACCGGATGCTCCACCAGACAGGTGAGGCGGACCCCGTCATGTCGGTCCGACAGAGTGATATTCAGCCGCCGGGTCCTGACGTTAGGCTCTTGGTCTCCGTGCGGTTCCAGCCGGCCCTCAGGGCCTCCTGACTGGTTCCAGATCAGGTGAGGCGGCTGGGTGGGACAGGGTGCGATGGCCCTGCAGGTGAACGTTACCCTGCTCCCCTCCGTTAGTGGTCCCTCCGGGAGGGTCTGTATGGAGGGTGCTGGGGCTGAATCTACGTGGTTGTTTTCAAGAAACATTTGCATTAGGCTGAGATGTAGCTTTAATATCCACATGAATGAATGCAGCATGTTCAGTGTTGACCAGTGTATTCAAGAGGGGAGAATAATCATCATTAACACATTAAGGATTGTATCAGGGAAACGAAGTGTGTCTCAGCACATAGTCCATAATAAGCTTTATTGCAATATGACTCTGTCATAAAACGTTGTAAAAACATTATTTAAAATGAAAATACTATGCTGTGGCATCGATACTTTAATTCTTGACCAAGAGAACAAGAATGTCTACCTCAGGAAGTAGCCGGAAATCAGCAATGATCATAATCATATTGAAATAGGCTACAAATAATTATAATACAGAGTAATCAAAAAATAGACCCCCAACCAAATGGGTTCTCCTACCTTTAACTGTGATTGTAAGAGGACTGCAGATGTCAGTTGCCTTGAAACTGGTGCTTTCCACTCTGAAGTAATATACGTCAGCATAACTTGATTTCATGTTTGTAAAAACAGTTGTGCAGTTGTATTCTCTCATATTCCCAATGATACTAATTGGATACTTATTATCTTGATTGTTGCTGTGGAAAAACAAATTTTCTGGATGATTCCCAAAATAGGGGTTCGATTTTATCCATGCACCCAATATGGGTTTGCTTTTATCTATTCTATTTGATGGTACTGAATCAAATGAACATGGAATTTGCAAACAAGTGTCCCTCAATGCCTCCATCTTGTTTGGCATAGATACATGAACAACTTCAGGACAGGATCCCACACCACCTGCAATGCAAGCATTTCTTACACAAATTGGCCAATGACATGCATCCTTCCTGTCCCACCACATCCTCCTTTAACAGCCTCTCCACACCTCTACTAGACCGGCATCACATTCTGAACATGGACACCGGCTTCATTTCAGAGATCGATTACATGTAGATTAGCATTTAGTCCATTAGTTGTACATTTAATGACTCAATCTAGGTCCTGTAAACAGGTCTGTTGGTGTGCCAACACCTAAACATATTCAGTACTTGGAACTAAATATTCACGATAAAACAAATGAACACCACTCACCCGAAACAAAGATGACATTCAGCAGCATTTCCAACTGGATCATCGTGATGCATCTTGTGAACCTCATCTCCAGCAGCATGAATTCAAAGAAGGTTAGAGTTAATCCACATTCGTTTTAGTTTTTAACGTGGCCTTAGTTAAAGTTCCTACATCTTCCTTACAAATACAACAAATAACCAATATGGAAATACAGTAGGCTCCATGGAACAACACGAGTAACAAGTACATGCATTAAACAGTTTATTCAAGGCCTTTAAAAAAACAATATATATTGATAATGTTTTAATTCCTTACCGAGAGCAGTAGGTGGTTTTCCACAGCCAACAAGCAGGGTTTGATCTAAATGAAGAACACCTAAATACAGAAGTTCAGAAACTTCCCCTTATAGCGATTGTCCCTCTGTGACCACTCCTTTTATGATCCATGCACGGCTAATCGACCTTGATGTCAGTTATTGGTAATTCTAATTGTGTTTAATATTCTCCTTGAGAGAGGAGACTAAACTGCACCAAAAAAAGATTTACTTTGATCAGACCTAATACTGCCGTCACTTGAACTGAAAAACATAAGAGAACATGGCTTGTGGAAATAAGGAAATTGGATTTACAGGATCGTGGTAATTCATCTTCTCAACCGCATATTTTGCAAATGTGTGAATGCAGATATAAAAATAAAGAATATTTAGTCACCAAATTAATTTGTATTCACAGTACGATCTGAGATGTGTTAAAACCAATAAATTCACAAAGATGATAAGGCCTGTGTTGTATTTAGTGAGCATATTTACTGACTGAAGGGAGAGAGGAGAAGCTGGAAAGAGATTTCACCAAAGGGTGTCTTGCGTTTTAAAATGAGGATTGAACGTCTGCTATGTAAAACAAATACATTGATTATAGCTTAGGGTAGGGAGAGGAAGAGATAGACCTGGAGGAGGACGTGGACATAGGAGATGAGAACCAAAAGTATGGGATGAGATTGGAGCAGCGTCGGTTGACCATGTTGTGGGACATTGGGACATTGAGAGAGCTGGACGGACAAACCGACCTCAGCAGAGGAGTGTTGCAAAAGTTATTATTTTATTTTTTTTAAAGCACAGGCAAAAGAAATAATTCCCTACCGTCTCCAGTAAAATCTGTAGAAAGACAAACAAATATAGAATTAATGTGTTGAGGGAAGTAATGTACACTTCAGCGCTGTTTGATAGTAGGCCTATTTGGAATAAACTGTTTCAGAATTTAGCAAATGGACGATGATGGACGTTTCCTGGTAACCATGGCGCCACGGACGGCAGCCTCGGTGTTTCGGTGCGCATTGTTTTGTATTGTTTTGTTTGTTAATTCAGTTTTATGCAACTCCCGGTGCTCTTGTCCGCAGCGCTTGCTTAACGGTTAACGGTTACGGTAACCATGGCGCCACGCAAGGCTCTTAACACCCGGTGCTCTTACACCAGTCAAGAGCTTTTGACTATTAGAGGAACAACTCCAGAGGATTTATTCCCAACTTTTCTGCTCCCTTACATTGGATTATTGGACATTCTTGTCCACTCAGTGAAGCGCGGGAGGAGAGGGAAACAAGCTGGACCGCTCGCGCGTCTCCGTCAGCGCGGACATCGTACGCCGTTACCCTGATTATTTCTTTCCAACGTGCTCTCATTGTGCAATAAAATGGATGAACTGCAGCTACTGATGGGGAAAACAGAGACTTTTCTTCATCTTCTGTTTTGTGTTTCACGGAGACGTGGCTGTGTGGATCGATACCGCCCCCGCGCTGCACTGGGCCTCTCTGACCACGTCATGGTCCACCTGATCCCCACATACAGGCAGAAACTCAAGCTCTGTAAACCTGTTGTGAGCACATCCAAGCAGTGGACCAGTGAAGCGGTGGAGAACCTTCAGGCGTGTTTGGACTGCACCGACTGCGATGTGTTCAGGTCTGCCACCAACTGTCTGGACGAGTACACAGAGGCTGTGAAGTAATACATCAGCTTCTGTGAAGACTATTGTATTCCATCACGCACCAGGGTGAGTTATAACGACAAACCCTGGTTCACAGCCAAACTCGGGAAGCTACGGCTGCAAAAGGAGGAGGCGTTTAGGAGTGGGGACAGAGAAAGGTTTATAGAGTTGAAGTACACGTTTAGCAAGGCGGTGCGTGAAGCTAAACGTCAGTACTCTGAGAAGCTCCAACATCAGTTCTAAGACAAAGACTAGATCTGTTTGGAAGGGGCTCAAGCAGATCACCAACTACAAACCAACCCCCCCTCGCTACATCAACAACCTGCGCCTTGCAAATGAGCTAAATGTGTTCTACTGTCGCTTTGATAGACAAAGGGACAGACCTGACACCATCCCCCACGACATCTTTCTTCCAGCCTCATCCCACTGTTTCCCCATCCACCAGCTCTACAGGACCTCCACACCTTCATACCTCTGTGTCCCCCACCTCCCCCACCACAGTGACGACTCTGCCTGCAGGAGTGGGACGTCCACAGGCTCTTTAAGAGTCAGAACCCCCGCAAAGCAGCCGGCCCAGACTCTGTCTCCCCATCCACCCTGAAGCACTGCGCCGACCAGCTGTCTCCAGTGTTCACGGACATCTTCAACTCCTCGCTGGAGACCTGTCACGTGCCAGCCTGCTTCAAAGCCTCCACCATCATCCCCGTCCCCAAAAAACCAAGGACCACAGGACTCAATAACTACAGACCCGTCGCCCGGACCTCTGTGGTCATGAAGTAATTTGAGCGCCTTGTGCTGCCCCACCTGAAAGCCATAACCGTCCCACTCCTGGACCCCCTGCAGTTCGCCTACAGAGCCAACAGGTCTGTAGACGATGCAGTAAACATGGCTCTGCCCTACACCCTCCAGCATCTGGACTGCCCAGGAACATATGCCAGAATCCTGTTTGTGGACTTCAGCTCTGCCTTTAATACTATCCTCCCAGCTCTGCTTCAGGACAGGCTCTCCCAGCTCCACGTGCCCGATTTCACCTGCAGGTGGATCACAGACTTCCTGTCCGACAGGAAGCAGCGTGTGAAGCTGGGGAAACATTTATCTGAATCCCAGACCATCAGCACCGGATCCCCCCAAGGCTGTGTTCTTTTCCCCTCTGCTCTTCTCCCTGTACACAAACAGCTGCACCTGCAGTCACCAGTCTGTCAAGCTCCTGAAGTTCGCGGACGACACCACGCTCACCGGGCTCATCTCTGGCGGGGATGAGTCCGCCTACAGGTGGGAGATTGACCATCTGGTGACCCGGTGCAGCCAGAACAACCTGGAGCTTAACGCTTTAAAAACAGTGGAGATTATTGTGGATTACAGGAAGAACCCAGCCCAAACCACCCCCATCATTCTGTGTGGCTCCCCTGTCGACTCTGTGGAGTCCTGCCGCTTCCTGGGCACCATCATCACCCAGGACCTAAAATGGGAGCTCAACATCAGGTCCCTCACCAAAAAAGGCCAGCAGAGGATGTTCTACCTGCGCCAGCTGAAGAAGTTCAGCCTGCCAAAGATTATGTTGGTGCACTTCTACACTGCCGTCATTGAGTCTATCCTCACCTCATCCATCACTGTCTGGTACCCTGCTGCTACGGCTAAGGACAAGAGCAGACTGCAGCGTATCATGCGCTCTGCGGAGAAGGTGATTGGCTGCAACCTTCCATCCCTCCAGGACCTGCACAGCTCCAGGGCTCTGAGGCGGGCAGGCAGGATTATGGCCGACCCCTCCCATCCTGGTCACAGTCTATTTGGAACTCTCCCCTCTGGCAGGAGGCTGCGGTCCATCAGGACCAAATCCTCCCGCCACTTGAACAGTTTCTTCCCCTCTTCAGTTGGGTTCCTTTTACTCTATTTTTCATCACTTATGTCCCTGCTTGTTTATATTGTGTTATATATATATATCACTGTTTGTTCATTGTTATTGTCTTAATGTATGCACCTTATTCATCAAGCCAAATTCCTGGTTGGTGTAAAACCCTTCTTGGCAATTAAATCCTTTCTGATTCTGATGATGAAATCCTGCATGAATCTATTTTCATAGCTGAAGGGTTTAATCTGAGAAGGACACAGGGAAAAACATCACAGATATTTGAATGTCAAATGTCTGCAGAACAGAGGAGATACATTGTCATCTGGGACAATCTACACTTCCACCAATCTGATCTGGTCCAGAACCAGTTCAATCAGCATCCACACTCACCCCAATCCTCCCCACCATACTCTTAAGGGCTGTGGATTATGGAGGCCTTTTGAGGACAATAATTAAACGCAATGTTGAAGATGAAAATGCAGTAGAACTAATGCTTTTTATTTTTCAGAACATACACACATTATTTGAGTCAGATATACATTTAAAATGCTATCTCTTTGCATTTTAAAACATGTCTGCTGAAATGTGGACAATATCCAAATAAAAATTAATTTGGTTTGCATTTTCCAACTATGGCACGCTTCAATGTAGACAATATTAAAATGCAAATGAGTGGGTGGGACAAACTCCACCCATTGGGTAACTGGCTGAACTTTATAATCTGTGTCACCCTTCACATCAAATCCTCGTCCCCTGTGGACATACTCGCTCTCCAATGGGTGGACTTTCTCCTGCCCACTTATTTACGTTTAAATATTGTCCACTTTAAAGAGGGGGCATTTTAGAAAATTTTAATACAAATAGATTTTTATTTGCGATTCATTATTGTCCAATTTAGACAGGGGGCATTTTTGGAAAAGGGTTGTATTGGATGATTTTCATTTAAATTGTACTTATGACTCATTTACATACTATGCCAGCTTCATACAATGCATTGCATATGTATTCCTATCGCAGCATTTTATCTTGAGGTGTCCCTTAAAATTGAATGAAGAGCAGTCTGGTGTTTCTCTGCAGCATTTTATAAAAGCGGTCATTCCTAACATTTGTTGTGCTGTTGATTTCCTAAACAGCAACCAGCCATGCAGAGAGTCGTACAAACTTTAGTTTTTTTTATTCAGTGCCTTGGAGACCAAAAACCATAAGGGGTGCCATGTTTTAGAAATGTTTTGCAGAAAGTCATAGATGCTTAAGCAGGATATGTTTACACTGACATGAGTGGATACTAAAGAGATCCCAGCCCAAACTATTCAGCTCCTCTCCAGTTCATCTCTGATCTGTGTGTTCTTAGCCTGTTGAGCCGTGATCTCAACGTACTCTGAGGTCTGCTCCTCCCCCTGGGGGAACACCGGGCCTGGGTTCTGCACGGCACCTCGCTTGGTAAAGTCGATCTCTCCGTAGTGGATCTCCTCTTCCTCCTGCTTGTCTGGCGCCTCACATATTGGATTTTGAGCATTGATACATGAATACGTGACCTGAAAGAAGAGTGAACAACAATAAGTGTTTATTGAGGTAGCTGAGTACATTATGCTTATTTTGGGAGAGCTAAGATAAAGTTTAATTATTGGAAGGCTAAGTATGAAGGCTAAGTATAGCATAGTCATCAGTCACTTAGTTGGCTCTGTGAGAATGTGTGTTGTGATTGACCGCTCTCTGAATGAGATGAGATATTCTAAAGAGCAGGAACGCCGCTTGGCTGAATGTGTCAATACCCCAGGGCCCAATTGGGCACAGACGATCGTTTCAACTCCTCCTCACGTACCAGCTACTTTCACATGTTTAGCGCTGCAGTCCAATTCATCTGAACCTAGAACAAATGTATCTTACATACCAGGAGAGCCGGCTTTATTCGAACCCCCTTATTTCCTGATTTATTTTTATTTTTTTAGATAGCTTTGCACGGAGGAGTGCAAATACACTGCAGCAGTTATTACAAATGTTGAATTTGGAACGGCTTGGAAGGCTTGATGGAAGAGCAGCTATCAGTCTTCTGCTTACATTAATAATCAAAATGACTTGCTTTAAGTACAGTTTATTTGCATTTGTTCTTTGCTTGATTATTCCCTTGTAGACAATTGTATGCGTTAATTCAATCAGAATATTTGCTTAATTGTAGCAAAAATATAGAATTTTAGTCAGGCATGCAAGAATTCCAATTATTAAGTTTTTTGCAAACACATTTGAGAATGCTTAAAATAAGTACAGAAAATGACCGCATCCTAGAAAAATGTTAAGGACATCACATCGTCCACATTGAAGTTGTTTTCTTCAATCAGTTCAGTATACTTGTTAACTTTGCCTTCATAGGGTAAACTATTATACGCTCAAGTACAGGATGTTAGTACGCTGTCCACCACTGTGTGGTTCCTACCTGTTGCTGTGTTGAAGGTTTCTTCAGTAACCACCTATAAACATGAGGTGGGATCACAGGTTAGAACGGAGACGGAGCCAGCACAAATCCTGGAAAGGTTCATCTTGACTCATCATTGTTCAAACTCAATGATTCATATATTTATACATGTATGTATACATATATAACAGAACCATCAACAATATTAATGAACACCCTTATTTAAAGATTCTCAAGTTGATTCTTACTTCATCGTGGATTATCACTAACATATAGATATTTAGATCCATATCTATATCTATAAATCTATGCAGATATAGATATAGATCTCTACAGATATTGATCTATACATATTCAAATGCATATCTACAGATATATATCTATATCTATAGATAGAGATGTGTGTTAGTGTGTGTTTTTACTTACAGGACAAAGATGATCAGACCAATAAAGAAGATGGTACCAAACAGCCATCCAGCAATTATCAGAGGGACATTCAATTCTGGAGGAGAAAAAAACAATGCAGATCACTGGGGCATTATCATTATCCATTTAGAGATTGTAGGGATATATTTGGGATATTTGTTGTATTCAAATATTTTATGGGGTCTGGGTAGAAGTTGATATACCGCACTTTCACCGCTGATAGTTATCTCTTCTGATGTTTGGTTTCCCAAGGGATTTGTGGCCACACAGTAGTAGATTCCTCTGTAGCTGGACACATTGAAGCTGTACAAAGATCCATCTGACACGTTCAGGGGTCCCTCCGCACTGCTCCTGAACCAGGTGAACCGGAGAACGGGGGGGTTGGCTCTGCTGGTGCACGTCAGGTTGACCACACTGCCCAGCGACACCGTGGGGGGGCTGACGGAGGCCTGGGTATTCTTCGGGGAATCTACAGGAACACAAGTTAAGTCTTCAATTTCAAGCTATGGTTCCGCTGTTGACGGATTTGAATGCAGTATGTAAACGCTTTGCGCTTCTCAGCCGCCCCGGCTCACTGATTGGACTGTCTGCTGGTCACTCACAGAAAACGTTGAGCGTCACGACGCTCTCTGCTGTTCTGTTGCTGGGCCCGCCTAAACGGCCGTTTACCGGATACTCCGCCAGACAGGTGAGGCGGACCCCGTCATGTCCGTCCGACAGAGTGATATTCAGCCGCCGGGTCCTGACGTTAGGCTCTTGGTCTCCGTGCGGCTCCAGCCGGCCCTCAGGGACTCCTGACTGGTTCCAGCTCAGGGTAGGCAGCTGGGTGGGACAGGGTGCGATGGCCCTGCAGGTGAACGTTACCCTGCTCCCCTCCGTTAGTGGTCCCTCCGGGACGGTCTGTATGGAGGGTGCTGGGGCTGAATCTACGTGGTTGTTTTCAAGAAACATTTGCATTAGGCTGAGATGTAGCTTTAATATCCACTTGAATGAATGCAGCATCTTCAGTGTTGACCATGTATTCAAGAGGGGAGAATAATCATGGGGAGGGAAACGAATTGTGCCACAACCCAAAGTCCTTAATACGTATTATTACAATATGACACTAGCATGAAAAATTGTTAAAACATTCATTAAAGGGAAACTACAATTACGTGGTATAGATACTTAAATTCTAGACGAGGAGAACAAGTATGTCTACCTATTCAGGAAGTAGCCGAAAAATTAAGAATGATCATAATAACAGGGTTCCTACGCAGTATGGAAAAGTATGGAATTTAATTTGAGTAATTTCCAGGTCTGGATAAGTATAGATATGAGAAAAGAGTAGTGAAAAATGTTTGTGTTTCCAGACTATTATCTCATTATCTAAAATAAAATATATTAATACATACAAATCAAAACAAGCTTGCTTACGCAACATAGCCTACCTGTCGATGATATGAAACTACTCAAGCTGTCTTGAGAACGGTATCTGGTTACCATTGTTAACTTTCGCCACACGACTGTGCGACTTGATGAAGGATACCAAGTGTTAAAATAAAGCTAGATGCAAACTATGCTTGAAATTGTTCGACATCTCCAACATGGGGGAGGCGGCAAATTTAAGCCATTTGCAGGCGCAAAAGAGCTGTCGTGTCTTCACAGCATCTAGCGGTAGCCGCTCAACGTTTTTTGACCTTTTTTTTTTTTTACATAAGAGCATCTAACAATTGGTATTAGGATGTTTAATATTGACTGAAAATCCTCAGAGAAGTCTGGAAATTTGAGTCTGGAAAAGTATAGAATTTTGAAATGGAAAATGTGCAGGAACCCTGTAATAACATTAAAATAGGAATACAAACAATTATAATGACAGTAATCAAAAAATAGACCCCTATACCAAAAGGGCTCTCCTACCTTTAACTGTGATTGTAAGAGAATTGCAGGTGTCAGTTGCCATGTAACTTCTTTCAACTCTGAAGTAATATACATCAGCATAACTTGAGTTCATGTTTGTAAAAACGGTTGTGCAGTTGTATTCACTCATATTCCCAATGATACTAATTGGATATGTATTATTGGTTTTGCTGCCGTTGAAAACCACACTTTCTGGATTAGGCCCAAATTGGTGAGTCGATTTTAGCCATAAACCAATAAAGATGTTGTGTTTATCGAGTAGATTTGATGGTACTAAATCAAATGAACATGGAATTTGCAAACAAGTGTCACTCAATGCCTCCATCTTGTTTGGCATAGATGCATTAAAGGCTGCAGGACAGGATTCCTCACCACCTGCAACACAAGCATTTTTTACACAAAATGGCCAATGACATACATCCTTCCTGTCCCACCACATCCTCCTCTAACAGCCTGGCCACACCTCTACTAGACCGGCATCACATTCTGAGCATGGATACCGCCTTCATTTCAGAGATCGATTACATGCAGATTAGCATTTAGTCCATTAATGGTAAAACTAATGACTCATTCTGGGTCCATTGAAGGGGTTGTTCGGAGTTTTGGACATCTGACCTCATTTCCCAGTGGGCCAGTGTCGCATTGCATTTAGTTTATACTTCCCTGTAGTTGGAAGCATGCTACGGCAGCGGCGGACTGATATTACATAGGCACCTACTATTAGGTGTCCCTGACTGGAGTGCGCTTCTCTGTTAATGTTCTGCTGTAGTGAATTGGTTGCTACACCGGAGCAAAGTAAAATTCCGCCACTGCTGAGAAAGTAGTCCCTCAAAATGTTATGCGATAATTGCGATGCAACAATAGTTTTATTTCTAACAGTATTCTATCAACACAGACATTAACATCTTTAGTCTGGCGTTATAATTGATTTGCCTCGGGTGCACTGTGGAGTGGGAAAAACTGTTTTTATTGGCAGGCTAGCAGAAACCGTCGACCTGCGCTAACCTAGCACCAGCGATCTCTACAACTAGAAGGACTGAATGAAACCTGTTGAAAACGGTCTCCAATGATAGATAACACACTGGCTCACTTGGAAATGAGGTCCAATGTCCAAAATTCCGAACAACCCCTGACGGGTCTGTTTGCGTGCCAACACCTAAACATATTCAATGCTTGGAACTAAATATTCACAATATAACAAATGAACACCACTGACCTGCAACAAAGATGACGTTCAGTAGCATTTCAAACTGTATCATCGTGATGCATCTTGTGAACCTCATCTCCTGCATCATGAATTCAAAGAAGCAGTGAAGGTATCGTCGTTTTAGTTTTTGATGTGGCCTGGTTTAAGGTACCTACTGTAGTACATCTTCCTTGTTACAAATACAACCAATAAGGAATATGGAAAAATGCATTAATCAGTTTATTCTAGGCCTGTAAAAAATTATGTATACATCATGTTTTGATTCCTTACCGCGAGCAGTAGGTGCTTTTTGTTCTTTGGCAGTTTGTTGTAAAAGAGCAACAATGTTGCACTAATGCGTTGTTCGAGGTTGGTATACTTAAATACCAAAGTTAGGATACTTCCACCTTTAGCGATTGTCCCTATGTCAGTTATTAGCAAGTGTGTTTAATATTCTCCTTGAGTGAGGAGACTAGACTGCACTAACTAAAGAGTAACTTTGATCCGACCTAATACTGCCTGTCACTTGAACTGAAAATATCAAGAAAACATGGCTTGTGGAAAGCAGGAAATTATATTTATAGCATTGTGGTACTTCCTCCTCTCAACCACATATTGAGCAATTGTGTGGTTGGAGTCCTGTGACTGCAAATATAAAAAGAAAGAAAATTTAGTCACCAAATGAATGTGTATTCACAGTACAATTGTAAATGTTTTAAAATGGATCAATTCACAAAGATGAAAAGGCATGTGTTGTATTTAGTATGCATAGTGACTCTCTGTATGGACAGAGAAGTTGGAAAAAGCTTTCACCAAAAAATGAGGATCGCATTTTAAAATGAGTATAGAAAGCCTACTCTGTCAAACATAACTTATTCATAAGTTATGTTTGATCATAACTTATTCTTTGTTCTTACTGAGATGCGACAAACAAAACCAGAACCATTGTTTTTTAAATTCCAAAAGTTAGTCAAATTCTTCTGTGAAGCTTTTTCAAGCTCTACTGCCAGTTGGCTATAGGGAGTCCTGCCGTAGTTAGTCCTGTAATGACTCCTGCTGTAGGGAGTCCTGTTGTAGGGAGTCCTGCTGTAGTGAGTCTTGCTGTAGTGAATCCTGGTGTAGCGAGTCTTGCTGTAGCGAGTCCTGCTGCAGTGAGTCTTGCTGCTGGTTGGCTGTAGTGAGTCCTGCTGCCTTGAGTCCTGCTGCAATGAGTCCTGCTGTAGTGAGTCCTGCAATTGTGGGTCCTGGTGTAGAGACTCCTGTTCCTGGTTGGCTGTAATGACTCCTGTTGTTGTGAGTCCTAGTCAGTGTTAAAATTACAATTACAATTAGGGCATTTAGCAGACGCTTTTATCCAAAGCGACTAACATCGGTTAATACGCACAAGGCGACAGCCAGCTTGTCAGGAGCAGTTAGGGTTAAGTGCCTTGCTCAGGGACACATCAACACTTGCTAGGAGGAGCTAGGGATCGAACTACCAACCTTTCGGTTACAAGACAAATGCTCTACCTCCTGAGCTAAGCCGACCAGTGTTGCTACAAGTACCTTGGAAAATTAATCAGATTACTGATTACTAGTTACTCCTTAAAATAGCAACTTAGTTACTTTACTGATTTTAAAAGTTACTAAGTTAGATTACAAGTTACTTTAATAGTTACATTTAGCTGCGACAATACCCCATGCCGCTTCAAAATAAAAAATTACAACCGCTTTTTGCCGGGGGGGGTCATCAGTACCTTTTGTATACAGGGCCCAGAATTTGGTGCTACGGCCCTGGGTGCACACTCTGACACACGGCTTTTAACCGCTTCTGCCAACTTTTAAATATCAAGCGCTTTACGGGGCGATCACCGGACCCATTTCTGTGTGCGTGTCGTAAACGACGAGAACAGTGCGTTCTAGCGCTCGAGCTGCTCGGACCTCCCCGTGGGTTTAGTTCTCTCTCAATAACGTAGAGGCTCCCACGCGCTCTCTCTGGTGCCGTCGCTCCAGCGCAACACACACACACACAGCACCGCGTGACTAATTCCACCACTAATAACAACTGGTGGTGCGGACTCTGGAGAGTCAAGGTCGACACTCGCCTCTGATAGATTGAAGTCTTTGGAGACTTACGTTTCACACGCACACGCACTCTCACACAAACAGACAGTCAGGCAGACAGACAGACAGACAGAGGGCCCTATCTTGCATCCGGCGCAATTGACTTTCTCCCTGGCGCGTTTGTCGTTGCTAGTTTGCAACTGGCCTAGAGCATTCTTTTCCCTCCTGCACCACACGTCGGTAAATTAGGGAATGACACTCTAAATGCTGTGGCCATGTGTGGACACCACTCCACTTCACGAACGAGGCATCCCAGCGGCCATGAAGCCTCTTATCTCTCTGAGTGCTCTCTCAGCTCAGCTCCATGTCCACGATCAGCGTGGGCCTCAGCTCCAGCGCTACCTTGGCTCTTCCTGCCTGTGTAGGCACCCACCTGGCTGCAAACTCTTCTTCCTTGCTTCTTCCTTCTAATTGTCTGGCAGTATAGTTGTTATTAATGATTAGGGTTTGACACTAAAGGGGCAAAACCTCATGAGACACAGCAAGTTATGATGCCGCCTCTTTGCTAAGTTAAGGCCCTGCCTTTCATACCAAACCCATGGACCAATGATCAAACACTGCCGTCGGGGGGGGGGGGGGGGGGGGGGGGGGGGGGGGGGAGAGAGAGGGAGAGAGAGAGAGAGAGAGAGAGAGAGAGAGAGAGAGAGAGAGAGAGAGAGAGAGAGAGAGAGAGAGAGAGAGAGGAGAGAGAGAGAGAGAGAGAGAGAGAGAGAGAGAGAGAGAGAGAGAGAGAGAGAGAGAGAGAGAGAGAGAGAGAGAGAGAGAGAGAGAGAGAGTCCTGGAGGAGGACGTGGACATAGGAGACGAGGTCCAAAGTATGGGATGAGATGGAGCAATGTCGGTTGACCATGTTGTGGGACATTGGGACATTTCGAGAGCTGGACAGACAAACCAAGCTCAGCAGAGGAGTGTTGCAAAAGTGAGTTTTGTTTTTTTTATGGACAGTGTATGTATGGACAGAATTAATGTACACTTCAGCGCAGTTTGATCGTAGGCCTATATTTGAATAAACTTTTTCCGAATTTAGCAAATGGACGATGATGGAATCCTGCATGGATCTTTTTTCATAGATGAATGGTATAATCTGAGAAGGTCAGAGGGAGAAACATCCCAAATATTTTGAATGTCAAATGTCTGCAGAGCAGAATAGATACATTGTCATCTGGGACAATCTCGATTTCCACCAATCTGCTTTGGTCCAGAACCAGTTCCATTACCATCCACACTCTCAGTCCAATCCTCCCCACCATACTCTCAAACTAATGAGTCATTTTGAGGACCCTAATCAAATGAAAACACAATGTTGAAGATGAAAATGCAATAGCACTAATGCTTTTTATTTTTCATAATATACACACATTATTTGACTCAGATATACAATAAAATGCTATCTCTTTGCATTTAAAAAAATGTCTGCTTAAATGTGGACAATATACAAATAAAAGTTAAAACTATTTGCGTTTGCATATTCAAATTATGGCACGCTTCAATGTAGACAATATTAAAATGCAAATGAGTGGGTGGGACAAAGTCCACCCATGGGTAACTGGCTGAACTTTAAAATCTTTGTCACCCTTCACATCACATCCTCGTCCGCTGTGGACATACCTGCCCTCCAATGGGTGGAGTTGTTCCCTCCCACTTATTCACATTTGAATATTTTCCACTTTGAAGAGGGGGCACTTTGGAAAAAAATGTAATGAAATGCATCCTGCTGTTTCTTTGCAGCATTTTATAAAAGTGGCCTTTCCTAACATTTGTTGTGCTGTTGATTTCATAAACAGAACCAAGCAGGGAGTCGTACAAACTTTTGTTTTGGTTTATTGGGTGCCTTGGAGACCAAAAAGCATAAAGGGTGCCATGGATGCTGAAGCAGGATATGTTTACACTGACAATACATGAGTGGATACTAAAGAGATCCCAGTCCAAACTATTCAGCTCCTCTCCAGTTCAGCCCTGATCTGTGAGTTCTTAGCCTGTTGAGCAGTGATCTCAACGTACTCTGAGGTCTGCTCCTCCCCCTGGGGGAACACCGGGTTCTGCACAGCACCTCGCTTGGCAAAGTCGATCTCTCCGTAGTGGATCTCCTCTTCCACCTGCTTGTCTGACGCCTCGAATATTGGATTCTGTGGAAGAGAATTGATGCATGAATACATGACCTGAAAGAGGAGTGAACAAGTTGTTCCCATAGAACACGGTTAGGGATGTTCAAGGTTTTGTCACTGAAGCCCACAAAAAGAAAAATATAAGAAGGGCTGGGCCATGCACCAGAGCTGAGGTGTATCGCCTCACTCAAATGTATCAAAGTTAACAAAATCAATCAAATGTAGGTCAGCAATGCTTGATAATTGAATATGCTTAAAGAAAAAACTCAGCCTATATAACAGCCATCATGGGTTCATGGGTTTTTATTATTGTTGTTACAAAAAGCTTTGGGAGCTCAGGTTTCTTAGTCATGATTGAGACCCTCCTTCACAGCCCTGTATAAAAGGGAAAAGGGTATTGGTATATTTCAAGCTTGTTATGCGAACATGTTACTGAACAGTAACTTATTGAAAAGACTCATCATTCTTTTTGTGTGGATTCTCATCAGTGGAAACTTGGCCTTTTCCAAGCTCCGGTAGAAGTCGGTTATGGAGAGAAGCTGATGTTGATTCCTCAGATAATTTTCACACCGCATTTCGATAAATTCTAATTGCAGACTTTCTTCCTCTTCTTCTGCATCCATTGGACAATCTTGGAAGCGCTGAGTAAGCACAGAAAGTTTGGCCTTCGGAAAAGCACATCTGATTTCGGACTTCTTGGGGAAGTACACAACATTGAAGTTGCAGCTCATGAAGAGGTCGGTCCTTCTCTTTTAAAGAGAGAAAAAGAAAAAAGTTGATCTCAGTGGATAAAACCGCAGCAACACGCCACTTGACCGCGCACATCAGAATGGTAGAGTACGTCCCTGTGTTCGGCATCTACATCAGATAGAAAAGCTTTGGAAGAGCCCTCAGGCTCGAATTATGTTGACAGTTTTCAAGACAGGGTTCATCACATCGCCAAGCTGAACGGCTTTGCCACAAAGGGCTTGATGGTGGATGAAGCAGTGCATTTGAACAGCCTCACCTCCACTCCCTTGCACCTTGGAGCACACCCTAGAGGCCATTCCTTTGTGCTCGCCTTCCATTGCTGGAGCCCCATCCCTTGTTGCTCCACACAGCTTGTCCAAGTTATGTCCCATCTTGTCAATTGCATCTGACACAGCCTCGAAGATGTCCTTAACGTTGCTGTGCCCTTTAGACTCCAGAGATCAAGCAGATCCTCCGCAATGCAAACGTTATCGACTCCCCGTAAATAAATGAACAGCTGTGCAGTGTCTGTGGCATCTGTGCTCTCATCACATGCAATCAAGGAAAAATCTGAAGCATAAGCTTTTACCCACACTTGATGTTTTAAGGTAACTCTCAAGTCTTCGATTCGCCACACAACTGTGTTTCTGGACATTTTTTATTTATTTATTATTTTATTTTGTATAGTGCTTTTCAATAACCCAAAGACACTTACAGTGAAGGGGGGGACCTCGCTAACCACCACCAGTGTGTAGCGCCCACTTTGGTGATGCACAGCAGCCAATCTGCGCCAGAAAGCCCACCACACACCAGCTTGAGGATGAGAGTGAGGGAATTAATGAGTCAGCCAATTATGCAGGAGGATAATTAGTCATAAAACTTTTATGACTTCAGTGAGTCAGGACCTCGGTTTTACGTCTTCTCCAAAGGACGGCGCCTTCCACAGCACAGTGTCCCCGTCACTTCACTGGGGCATTGGGACTGATGTTAAGGCCAGAGGGAAGTGTGCCACCACCTGACACCCCTTACAGCACCTGGTATTCCCAGGCAGTCTCCCATCCAAGTACTAACCAGGACCGACCGTGCTTAGCTTCCGAGATCACACGAGATCGGGCGTGTCCATGGTGTTAAGGCCGAGGACATGGTCACAGTTTTGAATTCCAGCATTTTTTCCGGGCACATTAGCAATTTTAGCGAGACACTGTTTTATGAAGGCACCATCTGAGAATGGATTCCCATGTCAGGCAATGAGTTCAGCTACCATTTAACTGGCTATTATGGCACTTTCTTGTGTTTTGTTAATGTAACGGATTAAAGAATCACAAATATTTTTGAATCCTTTCATTTTATATTTTGTGGTTATGTGAGTTTGATTTCACCAAAATCTTGTATTGTTCATGGTCGTTTTTAGGTATTGGGAGATTTATTTGTTGTGTAACTGCGCCATCTATTGGATAGTGGTGGCTATATGCTAGATTTTCGCGTTCTCTTCTCAGTTTGCATTCCACTTGATAAGAGAGGTACGTGTCCACAGCAGTGTAATGTGAACTTGAAATATACCTGTTCCAACTTTAGTTTTAGTGCACATGGTAACTTGTTCAGGAAGAGTGCACTTAAATTTAGTCAGTTTTGGTCGACAACATTTATGTTTTGTGAGCTTTAGATTGTTAACATAGCTAACCTCGTGGTTTGCGCTCGTCATTCTATCTTCGAGTAGTGTATAGCCCAAATGTTTCAGTTGTCCTTTTTCTTATGATAGGCTGGTTCATTCCGTGAAGATATAGTGCTGAATATTTGCTCTCATTGAAACGACGCTGAAGTTGGCATCCGATTCGCAGCATCCGATTCGGCTTGAAAACCACTTAGAATCTTCAAATCGGTCCTGATTGAAAACCACTACACCTAGACTCTTCAAATTTGGACTACATTATCACAGTGAGGCTATACATTATGTAAAACATAGTTTCAGATTTGTGAAAATGCAATACAGGCTTATTTGAATGCTTTTTAGGGGTCCAGACCGCATTGCATTTTCACAAATGGGTTAAAGGTTTCACAAATCTGAAACTATGTTTTACATAATGTATAGCCTCACTGTGATAATTTAGTCCAGATTTGAAGAGTCTAGGTGTAGTGGTTTTTAATCAGGATCAGTTCTAATGCGGTCTGGACCCCTAAAAAGCATTAAAATGTGCCTTTATTGCATTTTCGCAAATAGGGTAAAGGTTTCACAAATCTGAAACTATGTTTTACATAATGTATAGCCTCACTGTGATAATTTAGTCTAGATTTGAAGAGTCTAGGTGTAGTGGTTTTCAATCAGGACCCGTTCTAATGCGGTCTGGACCCCTAAAAAGCATTAAAATAAGCCTGTATTGCATTTTCACAAATAGAAAAAATGTTTCACAAATCTGTAACTATGTTTATTATAATGTATAGCCTCACTGTGATAATTTAGTCCAGATTTGAAGAGTCTAGGTGTAGTGGTTTTCAATCAGGACCGATTTAAAGTGGACCAGCTGCTGAATCGGATGCTGCGAATCGGATGCCAACTTCAGCGTCGTCTCATTGAACTTGTACAAAATAAAGTGCCATAAAAGAACGTCAGCGGCCTGTGTTCGGTCCACCATAACCATAAGCGTCTTAGAGTACCATATTAAGCGCTATATAAATTTCATTTATTATTATTATTATTATAACATAGCAGTAGTCGGCGATATGCAGACCGCGCCGGCTACATTAGCACGAAAAAAACCTGTTGTTGAGCTAGCATGCTAGTTGCAATTTGCTGAACTTTATGTTCTCGGTTTCAGTGTGGGTCGTTCATTATAGTCTTTCATTACTGCTACAATTTTATTGCACATTTCCCCTTTACTCCCATGAAGAAATATTCATTTTCCCACAGTGTCTGAAACTTCCTGCACTCACTTTTTAGCACTCACTTGTGTTTCTTTGGTTCTGCCATTTTTGGACGCCACAGCAAAACATTTAATGTATTGTTCGTGTTTCTGGAGAGCTACCTTGTATAAGACAGCAAAAGTGCAATACATAGTACTACTATATTAGCTATGTATTTATTGAGGTAACGGAGTACAATATGTATTTCTTTAGGTAGCAGAGTACATTATGCTTATTTTGGGTGGGCTAAGATCCGTTAAGTAATTACCTTGTAGACAATTGTATACATTAAGTCAATTTTTAAGTCCATTTGATCGATCGATTTTTACTGCAAGTAAGCCTATTTGTTAATTTTTTCGCAAATACTTTTAACAATGCCTAAATTAAGAGAATGTACAGAAAGGACTGCGTCCTCCAAAAATTGTAATGAGTTCATCATCCACATTCTTTTTATCAATTCAGTAAACTTGTTAACTTTGCCTTAGGGTAAACTATTTCTATGTTCAGGATGCGAGTACGCTGTCCACCACAGTGTGGTTCCTACCTGTTGCTGTGTTGAAGGTTTCTTCAGTAACCACCTAAAAACATGAGGTGGGATCACGGGTTAGAACGGAGACGGATCCAGCACACATACTGGAAAGGTTCATCTTGCCTTATCATTGTTCAACCTAAATGATTCATATATATAAACATATGTAACAGAACCGTCAACAATACTAATGAACACCATTATTTTAAGACTCTCAAGCTAATCCTCACTTCATCATGGATTATCCCTAACATATAGATATTTAGATCCTTAACTAAATGTATAGATCTGTGCAGATCTAGATCTAAATCTCTACAGATATTGTTCTAAATATATCTATATCTACAGTGTGTGTTTTACTTACAGGACACAGATCATCAGACCAATAAAGAAGACTGTTCCAAAGAATCCACCAACTATCAGAGGGACATTCAATCCTGGAGGAGACAAAAAAATGTAGATCATTGGGGCATTATCATATCCATTTAGATATATTTGGGATATGTGTTATAGTAAGGTTTTTATTATAGGGTCAGGGTTAGTTTGATTTACCGCTTTCACCGCTGACAGTTAGCGTAATCTCTTTTGATGTTTGGTTTCCCAAGGGATTCGTGGCCACGCAGTAGTAGATTTCTCTGTAGCTGGACACATTGAAGCTGTACAAAGATCCATCCGACACGTTCAGGGGTCCCTCCGCACTGCTCCGGAACCAGGTGAACCGGAGAACGGGGGGGTTGGCTCTGCTGGTGCAAGTCAGGTTGACCACACTGCCCAGCGACACCGTGGGGGGGCTGACGGAGGCCTGGGTATCCTTCGGGGAATCTACAGGAACACAAGATAAGTCTTCAATTTCAAGCTATGGTTCCGCTGTTGACGGATTTGAATGCAGTATGTAAACGCTTTGCGCTTCTCAGCCGCCCCGGCTCACTGATTGGACCGTCTGCTGGTCACTCACAGGAAACGTTGAGCGTCACAACGCTCTCTGCTGTTCTGATGCTGGGCCCGCCTGCTGGGACGTTCACCGGATACTCCGCCAGACAGGTGAGGCGGACCCCGTCATGTCGGTCCGACAGAGTGATATTCAGCCGCCGGGTCCTGACGTTAGGCTCTTGGTCTCCGTGCGGTTCCAGCCGGCCCTCAGGGCCTCCCGACTGGTTCCAGCTCAGGTGAGGCGGCTGGGTGGGACAGGGTGCGATGGCCCTGCAGGTGAACGTTACCCTGCTCCCCTCCGTTAGTGGTCCCTCCTGGACGGTCTGTATGGAGGGTGCTGGGGCTGAATCTACGTGGTTGTTTTCAAGAAACATTTGTTTTAGGCTGAAATGTAGCTTCAATATCCACATGAATGAATGCAGCATGTTCAGTGTTCACCAGTGTATTCCAGAGGGGAGAATAATCATCTTAAACACATTAAAGATTCTATCAGGGATACGAAGTGTGTCTGACCCCATAGTCCACAATAAGTATTATTTATGACGGTATATATACATGACGGCATAAAACATTGATTAAACATTCCTTTATAATCAAAATACAATTCTGTGCTATCGATACTTTAATTCTATACAAGGATAACAAGTATCTCTGACCAATCAGGACGTAGCTGAAAATCTAAAATTATCATAATCATGGAAATAGGAATCCAAATAATTATAATAATTGCTGCCCTCAAAAAATAGACAACCCAAACCAAACGGGTTCTCTTACCTTTAACTGTGATTGTAAGAGGATTGCAGATGTCAGTTGCCCTGAAACCGGTGCTTTCCACTCTGAAGTAATACACGTCAGCATAACTTGTGATTATGTTTGTAAAAACAGTTGTGCAGTTGTATTCTGTCATATTCCCAATGATACTAATTGGATACTTATTATCTTGATTGTTGCTGTGGAAAACCACATTTTCTGGACGACCGTCAAAACTGTGGTCAGATTTGATCCATGCACCCAAAATGTTTTTGTTTTTA
Source organism: Gadus chalcogrammus (assembly GCF_026213295.1). Classification (NCBI taxonomy): domain Eukaryota; kingdom Metazoa; phylum Chordata; class Actinopteri; order Gadiformes; family Gadidae; genus Gadus; species Gadus chalcogrammus. Next base: position 16,994,618 of record NC_079434.1, on the reverse strand, counting down.
TCTATTTTATTTGATGGTACTGAATCAAATGAACATGGAATTTGCAAACAGGTGTCACTCAATGCCTCCATCTTGTTTGGCATAGATGCATTAAGGGCTGCAGTACAGGATTCCTCATCACCTGCAACACAAGCATTTTTTACACAAATTGGCCAATGACATGCATCCTTCCTGTCCCACCACATCCTCCTCTAACAGGCTGGCCACACCTCTTCTAGACCGGCATCACATTCTGAACATACATACATTCTGGATACATTTCAGTTATCGATTACAGGCAGATAAGCAGTCTGTTAGGTGTAAAACGAATGACTCATTCTGGGTCTTGTAAGACGGGTCTGTTGGCGTGGTATTACCTAAACATATTCAGTACTTGGATCCAAATATTCACAATAAAACAATTGAACACCACTCACCCGAAACAAAGATGACATTCAGTAGCATTTCCAACTTGATCATCGTGATGTATCTTGTGAACCTCATCTCCTGCATCATGAATTCAAAGAAGGTTACTGTTGAGGTTCATTCGTTTTAGTTTTTACTGTGGACTGGGTTAAGGTAACTACATCTTCGTTGTTGTACAAATACTACAAATAACCATTATGGAAATAGAGTAGGCTACATGGAACAACATTAGTAACAAGAACCTGCATTAAAAAGTTTATTCAAGGCCTTTAAAAAAATTATATATATATATATCATGTATATATATATATATATATATATATATATATATCATGTATAATTTCCTTACCGAGAGCAGTAGGTGGTTTTCTACAGCCAACTGGCAGGGTTAGTTCTAAATGAAGAACAGTGTTGCACTAATGCGTTCTTAGGCAAAGGTGTACTTAAATACAGAAGTTAGGAAACTTCCACTTTTGCGATTGTCCCTCTGTGACCACTCCTTTTATGATCCATGCACGGCAAATCTAACTTGATGTCAGTTATTGGTAATTGTGTTTAATATTCTCCTTGAGAGAGGAGACTAAACTGCACCAAATAAAGAGTTCAGTTGTATGCAGTTGTATTCACTCATATTCCCAATGATACTAATTGGATATGTATTATTGGTTTTGCTGCCGTTGAAAACCACACTTTCTGGATTAGGCCCAAAATGGTGAGTCGATTTTAGCCATAAACCAATAAAGATTTTGTGTTTATCGAGTAGATTTGATGGTACTAAATCAAATGAACATGGAATTTGCAAACAAGTGTCACTCAATGCCTCCATCTTGTTTGGCATAGATGCATTAAGGGCTGCAGTACAGGATTCTTCACCACCTGCAACACAAGCATTTTTTACACAAAATGGCCAATGACATACATCCTTCCTGTCCCACCACATCCTCCTCTAACAGCCTGGCCACACCTCTACTAGACCGGCATCACATTCTGAACATGGATACCGGCTTCATTTCAGAGATCGATTACATGCAGATTAGCATTTAGTCCATTAATGGTAAAACTAATGACTCATTCTGGGTCCATTAAAGGGGTTGTTCAGAGTTTTGGACATCTGACCTCATTTCCAAGTGGGCCAGTGTCGCATTGCATTTAGTTTATACTTCCCTGTAGTTGGAAGCATGCTACGGCAGCGGCGGACTGATATTACATAGGCACCTACTATTAGGTGTCCCTGACTGGAGTGCGCTTCTCTGTTAATGTTCTGCTGTAGTGAATTGGTTGCTACACCGGAGCAAAGTAAAATTCCGCCACTGCTGAGAAAGTAGTCCCTCAAAATGTTATGCGATAATTGCGATGCAACAATAGTTTTATTTCTAACAGTATTCTATCAACACAGTCATTAACATCTTTAGTCTGGCGTTATAATTGATTTGCCTCGGGTGTACTGTGGAGTGGGAAAAACTGTTTTAATGGCAGGCTAGCAGAAACCGTCGACCTGCGCTAACCTAGCACCAGCGATCTCTACAACTAGAAGGACTGAATGAAACGTGTTAAACGGTCTCCAATGATGGATAACACACTGGCTCACTTGGAAATGAGGTCCAATGTCCAAAATTCCGAACAATCCCTGACGGGTCTGTTGGCGTGCCAACACCTAAACATATTCAATGCTTGGAACTAAATATTCACAATATAACAAATGAACACCACTGACCTGCAACAAAGATGACGTTCAGTAGCATTTCAAACTGTATCATCGTGATGCATCTTGTGAACCTCATCTCCTGCATCATGAATTCAAATAAGGAGTGAAGGTATCGTCGTTTTAGTTTTTGATGTGGCCTGGGTTAAGGTACCTACTGTAGTACATCTTCCTTGTTACAAATACAACCAATAAGGAATATGGAAAAACAGGCTACATGGAACAAAAAAAGTTACACGAAAATGCATTAATCAGTTTATTCTAGGCCTGTAAAAAATTATGTATATACATCATGTTTTGATTCCTTACCGCGAGCAGTAGGTGCTTTTTGTTCTTTGGCAGTTTGTTGTAAAAGAACAACAGTGTTGCACTAATGCGTTGTTAGAGGTAGGTATACTTAAATACCAAAGTTAGGATACTTCCACCTTTAGCGATTGTCCCTATGTGACCACTCTTTTTATGATCCATGCACGGTTTATCAACCTGGATGTCAGTTATTAGCAATTGTGTTTAATATTCTCCTTGAGTGAGGAGACTAAACTGCGCTAACTAAAGAGTAACTTTGATCCAACCTAATACTGCCTGTCACTTGAACTGAAAATATCAAGAAAACATGGCTTGTGGAAAGCAGGAAATTATATTTATAGCATTGTGGTACTACCTTCTCTCAACCACATATTGAGCAATTGTGTGGTTGGAGTCCTGTGACTGCAAATATAAAAATAAAGAAAATGTAGTAACCAAATGAATGTGTATTCACAGTACAATTGTAAATGTTTTAAAATGGATCAATTCACAAAGATGAAAAGGCATGTGTTGTATTTAGTATGCATAGTGACTCTCTGTATGGACAGAGAAGAAGTTGGAAAAAGCTTTCACCAAAAAATGAGTATGGCATTTTAAAATGAGTATAGAAAGCCTACTCTGTCAAACAAATACATTTATCATAACTTATTCTTAGTTCTTACTGAGATGCGACAAACAAAACCAGAACCATTGTTTTTTAAATTCTAAAAGTTAGTCAAATTCTTCTGTGAAGCTTTTTCAAGCTCTACTGCCGGTTGGCTATAGGGAGTCCTTCCGTAGTTAGTCCTGTAATGGTTCCTGCTGTAGCGAGTCCTGCTGTAGCGAGTCCTGCTGCAGTGAGTCTTGCTGCTGGTTGGCTGTAGTTAGTCCTGCTGCAGTGAGTCCTGCTGTAGTGAGTCCTGCAATTGTGGGTCCTGGTGTAGAGACTCCTGTTGCTGGTTGGCTGTAAGGACTCCTGTTGTTGTGAGTCCTAGTCAATGTTACATTTACATTTACAATTAGGGCATTTAGCAGACGCTTTTATCCAAAGCAACTAACATCGGTTAATACACACATTGACACACCGACGGCAGAGACAACCATCATCTACCGACCGGTGTTGCTACTTAATCAAATTAATCAGATTACTGATTGCATCACTACCGACCGGTGTTACTACTTAATCAAATTAATCAGATTACTGATTACTAGTTACTCCTTAAAATAGTAACTTAGTTACTTTACTGATTTTAAAAGTTACTAAGTTAGATTACAAGTTACTTTATTAGTTATATTTAGCTGCGACAACACCCCCTGCTGCCTCAAAATAAAAAATTACAACCGGTTTTGGCAACCGGTTTTGGGGGGGGGGGGGGGGGGGGGGGGGGGGTCATCAGTACCTTTTGTATACAGGGCCCAGGATTTGGTGCTACGGTCCTGGGTGCACACTCTGATGCACGGCTTTTAACCGCTTCTGCCAACTTTTACATATCACGCGCTTTACGGGGCGATCACCGGACGCATCTCTGTGTGCGTGACTTAAACGACGTAAACAGTGCGTTCTAGCGCTCGAACTGCTCGGACCTCCCCGTGGGTTTAGTTCTCTGGCGATAACGTAGAGGCTCCCACGCGCTCTCTCTGCTGCCGTCGCTCCAGCGCAACACACACACACACACACACACACACACACACACACACACACACACACACACACACACACACACACACACACACACACACACACACACACAGCACTGCGCGACTAATTCCGCCACTAATAACTGGTGGCGCAGACTCTGGAGAGTCAAGGTCGACACTCGCCTCTGATAGATTGAAGTCTTTGGAGACGTACATTTCACACGCACACGCACTCTCACACAAAAAGACAAACAGGCAGACTGTCGGTTCTGGCGTTCCCTGGTGCTATTTTGCAGTTTCAGAAACCATTTGCGCCACAAACCAGGAAATACCTGGTTTAAAGTCAGTGGCGCGTTGTTCAGATGCTATTTTAAGGGCGCGTGAATAATGTTGCTTGTGCACCTCGCGCATACACTTTGCTTCTCTCATCTACCTAGCCACACATTCTTGGTAAATTATTTGGGAAAGAACAGCTAATACAGCGGTTATAAGTTGCACTTTTAAATCAATGCATCTGCAAACACGTACAGCAAACACATATTTTCTTGACACAGACCTCGTGTACATGCCCATAACTTTTAGGATTGATGAGTATTTGATCGTGAGAAAACATTGTTTTGCCGCGAGTGAGTTTAAAAGTTAAAAAAAGAGTTAGGAAGAATGAATGAATGCGGGTGCTCGTGTGTGTATCTGTAAAATAATGAATGAATGCAGGCGTGCGTGTGTGCGTCCATCTGTTCAAACACACGCAAACTAAACACGTAACGCATAATACAGTCCATGGCAATGTATTTTAATGGGCAGTACATGCATATTAGGAACACAAGTCGATAACATTGATGCATTCAATACTGGTAAGCTTTCTTTGCCGAAATGTATTTGAGGACTGAAAATAGAAAACCTTATTCCATGTGTGAATAAGGCCATATTATTTGGCCATGAACTGAGCCATTTGAAGTTTGAAATGCATGTGCATCTGTCTCATCGGAGAGCGCTGTCAAAATATCAATTCGTCCGATTAAAATGCGCAATCTCATTGGTTTATTGCACGTTACACCCAAACCACACCTAAGGGTAATTAGGCTACTTTAGACTAACCCTTTTTAGATTTGCCCCGAGCGTAAGAGTGATTTTTGCGCCGGTAAAATAGCGACATCGCCATTGAACCGCCCACAAAGCTACTTGCGCTTGGCGCTTCTCACTTGCGTTTCAGACTGTTAAAATAGGACCCAGACAGACACACACACACACACCACTCCATCGCTCTCAACGCCAATCGTTGATCAGGTAAATAAAAAAATAATAATAGTAACGCACAGTGACTTTGATGAGTAACATAGGAGGTGGACATAGGAGGTGGACATAGGAGACGAGGACCAAAGTATGGGATGAGATGGAGCAACGTCGGTTGACCATGTTGTGGGACATTGGGACATTGAGAGAACTGGACAGACAAACCGAGCTCAGCAGAGGAGTGTTGCAAAAGTGAGTTTTGTTTTTTTTTTAAAAGCACAGGCCAAAAAAAAATCTCTATTGTCTCCAGTAAAATATGTAGACAGACAAACAAATAGATAATGAATGTTTGGATAGAATTAATGTACACTTCAGCGCAGTTTGATAGTAGGCCTATATTTGAATAAACTTTTTCCGAATTTAGCAAATGGACGATGATGGAATCCTGCATGGATCTATTTTCATAGATGAATGGTATAATCTGAGAAGGTCAGAGGGAGGAACATCACAAATATTTTGAACGTCAAATGTCTGCAGAGCAGAAGAGATACATTGTCATCTGGGACAATCTCGATTTCCACCAATCTGCTTTGGTCCAGAACCAGTTCCATTACCATCCACACTCTCACTCCAATCCTCCCCACCATACTCTCAAACTAATGAGTCATTTTGAGGACCCTAATCAAATGAAAACACAATGTTGAGGATGAAAATGCAATAGCACTAATGCTTTTTATTTTTCATAATATACACACATTATTTGACTCAGATATACAATAAAATGCTATCTCTTTACATTTAAAAAAATGTCTGCTTAAATGTGGACAATATACAAATAAAAGTTACAACTGTTTGCGTTTGCATATTCAAATTATGGCACGCTTCAATGTAGACAATATTAAAATGCAAATGAGTGGGTGGGACAAACTCCACCCATGGGTAACTGGCTGAACTTTAAAATCGTTGTCACCCTTCACATCACATCCTCGTCCGCTGTGGACATACCTGCCCTCCAATGGGTGGAGTTGTTCCCTCCCACTTATTCACATTTGAATATTTTCCACTTTGAAGAGGGGGCACTTTGGAAAAAAATGTAATGAAATGCATCCTGCTGTTTCTTTGCAGCATTTTATAAAAGTGGCCTTTCCTAACATTTGTTGTGCTGTTGATTTCATAAACAGAACCAAGCAGGGAGTCGTACAAACTTTTGTTTTGGTTTATTGGGTGCCTTGGAGACCAAAAAGCATAAAGGGTGCCATGGGTGCTGAAGCAGGATATGTTTACACTGACAATACATGAGTGGATACTAAAGAGATCCCAGTCCAAACTATTCAGCTCCTCTCCAGTTCAGCCCTGATCTGTGAGTTCTTAGCCTGTTGAGCAGTGATCTCAACGTACTCTGAGGTCTGCTCCTCCCCCTGGGGGAACACCGGGTTCTGCACAGCACCTCGCTTGGCAAAGTCGATCTCTCCGTAGTGGATCTCCTCTTCCACCTGCTTGTCTGACGCCTCGAATATTGGATTCTGTGGAAGAGCATTGATGCATGAATACATGACCTGAAAGAGGAGTGAACAAGTTGTTCCCATAGAACACGGTTAGGGATGTTCAAGGTTTTTTTCACTGAAGCCCATAAAAATATAAGAAGGGCTGGGCCATGCACCAGAGCTGAGGTGTATCGCCTCACTCAAGTGTATCAAAGTTAACAAAATCAATCAAATGTAGGTCAGCAATGCTTGATAATTGAATATGCTTAAAGAAAAAACTCAGCCTATATAACAGCCATCATGGGTTCATGGGTTTTTATTATTGTTGTTACAAAAAGCTTTGGCAGCTCAGGTTTCTTAGTCATGATTGAGACCCTCCTTCACAGCCCTGTATAAAAGGGAAAAAGGTATTGGTATATTTCAAGCTTGTTATGCAAATATGTTACTGAACAGTAACTTATTGAAAAGGCTCATCATTATTTTTGTGTGGATTCTCATCAGTGGAAACTTGGCCTTTTCCAAGCTCCGGTAGAAGTCGGTTATGGAGAGAAGCTGACGTTGATTCCTCAGATAATCTTCACACTGCATTACAATAAATTCTAATTGCAGACTTTCTTCCTCTTCTTCTGCATCCATTGGACAATCTTGGAAGCGCTGAGTAAGCACAGAAAGTTTGGCCTTCGGAAAAGCACATCTGATTTCGGACTTCTTGGGGAATTGCGCAACATTGAAGTTGCAGCTCATGAAGAGGTCGGTCCTTCTCTTTTAAAGAGAGAAAAAGAAAAAAGTTGATCTCAGTGGATAAAACCGCAGCAACACGCCACTTGACCGCGCACATCAGAATGGTAGAGTACGTCCCTGTGTTCGGCATCTACATCAGATAGAAAAGCTTTGGTAGAGCCCTCAGGCTCGAATTATGTTGACAGTTTGTCAGGACAGGGTTCATCACATCGCCAAGCTGGACGGCTTTGCCACAAAGGGCTTCATGGTGGATGAAGCAGTGCATTTGAACAGCCTCACCTCCACTCCCTTGCACCTTGGAGCACACCCTAGAGGCCATTCCTTTGTGCTCGCCTTCCTTTGCTGGAGCCCCATCCCTTGTTGCTCCACACAGCTTGTCCAAGTTATGTCCCGTCTTGTCAATTGCATCTGACACAGCCTCGAAGACGTCCTTAACGTTGTTGTGCCCTTTAGACTCCAAAGATCAAGCAGATCCTCCGCAATGCAAACGTTATAGACTCCCCGTAAATAAATGAACAGCTGTGCAGTGTCTGTGGCATCTGTGCTCTCATCACATGCAATCAAGGAAAAATCTGAAGCATAAGCTTTTTCCCACACTTGATGTTTTAAGGTAATTCTCAAGTCTTCGATTCGCCACACAACTGTGTTTGTGGACATTTTTTATTTATTTATTATTTTATTTTGTGTAGCGCTTTTCAATAACCCAAAGACACTTACAGTGAAGGGGGGGACCTCGTCAACCACCACCAGTGTGTAGCACCCACTTGGGTGATGCACAGCAGCCAATCTGCGCCAGAAAGCTCACCACACACCAGCTTGAGGATGAGAGTGAGGGAATTAATGAGTCAGCCAATTATACAGGAGGATAATTAGTCATAAAACTTTTATGACTTCAGTGAGTCAGGACCTCGGTTTTACGTCTTCTCCGAAGGACGGCGCCTTCCACAGCACAGTGTCCCCGTCACTTCACTGGGGCATTGGGACTGATGTTAAGGCCAGAGGGAAGTGTGCCACCACCTGACACCTCTTACAGCACCTGGTATTCCCAGGCAGTCTCCCATCCAAGTACTAACCAGGACCGACCGTGCTTAGCTTCCGAGATCACACGAGATCGGGCGTGTCCATGGTGGTAAGGCCGAGGACATGGTCACAGTTTTGAATTCCAGCATTTTTTCCGGCCACATTATTCCTGCAATTTTAGCGAGACACTGTTTTATGAAGGCACCGTCTGAGAATGGATTCCCATGTCAGGCAATGAGTTGAGCTACCATTTAACTGGCTATTATGGCACTTTCTTGTGTTTTGTTAATGAAACAGATTAAAGAATCACAAATATTTTTGTATCCTTTCATTTTATATTTTGTGGTTATGTGAGTTTGATTTCACCAAAATCTTGTATTGTTCATAGTCGTTTTTAGGTATTGGGAGATTTATTTGTTGTGTAACTGCGCCATCTATTGGATAGTGGTGGCTATATGCTAGATTTTCGGGTTCATTTCTCAGTTTGCATTCCACTTGATAAGAGGTACGTGTACCACAGCAGTGCAATGTGAACTTGAAATATACCTGTTCCAACTTTAGTTTTAGTGCACATGGTAGCTTGTATATGTATTTCAGGATGAGTGCACTTAAATTTAGTCAGTTTTGGTCGACAACATTTATGTTTTGTGAGCTTTAGATTGTTAACATAGCTAACCTCGTGGTTTGCGCTCGTCATTCTATCTTTGAGTAGTGTATAGCCCAAATGTTTCAGTTGTCCTTTTTCTTATGATAGGCTGGTTCATTCCGTGAAGATATAGTGCTGAATATTTGCTCTCATTGAACTTGTACAAAATAAAGTGCCATAAAAGAACGTCAGCTTTCTGTCTTCAGTCCACCAGAACATAACGCAGTAGTCGGCGATATGCAGACCGCGCCGGCTACATTAGCACGAAAAAAACCTGTTGTTGAGCTAGCAGGCTAGTTGCAATTTGCTGAACTTTATGTTCTCGTTTTCGGTGTGTGGTTCATTATAGTCTTTCATTACTGCTAAAGTTTTATTGCACATTTCCCCTTTACTCCTATGAATAAATATTCATTTTCCCACAGTGTCTGAAACTTCCTGCACTCACTTTCTAGCACTCACTTGTGTTTCTTTGGTTCTGCCATTTTTGGACATCACAGCAAAACATTTAATGTATTGTTCGTGTTTCTGGAGAGCTACCTTGTATAAGACAGCAAAAGTACAATACATAGTACTACTATATTAGCTATGTATTTATTGAGGTAACAGAGTACAATATGTATTTCTTTAGGTAGCAGAGTACATTATGCTTATTTTGGGTGGGCTAAGATCCGTTAAGTAATTACCTTGTAGACAATTGTATACATTAAGTCCATTGGAATATTTGATCGATCGATTTTTACTGCAAGTAAGCCTATTTGTTAATTTTTTCGCAAATACTTTTAACAATGCCTAAATTAAGACAATGTACAGAAAGGACTGCGTCCTCCAAAAATTTGAATGAGTTCATCGTCCACATTCTTTTTATCAATTCAGTAAACTTGTTTACTTTGCCTTCTTAGGGTAAACTATTTCTATGTTCAAGTGCAGGATGCGAGTATGCTGTCCACCACAGTGTGGTTCCTACCTGTTGCTGTGTTGAACGTTTCTTCAGTAACCACCTAAAAACATGAGGTGGGATCACGGGTTAGAACGGAGACGGATCCAGCACACATACTGGAAAGGTTCATCTTGCCTTATCATTGTTCAACCTAAATGATTCATATATATAAACATATGTAACAGAACCGTCAACAATACTAATGAACACCATTATTTTAAGACTCAAGCTAATTCTTACTTCATCGTGGATTATCCCTAACATATAGATATTTAGATCTATGCAGATCTAGATCTAGATCTCTACAGATATTGTTCTAAATATATCTATATCTACAGTGTGTGTTTTACTCACAGGACACAGATGATCAGACCAATAAAGAAGACGGTTCCAAAGAATCCACCAACTATCAGAGGGACATTCAATCCTGGGGGAGACAAAGAAATGTAGATCACTGGGGCATTATCATATCCATTTAGATATATTTGGGATATGTGTTATAGTTAGGTTTTTATTATAGGGTCAGGGTTAGTTTGATTTACCATCGCTTTCACCGCTGACCGCTGACAGCGTAATCTCTTTTGATGTTTGGTTTCCCGAGGGATTCGTGGCCACGCAGTAGTAGATTCCTCTGTAGCTGGACACATTGAAGCTGTATAAAGATCCATCTGACACGTTCAGGGGTCCCTCCGCACTGCTCCTGAACCAGGTGAACCGGAGAACGGGGGGGTTGGCTCTGCTGGTGCACGTCAGGTTGACCACACTGCCCAGCGACACCGTGGGGGGGCTGACGGAGGCCTGCGTATCCTTCGGGGAATCTACAGGAACACAAGATAAATCTTCAATTTCAAGCTATGGTTCCACTGTTGACGGATTTGAATGCAGTATGTAAACGCTTTGTGCTTCTCATCCGCCCCGGCTCACTGATTGGACCGTCTGCTGGTCACTCACAGGAAACGTTGAGCGTCACAACGCTCTCTGCTGTTCTGATGCTGGGCCCGCCTGCTGAGTTGTTCACGGGATACTCTGCCAGACAGGTGAGGCGGACCCCGTCATGTCGGTCCGACAGAGTGATATCCAGCCGCCGGGTCCTGACGTTAGGCTCTTGGTCTCCGTGCGGTTCCGGCCGGCCCTCAGGACCTCCTGACTGGTTCCAGCTCAGGTGAGGCGGCTGGGTGGGACAGGGTGCGATGGCCCTGCAGGTGAACGTTACCCTGCTCCCCTCCGTTAGTGGTCCCTCCTGGAGGGTCTGTATGGAGGGTGCTGGGGCTGAATCTACGTGGTTGTTTTTAAGAAACATTTGTTTTAGGCTGAAATGTAGGTTTAATATCCATATGAATGAATGCAGCATCTTCAGTGTTCACCAGTGTATTCCAGAGGGGAGAATAATCATCGTAAACACATTAAAGATTCTATCAGGGAAACGAAGTGTGTCTGACCCCATAGTCCACAATAAGTATTATTTATGACTGTATATATATATGACGGCATAAAACATTGGTTAAACATTCCTTTAAAATCAAAATACAATTCTCTGTTATCTATACTTTAATTCTATACAAGGATAACAAGTATCTCTGACTAATCAGGACGTAGCTGAAGGTCTAACATTTTCATAATCATGGAAATAGGAATCCAAATAATTATAATAATTGCTGCCTTCAAAAAATAGACAACCCAAACCAAACGGGTTCTCTTACCTTTAACTGTGATTGTAAGAGGATTGCAGATGTCAGTTGCCCTGAAACTGGGGCTTTCCACTCTGAAGTAATACACGTCAGCATAACTTCTGATTATGTTTGTAAAAACAGTTGTGCAGTTGTATTCTGTCATATTCCCAATGATACTAATTGGATATATATTTTTTTGTAAGTTGCTGTAAAAAACCACATTTTTAACATTGGTGGTTGATCTGAACCATGCACTCAAAATGGGTTTGTTTTTATCGAATTGATTTGATGGTACGGAATCAAATGAACATGGAATTTGCAAACAAGTGTCGCTCAATGCCTCCATCTTGTTTGGCATAGATGCATTAAGGGCTGCAGCACAGGATCCCTCACCACCTGCAATGCAAGCGTTTTTTACACAATATGGCCAATGACATGCATCCTTCCTGTCCCACCACATCCTCCTCTAACAGGCTGGCCACACCTCTACTAGACCGGCATCACATTCTGAACATGGATACATTTCAGTTATCGATTACATGCAGATAAGCAGTCTGTTTGGTGTAAAACAAATGATTCATTCTGGGTCTTGTAAGACGGGTCTGTTGGCGTGGTATTACCTAAACATATTCAGTACTTGGATCCAAATATTCACAATAAAACAATTGAACACCACTCACCCGAAACAAAGATGACATTCAGTAGCATTTCCAACTTGATCATCGTGATGTATCTTGTTAACCTCATCTCCTGCATCATGAAATCAAAGAAGGTTAGAGTTGAGGTTCATTCGTTTTAGTTTTTACTGTGGACTGGGTTAAGGTAACTACATCTTCGTTGTTGTACAAATACTACAAATAACCATTATGGAAATAGAGTAGGCTACATGGAACAACATTAGTAACAAGAACCTGCATTAAAAAGTTTATTCAAGGCCTTTAAAAAAATTATATATATCTATATATATATATATATATATAATATATATATATATATATATATATATATATATATATATATATCATGTATAATTTCCTTACCGAGAGCAGTAGGTGGTTTTCTACAGCCAACTGGCAGGGGTTAGTTCTAAATGAAGAACAGTGTTGCACTAATGCGTTCTTAGGCAAAGGTGTACTTAAATACAGAAGTTAGGAAACTTCCACTTATAGCGATTGTCCCTCTGTGACCACTCCTTTTATGATCCATGCACGGCAAATCGACCTTCATGTCAGTTATTGGTAATTGTGTTTAATATTCTCCTTGAGAGAGGAGACTAAACTGCACCAAATAAACAGTTACTTTGATCAGACCCAATGCTGCTGTCACTTGAACTGAAAAACATGGCTTGTGGAAAGCAGGAAATTTGACTTACAGCATCGTGGTACTTCCTCTTCTCAACCACATATTTGGCAAATGTGTGGTTGCATTCCTATGAATGCTGATTTAATAATAAAGAATATTTAGTCCCCAGATTAATTTGTATTCACAGTACGATCTGAGATGAGTTAAGATCGATAAATTCAGAGATGAAAAGGCCTGTGTTGTATTTAGTGAGCATAGTTACTGTCTGAAGGGAGAGAAAAGCTGGAAAAAGATTTCACCAAAGGGTGTCTTGCGTTTTAAAATGAGTATAGAACGTCTGCTATGTAAAACAATTACATTGATTATAAATGATTCTTAGTTCTTACAAATTGACATGCGACGAACAAAAACAGAACTATAGTTTGGTTTCATTCTGAAAGTCAGTACAATTCTTTGAAGCGTTTTCAAGCACTGCTGCTGGTCGGCTGTAGGGAGTCCTGCTGTAGTGAGTCCTGCTGTAGTGAGTCTCGCTGTAGTGAGTCCTGGTGTAGTGAGTCCTGCTGTAGTGAGTCCTGCTGTAGTGAGTCCTGCTGTAGTGAGTCCTGGTGTAGTGAGTCCTGCTGTAGTGAGTCCTGCTGTAGTGAGTCCTGCTGTAGTGTGTCCCGCTGTAGTGAGTCCTGCTGTAGTGAGTCCTGCTGTGTCGAGTCCTGCTGTGTCGAGTCCTGCTGTAGTGAGTCCTGCTGTGTCGAGTCCTGCTGTGTCGAGTCCTGCTGTAGTGAGTCCTGCTGCGTCGAGTCCTGCTGTGTCGAGTCCTGCTGTAGTGAGTCCTGCTGTAGTGAATCCTGGTCTAGTGAGTCCTGCTGTAGTTAGTCCTGGTGTAGAGAGTCCTCCCGTATTGAGTCCTGCTGTACTGAGTCCTGCTGTAGTAAGTCATGCTGTAGTGAGTCCTGTAGTGAGTGCTGCTGTAATGAGTCCTGTGGTAAGTCCTGCTGTACTGAGTCCTGCTGTACTTAGTCCTGCTGTACTGAGTCCTGCTGTACTTAGTCCTGCTACTGGTTGGCTGTAGTGAGTCATAGATGCTTAAACAGAGTATTATTTTGCGTTTATTATTATGTGTTGATACAAAATCCATCTGTCCAAAATATTAGATTCAGTGTTTCTCCAGTTCAGCCCTGATCTGTGGGTAATTAGCCCGTTGAGCAGTTATCTCCACGTACTCCGAGGTCAGTTCCTAGGGGAAAACTATACAGAAAATAATAATAATAAGAAATGTTTTGGACAAATTTTTCCCTTTTTTCCGTAAACAATAAAATGCTCATGGATTTAAAGATACGTACATGCATGCATTACCATTTGGAAAATTATTTGTTAAATGACAGTTAATGAACCATCATTTAAGATTACAATCATAATATGTTTTTTTTGCAGAGACATCACATTTTCACAGTGATCCCAGGGCACCCCCTGGTCTGATCGCCCAGTTCCGATCTCCTTCCAATAACTGCATGAATTCATTGCAATGTCTTTTATTTCCAAAATGTTTCAATGGTGAATTTCAGGATTTTTTGGGAAATTGAATGCATCCCCCATATGCCCTCTTTCATATTAAAGAGAACCCAGGCCACCTCATTACATAACTTTCTGTATGGCTATATTTATGGTGGACTACATTATCTCCTACTTTTCGTAAACGTAAATGCCCTGATTCATATTAGTCTCACATCATCTGTACCCCATGAATGTTGTGTTCGCCTCACTTACTGTATGTCTATGAAACCAATGGTTATACGCTTTGTAGCCTTTTACAATGTTTTTTTTTTTCTAATCCGTCCCAAAGAAGAGTAAATGTCGTCCATTCCTTTTAAATAACATCGTCAGTTACATAAAATACCCCTTAACCCAACTGCTCAGAAAGACATTGATTCACACAATGGCCCTATCTTGCATCCGGCGCAATTGACTTTCTCACTGGCGCATGTGTCGTTGCTAGTTTGCAACTGGCGCAGAGTGTTCTTTCCCTCCTGCGCCACGCGTCGGTAAATTAGGGAATGATCTTGTGCCCCAAGGGGCAGCTCGGCGAAAGGAGGAGGCGTGTTCTGGCCCAAATGGTCCCTGGTGCTATTTTCAAGTTTCAGAAACCACTTGCGCCACAAACCAGGAAACACCTGGTTTAAAGTCAGTGGCGCGTTGTTCAGATGCTATTTTAAGGGCGCATGCATGCTTGTGCACCTTTTTTGTGCATCTTTTTTGGGAAAGATCAGCTGATACAGCGGTAATAAGTTGTACTTTTAAATCAATGCATCTGCAAACACCGTACATCAAACACATTTTCTTGACACAGACATCGTGTACATGCCCATAACTGTTAGGATTGATGAGTATTTGATTGTGAGAAAACATTGTTTTACCGCGAGTGAGTGTTAAAAAGAATGAATGAATGCGGGCGCGCGTGTGTGTATCTATAACACACACACACACACACACACGCGCGCGCGTCCATCTGTTTAAACACACGGAAACTAAACACGTAACACATAATACAGTCCATGGCAATGTATGTTAACGGGGGGACACATGCATATTAGGAACACAAGTCGATAACGATAATGCATACAATACTGATAAGAAACAATGTTTATAATGTATTGCGTATATCATTAAATAGAACCACAGTTACTGCATATCATATGTCATATCATCGTTTTCTTTGCCGAAATTTATTTGAGGACTGAAGTTGTGGAAGAAAACCTTATTCCATGTATGAATTAGGCCAAATTATTTGGCCATAAACAACTGAGCCTTTTGAAGTTTGAAATTCATGTGCAACTGTCTCATCTCAGATTGCAGACGCGCTGTCAAACTATCAACTCGTCGGATTCAAATGCGCTCATGGCTCTTAAAGGGGATGGGAGCTGGCACTCTCATTGGTTTATTGCATTTCACGCCCAAACCACACCTATGGGTAATTAGGCTACTTCAGAACAACCCTTTTTAAATATGCGCCGGGCACAAGAGTCATTTTTCGCTCCCGTATAACTAAACTATATGATATAGTTTAGTTATGCTTGTATAATATGAGGCAGACTATTTTAGAATTCTGTTTAATTGATTTAAGTTTTCAACAATATTTCGATATCATTAGCAACAGACTGAGCTTGGCTTTTAATACAAAGAAGATGCATTCAATTGTAGCCTAGGCTATAATAACTAAAACAATAGCCTACCGCTTTTAACGCAAATCGGAGCAAGCATCAATATCAATGGAAAAAATAAAGCATTTCAGAAGAATTTCTTTTTTTTCAAGAAAGGTTTTGGGTGGGCCTGTTGAACAGTTGGTGGTCCTAGGTCCGTCAGGGCCACCCATAACGCAGTGCCTGGTTCCTATACCGGTTGCTGTGTTGAAGGTTTCTTCAGTAACCACCTATAAACATGAGGTGGCTTCACGGGTTAGAACGGAGACGGACCCAGCACACTTGCTGGTAAGGTTAATCTTGACTCATCATTGTTCATGCTAAATTGTGTGTGTGTTTTACTTACAGGACAGAGATGATCAGACCAGTAAAGATGACAATACCGATTAAGAATCTCACTATCAGAGGGACATTCAATCCTGTAGGGGACAAATCATGGTAGATCATATAGTCATATCCATTTAGAGATTGTAGGGATATGTGTAGAAGTTGATTTACCAACGCTTTCACCGCTGAAAGTTAGCTTAATCTCTTCTGATGTTTGGTTTCCCAAGGGACTCGTGGCCAAGCAGTAGTAGATGTCTCTGTAGCTGGACACATTGAAGCTGTACACAGATCCATCTGACATGTTCAGGGGTCCCTCCGCACTGCTCCTGAACCAGGTGAACCGGAGAACGGGGGGGTTGGCTCTGCTGGTGCACGTCAGGTTGACCACACTGCCCAGCGACACCGTGGGGGGGCTGACGGAGGCCTGGGTATCCTTCGGGGAATCTACAGGAACGCAAGAAAAGTCTTCAATTTCAAGCTATGGTTCCGCTGTTGACGGATTTGAATGCAGTATGTAAACTCTTTCTGCTTCTCAGCCGTCCCGGCTCACTGATTGGACCGTCTGCTGGTCACTCACAGGAAACGTTGAGCGTCACGACGCTCTCTGCTGTTCTGTTGCTGGGCCCGCCTGCTGGGTCGTTCACCGGATACTCCACCAGACAGGTGAGGCGGACCCCGTCATGTCGGTCCGACAGAGTGATATTCAGCCGCCGGGTCCTGACGTTAGGCTCTTGGTCTCCGTGCGGCTCCGGCCGGCCCTCAGGGCCTCCTGACTGGTTCCAGCTCAGGTGAGGTGGCTGGGTGGGACAGGGTGCGATGGCCCTGCAGGTGAACGTTACCCTGCTCCCCTCCGTTAGTGGTCCCTCCTGGAGGGTCTGTATGGAGGGTGCTGGGGCTGAATCTACGTGGTTGTTTTCAAGAAACATTTGCATTAGGCTGAACTGTAGCTTCAATATCCACATGAATGAATGCAGCATGTTCAGTGTTGACCAGTGTATTCAAGAGGGGAGAATAATCATCATTAACACATTAAGGATTGTATCAGGGAAACGAAGTGTGTCTCAGCACATAGTCCATAATAAGCTTTATTGCAATATGACTCTGTCATAAAACGTTGTAAAAACATTATTTAAAATGAAAATACTATGCTGTGGCATCGATACTTTAATTCTTGACAAAGAGAACAAGAATGTCTACCTCAGGAAGGAGCCGGAAATCAGCAATGATCATAATCATATTGAAATAGGCTACAAATAATTATAATACAGAGTAATCAAAAAATAGACCCCCAACCAAATGGGTTCTCCTACCTTTAACTGTGATTATTAGAGGACTGCAGATGTCAGTTATTCTGAAACTGGTGCTTTCCACTCTGAAGTAATATACGTCAGCATAACTTGATTTCATGTTTGTAAAAACAGTTGTGCAGTTGTATTCTCTCATATTCCCAATGATACTAATTGGATATATATTATCTTGATTGTTGCTGTGGAAAACCAAATTTTCTGGACGATTCCCAAAATAGGGGTTCGATTTTATCCATGCACCCAATATGGGTTTGCTTTTATCTATTCTATTTGATGGTACTGAATCAAATGAACATGGAATTTGCAAACAAGTGTCCCTCAATGCCTCCATCTTGTTTGGCATAGATGCATGAAAAACTTCAGGACAGGATCCCACACCACCTGCAATGCAAGCATTTCTTACACAAATTGGCCAATGACATGCATCCTTCCTGTCCCACCACATCCTCCTCTAACAGCTTGGCCACACCTCTACTAGACCGGCATCACATTCTGAACATGGACACCGGCTTCATTTCAGAGATCGATTACATGTAGATTAGCATTTAGTCCATTTGTTGTCAATTTAATGACTCAATCTAGGTCCTGTAAACAGGTCTATTGGTGTGCCAACACCTAAACATATTCAGTACTTGGAACTAAATATTCACAATAAAACAAATGAACACCACTCACCCGAAACAAAGATGACATTCAGCAGCATTTCCAACTGGATCATCGTGATGCATCTTGTGAACCTCATCTCCTGCAGCATGAATTCAAAGAAGGTTAGAGTTAATCCACATTCGTTTTAGTTTTTAACATGGCCTTAGTTAAAGTTCCTACATCTTCCTTACAAATACAACAAATAACCAATATGGAAATACAGTAGGCTCCATGGAACAACACGAGTAACAAGTACATGCATTAAACAGTTTATTCAAGGCCTTTAAAAAAACAATATATATTGATAATGTTTTAATTCCTTACCGAGAGCAGTAGGTGGTTTTCCACAGCCAACAAGCAGGGTTTGATCTAAATGAAGAACAGTGTTGCACTAATGAGTTCTTAGACAAAGGTGTACCTAAATACAGAAGTTCAGAAACTTCCACTTATAGTGATTGTCCCTCTGTGACCACTCCTTTTATGATCCATGCACGGCTAATCGACCTTGATGTCAGTTATTGGTAATTCTAATTGTGTTTAATATTCTCCTTGAGAGAGGAGACTAAACTGCACCAAAAAAAGATTTACTTTGATCAGACCCAATGCTGCTGTCACTTGAACTGAAAAACATGAGAGAACATGGCTTGTGGAAATAAGGAAATTGGATTTACAGAATCGTGGTAATTCATCTTCTCAACCACATATTTTGCAAATGTGTGAATGCAGATATAAAAATAAAGAATATTTAGTCACCAAATTAATTTGTATTCACAAAACGATCTGAGATGTGTTAAAACCAATAAATTCACAAAGATGATAAGGCCTGTGTTGTATTTAGTGAGCATATTTACTGACTGAAGGGAGAGAGGAGAAGCTAGAAAAAGATTTCACCAAAGGGTGTCTTGCGTTTTAAAATGAGGATAGAACGTCTGCTATGTAAAACAAATACATTGATTATAGCTTAGGGTAGGGAGAGGAAGAGATAGACCTGGAGGAGGACATAGGACACGAGGACCAAAGTGTGGGATGAGATTGGGGCAGCGTCAGTTGACCATGTTGTGGGACATTGGGACATTGAGAGAGCTGGACAGACAGACTGACCTCAGCAGAGGAGTGTTGCAAAAGTGAGTTTTTTTTTTTTTAAAGCACAAAAAATAATTCTCTATTGTCTCCAGTAAAATCTGTAGACTGACAAACAAATATAGAATTAATGTGTTGAGGGAAGTAATGTACACTTCAACTCTGTTTGATAGTAGGCCTATTTGGAATAAACTGTTTCAGAATTTAGCGAATGGACGATGATGGACGTTTCCTGGTAACCATGGCGCCACGGACGGCAGCCTCTGTGTTTCGGTGCGCATTGTTTTGTATTGTTTTGTTTAATTCAGTTTTATGCAAAACCCGGTGCTCTTGCCCGCAGCACTTGCTTAACGGTTAACGGTTACGGTAACCATGGCGCCACGGACGGCTCTTAACACCCGGTGCTCTTACACCAGTCAATAGCTTTTGGACATTAGAGGAACAACTCCAGAGGATTTATTCCCAACTTTTCTGCTCCCTTACATTGGATTATTGGACATTCTTGTCCACTCAGTGAAGCGCAGGAGGAGAGGGAAACGAGCTGGACCACTCGTGCGTCTCCGTCAGCATGGACATCGTATGTAGTTCACCCTGATTATTTCTTTCCAACGTCGCTCATTGTGCAATAAAATGGATGAACTGCAGCTACTGATGGGGAAAAACAGAGACTTTTCTTCATCTTCTGTTTTGTGTTTCACGGAGACGTGGCTGTGTGGATCGATACCGCCCCCGCGCTGCACTGGGCCTCTCTGACCACTTCATGGTCCACCTAGTCTCGCAAAGCCAGACCAAACTACAGCAAGTAGAAGGGTCTGGAGCCACGCTACCTCGAGCCGTCTATCCGTGGGGAAACTGGGCGGGCCTGTTTTTATTTCTTTAAACCAATCACAATCGTCTAGGGCGGGGCTAAGCCCGGGAAGCAGCAGCGGTGTCCATGCAAAATAGAACATCTTTCTTCTTCAGCAAATGCTGTAAGCAAATCTTTTGCAGTTCTTTGCAATTTTCGACGGAAAGAGCCAAACATGCCAACTTTACAGCGCCGTCAAAGTCCTCTTCAAAACTCTCCATACTGCCTAGTTTTCGAGTTTGAGGGGGAGCACAATACGGGAACGCCAGCAACCGGAAGGGGAGGAGTCGCGGCCAAATCCGACGCGAGGCAATAGACGCTGTCCACTTCCGTTCAGCCAGACTATGGTCCACCTGATCCCCACATACAGGCAGAAACTCAAGCTCTGTAAACCTGTTGTGAGGACATCCAAGCAGTGGACCTGTGAAGCGGTGGAGAACCTTCAGGCGTGTTTGGACTGCACCGACTGGGATGTGTTCAGGTCTGCCACCAACTGTCTGGACGAGTACACAGAGGCTGTGACGTTATACATCAGCTTCTGTGAAGACTGTTGTATTCCATCACGCACCAGGGTGAGTTATAACGACAAACCCTGGTTCACAGCCAAACTCAAGATGCTACGGCTGCAAAAGGAGAAGGCGTTTAGGAGTGGGGACAGAGAAAGGTTTATAGAGTTGAAGTACACGTTTAGCAAGGCGGTGCGTGAAGCTAAACGTCAGTACTCTGAGAAGCTCCAACATCAGTTCTAAGCCAAAGACTCTAGATCTGTTTGGAAGGGGCTCAAGCAGATCACCAACTACAAACCAACCCCCCCTCGCTACATCAACAACCTGCGCCTTGCAAATGAGCTAAATGTGTTCTACTGTCGCTTTGATAGACAAAGGGACAGACCTGACACCATCCCCCACGACACCGTCTTGCAGCCTCATCCCACTGACTCCCCCACCACCAGCTCTACAGGACCTCCACACCTTCATACCTCTGTGTCCCCCACCTCCCCCAGCACAGTGACGACGCTCTGCCTGCAGGAGTGGGACGTCCACTGGCTCTTTAAGAGTCAGAACCCCCGCAAAGCAGCCGGCCCAGACTCCGTCTCCCCATCCACCCTGAAGCACTGCGCTGACCAGCTGTCTCCAGTGTTCACGGACATCTTCAACTCCTCGCTGGAGACCTGTCACGTGCCAGCCTGCTTCAAAGCCTCCACCATCATCCCCGTCCCCAAAAAACCAAGGACCACAGGACTCAATGACTACAGATCCGTCGCCCTGACCTCTGTGGTCATGAAGTCATTTGAGCGCCTTGTGCTGCCCCACCTGAAAGCCATAACCGACCCACTCCTGGACCCCCTGCAGTTCGCCTACAGAGCCAACAGGTCTGTAGACGATGCAGTAAACATGGCTCTGCCCTACACCCTCCAGCATCTGGACTGCCCAGGAACATATGCCAGAATCCTGTTTGTGGACTTCAGCTCTGCCTTTAATACTATCCTCCCAGCTCTGCTTCAGGACAGGCTCTCCCAGCTCCACGTGCCCGATTCCACCTGCAGGTGGATCACAGACTTCCTGTCCGACAGGAAGCAGCGTGTGAAGCTGGGGAAACATTTATCTGAATCCCAGACCATCAGCACCGGATCCCCCCAAGGCTGTGTTCTTTTCCCCTCTGCTCTTCTCCCTGTACACAAACAGCTGCACCTCCAGTCACCAGTCTGTCAAGCTCCTGAAGTTTGCGGACGACACCACGCTCACCGGGCTCATCTCTGGCGGGGATGAGTCCGCCTACAGGTGGGAGATTGACCATCTGGTGACCCGGTGCAGCCAGAACAACCTGGAGCTTAACGCTTTAAAAACAGTGGAGATTATTGTGGATTACAGGAAGAACCCAGCCCAAACCACCCCCATCATTCTGTGTGGCTCCCCTGTCGACTCTGTGGAGTCCTGCCGCTTCCTGGGCACCATCATCACCCAGGACCTAAAATGGGAGCTCAACATCAGGTCCCTCACCAAAAAAGGCCAGCAGAGGATGTTCTACCTGCGCCAGCTGAAGAAGTTCAGCCTGCCAAAGATTATGTTGGTGCACTTCTACACTGCCGTCATTGAGTCTATCCTCACCTCATCCATCACTGTCTGGTACACTGCTGCTACGGCTAAGGACAAGAGCAGACTGCAGCGTATCATGCGCTCTGCGGAGAAGGTGATTGGCTGCAACCTTCCATCCCTCCAGGACCTGCACAGCTCCAGGGCTCTGAGGCGGGCAGGCAGGATTATGGCCGACCCCTCCCATCCTGGTCACAGTCTATTTGGAACTCTCCCCTCTGGCAGGAGGCTGCGGTCCATCAGGACCAAACCCTCCCGCCACTTGAACAGTTTCTTCCCCCCTTCAGTTGGGTTCCTTTTACTCTATTTTTCATCACCTATGTCCCTGCTTGTTTATATTGTGTTATATATATATATCACTGTTTGTTCATTGTTATTGTCTTAATGTATGCACCTTATTCATCAAGCCAAATTCCTGGTTGGTGTAAAACCCTTCTTGGCAATTAAATCCTTTCTGATTCTGATGATGAAATCCTGCATGAATCTATTTTCATAGCTGAAGGGTTTAATCTGAGAAGGACACAGGGAAAAACATCACAGATATTTGAATGTCAAATGTCTGCAGAACAGAGGAGATACATTGTCATCTGGGACAATCTACACTTCCACCAATCTGATCTGGTCCAGAACCAGTTCAATCAGCATCCACACTCACTCCAATCCTCCCCACCATATACTCTTAAAGGCTGTGGATTATGGAGGCCTTTTGAGGACAATAATTAAACGCAATGTTGAAGATGAAAATGCAGTAGAACTAATGCTTTTTATTTTTCAGAACATACACACATTATTTGAGTCAGATATACAATTAAAATGCTATCTCTTTGCATTTTAAAACATGTCTGCTGAAATGTGGACAATATCCAAATAAAAATTAATTTGGTTTGCATTTTCCAACTATGGCACGCTTCAATGTAGACAATATTAAAATGCAAATGAGTGGGTGGGACAAACTCCACCCATTGGGTAACTGGCTGAACTTTATAATCTGTGTCACCCTTCACATCAAATCCTCGTCCCCTGTGGGCATACTCGCTCTCCAATGGGTGGAGTTTCTCCTGCCCACTTATTTACGTTTAAATATTGTCCACTTTAAAGAGGGGGCATTTTAGAAAATTTTAATACAAATAGATTTTTATTTGCGATTCATTATTGTCCAATTTAGACAGGGGGCATTTTTGGAAAAGGGTTGGATTGGATGATTTTCCTTTAAATTGTACTTATGACTCATTTACATACCATGCCAGCTTCATACAATGCATTGCATATGTATTCCTATCGCAGCATTTTATCTTGAGGTGTCCCTTAAAATTGAATGAAGAGCAGTCTGGTGTTTCTCTGCAGCATTTTATAAAAGCGGTCATTCATCACATTTGTTGTGCTGTTGATTTCCTAAACAGCAACTAGCTCTGCAGAGAGTCGTACAAACTTTTGTTTTTTTCATTCAGTGCCTTGGAGACCAAAAACCATAAAGGGTGCCATGTTTTAGAAATGTTTTGCAGAAAGTCATAGATGCTTAAGCAGGATATGTTTACACTGACATGAGTGGATACTAAAGAGATCCCAGCCAAAACTATTCAGCTCCTCTCTAGTTCATCTCTGATCTGTGTGTTCTTAGCCTGTTGAGCAGTGATCTCAACGTACTCTGAGGTCTGCTCCTCCCCCTGGGGGAACACCGGGTTCTGCACGGCACCTCGCTTGGTAAAGTCGATCTCTCCGTAGTGGATCTCCTCTTCCTCCTGCTTGTCTGGCGCCTCACATATTGGATTTTGAGCATTGATACATGAATACGTGACCTGAAAGAAGAGTGAACAACAATAAGTGTTCATTGAGGTAGCTGAGTAGCCTAAATTATGCTTATTTTGGGAGAGCTAAGATAAAGTTTAATTATTGGAAGGCTAAGTATGAAGGCTAAGTATAGCATAGTCATCAGTCACTTAGTTGGCTCTGTGAGAATGTGTGTTGTGATTGACCGCTCTCTGAATGAGATGAGATATTCTAAAGAGCAGGAACGCCGCTTGGCTGAATGTGTCAATACCCCAGGGCCCAATTGGGCACAGACGATCGTTTCAACTCCTCCTCACGTACCAGCTACTTTCACATGTTTAGCGCTGCAGTCCAATTCATCTGAACCTAGAACAAATGTATCTTACATACCAGGAGAGCCGGCTTTATTCGAACCCCCTTATTTCCTGATTTATTTTTATTTTTTTAGATAGCTTTGCACGGAGGAGTGCAAATACACTGCAGCAGTTATTACAAATGTTGAATTTGGAACGGCTTGGAAGGCTTGATGGAAGAGCAGCTATCAGTCTTCTGCTTACATTAATAATCAAAATGACTTGCTTTAAGTACAGTTTATTTGCATTTGTTCTTTGCTTGATTATTCCCTTGTAGACAATTGTATGCGTTAATTCAATCAGAATATTTGCTTAATTGTAGCAAAAATATAGAATTTTAGTCAGGCATGCAAGAATTCCAATTATTAAGTTTTTTGCAAACACATTTGAGAATCCTTAAAATAAGTACAGAAAATGACCGCATCCTAGAAAAATGTTAAGGACATCACATCGTCCACATTGAAGTTGTTTTCTTCAATCAGTTCAGTATACTTGTTAACTTTGCCTTCATAGGGTAAACTATTATACGCTCAAGTACAGGATGTTAGTACGCTGTCCACCACTGTGTGGTTCCTGCCTGTTGCTGTGTTGAAGGTTTCTTCAGTAACCACCTATAAACATGAGGTGGGATCACAGGTTAGAACGGAGACGGAGCCAGCACAAATCCTGGAAAGGTTCATCTTGACTCATCATTGTTCAAACTCAATGATTCATATATTTATACATGTATGTATACATATATAACAGAACCATCAGAAATATTAATGAACACCCTTATTTAAAGATTCTCAAGTTGATTCTTACTTCATCGTGGATTATCACTAACATATAGATATTTAGATCCATATCTATATCTATAAATCTATGCAGATATAGATATAGATCTCTACAGATATTGATCTATACATATTCAAATGCATATCTACAGATATATATCTATATCTATAGATAGAGATGTGTGTTAGTGTGTGTTTTTACTTACAGGACAAAGATGATCAGACCAATAAAGAAGATGGTACCAAACAGCCATCCAGCAATTATCAGAGGGACATTCAATTCTGGAGGAGAAAAAACAATGCAGATCACTGGGGCATTATCATTATCCATTTAGAGATTGTAGGGATATATTTGGGATATTTGTTGTATTCAAATATTTTATGGGGTCTGGGTAGAAGTTGATATACCGCACTTTCACCGCTGATAGTTATCTCTTCTGATGTTTGGTTTCCCAAGGGATTTGTGGCCACACAGTAGTAGATTCCTCTGTAGCTGGACACATTGAAGCTGTACAAAGATCCATCTGACATGTTCAGGGGTCCCTCCGCACTGCTCCTGAACCAGGTGAACCGGAGAACGGGGGGGTTGGCTCTGCTGGTGCACGTCAGGTTGACCACACTGCCCAGCGACACCGTGGGGGGGCTGACGGAGGCCTGGGTATCCTTCGGGGAATCTACAGGAACGCAAGATAAGTCTTCAATTTCAAGCTATGGTTCCACTGTTGACGGATTTGAATGCAGTATGTAAACTCTTTCTGCTTCTCAGCCGTCCCGGCTCACTGATTGGACCGTCTGCTGGTCACTCACAGAAAACGTTGAGCGTCACGACGCTCTCTGCTGTTCTGATGCTGGGCCCGCCTGCTGGGTCGTTCACGGGATACTCTGCCAGACAGGTGAGGCGGACCCCGTCATGTCGGTCCGACAGAGTGATATCCAGCCGCCGGGTCCTGACGTTAGGCTCTTGGTCTCCGTGCGGTTCCGGCCGGCCCTCAGGGCCTCCTGACTGGTTCCAGCTCAGGTGAGGCGGCTGGGTGGGACAGGGTGAGATGGCCCTGCAGGTGAACGTTACCCTGCTCCCCTCCGTTAGTGGTCCCTCCAGGAGGGTCTGTATGGAGGGTGCTGGGGCTGAATCTACGTGGTTGTTATATTCCAGAGGGGAGAATAATCATTAACACATTAAAGATTGTATAAGGGAAACGAAGTGTGTCTAACCCCATAGTCCACAATAACTTATGCAGTATACAATATTCACTGGCATACATCTTTTAAAAAACATTCTTCAAAGTCAAAATACAATTCTGTGGTATCATTACTTTAATTATAGACAAGGAGAACAAGTATGTCTCCGTAGTCAGGAAGTAGCCGAAAATCTAGAAAGATCATAATCATATTGAAATAGGAATACATAGGTAACAAATAATTATAGTGACAGTATTCAAAAAATAGACACTCAAACCAAAAGGGGTCTCCTACCTTTAACTGTGATTGTAAGAGGATTGCAGGTGTCAGTTGACTTGTACCTGCTGCTTTCCACTCTGAAGTAATATACATCAGCATAACTTGAGATCATGTTTGTAAAAACGGTTGTGCAGTTGTATTCAATCATATTCCCAATGATACTAATTGGATATATATTATTGGTTTTGCTACCGTTGAAAACCACACTTTCTGGATGAGGCCCAAAATGGTGAGTCGATTTTAGCCATAAACCAATATATATATTTTTTTTATCGAGTAGATTTGATGGTACTGAATCAAATGAACATGGAATTTGCAAACAAGTGTCACTCAATGCCTCCATCTGGGTTTGCATAGATGCATTAAGGACTGCAGGACAGTCTCGTTCAGCACCTGCAACACAAGTATTTTTTACACAAATTGGCCAATGACATGCATCCTTCCTGTCCCACCACATCCTCCTCTAACAGCCTGGCCACACCTCTACTAGACCGGCATCACATTCTGAACATGGATACCGCGTTCATTTCAGAGATCGATTACATGCAGATTAGCATTTAGTCCAGTAGGTGTAAAACAAATGACTCATTCTGGTTGCATTAAAGGGGTTGTTAAAAATGTTGGACATTGGACCTCATTTAAAAGTGAGCCAGTATGTTATCTATCATTGGAGACCGTTTTCATCACGTTTCATTCAGTCCTTCTAGTTGCAGAAATCGCTGGTGCTAGGCTAGCTCAAGTCTAGCCTGCCAATAAAACAGTCTTACCCACTCCACAGTACACCTGATGCAAATAAATTATAACGCCAGACTATCGATGTAACTGTCTGTGTTGACAGAGTAATGTTAGCAATAAAACTGCCCTTGTATTGCATTGCATTTTGTTTATACTTCCCTTTATTTGGAAGCAGGCTACGGCAGCGGCGGACTGATATTACCCAGTGGCACCCATAGATATCCTGTATCATAGATTTCTATTATGATGCATTCTCATTTTAGGCTAAGTATAAGACAATTCTTAGAGTACAATTGTATCCATGAATAAGTCGTTGAGACGTTGAGAGAGCTGGACAGACAGACCGACCTCAGCAGAGGAGTGTTGCAAAAGTGAGTGGTTTGGCAAAAACAGGCAAAAATAATATTTCTCTACCGTCTCCAGTAAAACCCTTCAGCACAGTTTTCATAGTAGGCTTATATTAGAATAAACCATTTCAGATTTTAGCAAATGGACCAGGAGGAAATCCTACATTCATGTATCTGCATGAATGTATCTTCATAGATGAATGGTATAATCTGAGAAGGTCAGAGGGAGGAACATCACAGATATTGTGAATGTCAAATGTCTGCAGAGCAGACCAGATACATTGTCGTCTGGGACAATCTCGATTTCCACCAATCTGCTCTGGTCCATAATCAGTTCCATTAGCATCCACACTCTCACTCCAATCCTCCCCACCATACTCTCAAGGGCTGTGAACTATGGAGGCATTTTGAGGACCATAATCAAATGAAAACACAATGTTGATGATGAAAATGCAATATCACTGATGCTTTTTATTGTTCATAATATGCATACATTATTTGAGTCAGATATACAATTAAAATGCTATCTCTTCGCATTTGAATTGCTTCAATGTAGACAATATTAAAATGCAAATGAGTGGGTGGGACAAACTCCACCCATTGGGTAACTGGCTGAACTTTCAAATCGGTGTCACCCTTCACATCACATCCTCGTCCTCATAATCCTCATAAACAGCACCTAGCCCTACAGGGAGTCAAACTTGTTTTGGTTTATTGGGTGCCTTGGAGACAAAAAAGCATAAGGGGTGCCATGCTTTAGAAACATTTTGCAGCCGCAGTCATAGATGCTTAAAGTGTAATTCCGGCAAAAATTTATCCCAGGGTCTTTTCTTTTGCATGTGATCCCATCAAATAAGCCCCCCAGATACTTTTTTCATTGAAAATCAAGCATAGAGTTTGCTCGGCGCAATGTTTGCCTCCATGTTATTTGTTAGGGGCACAGCGAAAGTTTTCCAAAACCATTAATATAGCTCAGAATAGCACCAAACCTCTTCAGTAGCATGATTAGGGGTCCCTACACATAAAACGATGCATCAACAACTTAATTAGCGTACCGGGAGTTTGTTGAAAAAGACTGTTTTCCAATTCGGATTTTTAAGTTAAATTTGTTGGTGCCTCTATGATATTATCTACGGTAGCTGGTAATCAAGTTCTTTTTTAATAAACTCCCGCTACACTAACTAAGTTGTTGATGCTTCATTTTAGGTGTAGGGACCCATATCATGCGACTGCAGAGGTTTGGTGCTATTTTTGGCTAGATTAGTGGTTAAAAAATGCAGATTTAAAAGCTTTCGCTGTGCCCCTAGCCAATAACATGGAAGCCAAACATTGTGCTGGGCAAACTCTATACTTGATTTTCAATGAAAAAAGTATTTGGAGGGCTTATTTGATGAGTTTACATGCCAAAACAAAGACCCTGGGTTCACCGGAATTACACTTTAAGCAGGATATGTTCATGCTGACATAAGTGGATACTAAAGAGATCCCAGTCCAAACTATTCAGCTCCTCTCCAGTTCAGCCCTGATCTGTGTGTTCTTAGCCTGTTGAGCAGTGATCTCAACGTACTCTGAGGTCTGCTCCTCCCCCTGGGGGAACACCAGGCCTGGGTTCTGCACAGCACCTCGCTTGGCAAAGTCGATCTCTCCGTAGTTGATCTCCTCTTCTACCTGCTTGTCTGACGCCTCGAATATTGGATTCTGTGGAAGAGCATTGATACATGAATAGGCCTACATGACTTGAAAGAAGAGTCAACAAGTGGTTCCCATAAAACAGGGTCAGGGATGTTGAAGATCTTTTCACTGAAGCCCACAAACAGAAAAATAAGAAGAAGAAGGGCTGGGACACTCAAAGTTAGCGAAATCATTCAAATGAAGGTCAGTTATGCTTGATAATTGAATATGCTTAAAGAAAAAACGTATTATATTATTCCACACGCGTAGATATTAACTGCGAGCGCGCAAATGATCTCTGCGCGCGCAAAACAGCCTCTCGCGCGCGCAAATTACCTCAGCGCGCGCAAAACAGCCTCTCGCGCACGCAAATTACCTCAGCGCGCAAAACCTCTCGCGAAAGATGTTTTACGCTCTCGCTCGAATTCAATTTTGGCACTATGGGGGAGGGAACCAACGCAGGGCGGGCTTTCCTATGATTGGCCGTTTCTGAAGCGCGATATTTGATTGACAGCCCTCCTCAGCCCTCCTCTCATTCAATTCTGAATAGTACAGTAAATGGCTGAAACGATAGTTACTTATTGTAACTCTAGATTCTATGAGTATAGGCGCTGCCTTTTAAGGCTATCGCTATTGGGTTATCCCTAGGCGTGAGCCGTTGCACTGAAAAATTTGTAATCCCCGACCACCAACAGCGTGGGCCTCAATTACGTCCGCGTGCGGCGTGCCTCAACGACGTCCGCATTTCGCAGATATAGTCGGGCGCCGGCGGACGTTCTGCTCCCAATAAACAGCTTTTCTTCAGCTATTTAAAGGACAATGAGGCCGACACTTAAAAGGCTGCGCCGCTGCGCCTATACTCATAGAATCTGGAGTTACAATACGTAACTATCGTTTCAGCCATTTACTGTACAATTCAGAATTTAATGTGAGGAGGGCTGTCAATCAAATATCGCGCTTCAGAAACGGCCAATCATAGGAAAGCCCGCCCTGCCTTGGTTCCCTCCCCCATAGTGCCAAAATTAAATTGAGCGAGAGCGTAAAAACATCTTTCTCGAGAGGTTTTGCACGCGCTGAGGTAATTTGCGCGCGCGAGAGGCTGTTTTGCGCGCGCAGAGATCATTTGCTCGCTCGCAGTTAATATCTACGCGTGTGGAATAATATAATACGCCCGAATGCATCTTTTATCACATTAGTGAATTATGGCACTAATGTGTCGCCATAGCGGGCTGAAAAAGCCTCCCACTCCGAGGAGGCACACATTGCTTTCTGTGTGCAGGAAACACTGCACTGCATTTCGATAAGTTCTAATTGCAGACTCTCTTCCACTTCGTCTGCATCCATCGTACAATCTTCGAAGCGCTGAGTAAGCACAGAAAGCTTGGCCTTCGGAACAGCACATCTGATTTCGCTCAGCGTGGGGAAGTGCGAAACATTGAAGTTGTAGCTCATGAACTTTTAGAAAAGTTGATTTCAGATCTCAGGGAATAACACCGCTGTGGTAGAGCCCTCAGGCTCGAATTATGTTGACAGTTTTCAAGACCTTTTTCTTCACATCGCCAAGCTGGACGGCTTTGCTACAAAGGGCTTGATGGTGGATGAAGCAGTGAATTTGAACAGCCTCACCTCCACTCCCTTGCACCTTGGAGCACACCCTAGAGGCCATTCCTTTGTGCGCGCCTTCCATTGCTGGAGTCCCATCCGTTGTTGCTCCACAAAGCTTGTCCAAGTTATGTCCCATCTTTTCAATTGCATCTGACACAGCCTCTAAGATGTCCTTTACGCTGTTGTGCCCTTTAGACTCCTAAGATCAAGCAGATCCTCCGCAATACAAACGTCATCGACTCCCCGTAAATAAATGAACAGCTGTGCAGAGTCTGTTGCATCTATGCTCTCATCACATGCAATCGAGAAAAAATCTGAAGCGTAAGCTATTTCCCACACTTGTTTTACGGTGCTTCTCAAGTAACCCTCCCGACTATATTATGAATCTCAAACGACTGCGTCGGGTTCTCCGTCGTCTCTGGTTCTTCCACTTCCACATCAATCTGAAGTAGATTGAACCGCGGCATGGAGGAGAAAGGGATTGTTGACCGCGATTGTCTCCCGCCGGAGCCCCGCTAGCCGCTGCCGAGGCACCACCGCCTCGGCAGTGGGTAGCGCCGAGGCACCACCAGCCCCACGGCGGTGGTGCCTCACGGCGGTGGTGCCTTGGCAGCGGGCAGCGGGGCTCCGGCGGTCAACAATCACGGGCAACAATCTCTTTCTCCTCCATGTCGCGGTTCATGTACTTTTGGGAG
Source organism: Gadus chalcogrammus (assembly GCF_026213295.1). Classification (NCBI taxonomy): domain Eukaryota; kingdom Metazoa; phylum Chordata; class Actinopteri; order Gadiformes; family Gadidae; genus Gadus; species Gadus chalcogrammus. The sequence continues at coordinate 16,962,658 of NC_079434.1, read as the reverse complement.
TCAAAGCCAAAGTACCTTTTCCCCAATTCCTTCTAAACCATGGTTGAGATAAACCTCCACTTCCACATCAATCTGAAATAGACTGAACCGCGACATGGAGGAGAAAGGGATTATTGACTGCGATTGTCTCCCGCCGATGCCCCAATTCCTTCTCAACCATGGCTGAGATAACACCCACTACGAGTCTCGCTATGGAAATACCAGGGATGTCAGAGAACCCAACGTGTTATTCGCTATGACACCAACAGCAGAACGGTTATCCAAGGTGTCCGAGGTGGGGTGATTGACGGCGTATACCGCCGCCACCCACTGAGTGGCGACGAAGAGCATCACTCTCTCCCAAACCAGCGAGATTGGGGGACACCTGGCCGGAGGCAGAGAAAGCCAGGGAGAGACTTTAAAAGGAGCATGAGGACTGTCATTTGAGAGGAACGGGAGCGAGAAGGAAGGAAGCGCTCGGGCCCACGAGCGGCTAGAGGCTCACGGAGACCCTAGAGACCGCGAGTATAATGTATTGTTTAAGATGTATGTAATTAACGCCGTGATCGGCTTAAACCCCCACTAAACGTGCGATTCGTACCTGGAACCCGGCTCATTGGGGGAGCGGGGTGCCACAACACACACACACGTGGGGCTCACACAGTGTTAGCTCATTGTCTCATTGGAGGGCCAAATTTTCTGGGTGGGCAAAGCATGGACGTATTAAAGGGGCAAAGCAGAGAAAGGGGGGGTAACATGTCCTCGTTTGATGACCTATGTGGAAAATTCCAAATCGGCGCGTCTGAGCTTTGTTTTTTCAAAGGCAGAGCAGGATACCTAGTTCTCGTTTTACACCTAATGCCATTTCTAGTCCTGGGGGACCATATTAATGTTAGAAAACCTCATAAAGGTTTATAAATGTTCATGCCATGGGATCTTTAACTTTTTGTTCTTGCTCGGCACCAGTGTAGGTCTGACGGTTTCATTGTGTGTGGTTTCATAGTGTTGCCGTACATTATAGTCTTTCATCACTGCAACAGTTTCATTGCACATTTCCCCTTGGCCCAAAATATTCATTTTTCAACCTTGTCTGAAATTTCCTGCACTCACTTGCAATCCTGTGTTTATTTGGTTCTGCCATTTTTGGGCACCATGGCAAAACATTTATTGGATTGCTCTTGTTTTGTTGAGGGTTACCTTGTTTAACACGGCTCTTCCTGGTGTGTAAACTGAGGCCCTGTTTATACGACGACGCTTGCGGGTGAAAACGACATAATATTTGATCAGACGTGCCTTTCATGCCACCTATGTATTTATTGAGGTAGCAGAGTACAATTGTATTTCATCAGGTAGGTTTATTTTTGGGAGGGCTGATTCGATTTTTGCTTGAGTAATTCCCTTGTAGACAATTGCATACTTTAAGCTATTTAGAATTCTTTCTTTATTGCAGCAAAAATATTTTTACTGCAAGTAAGCTTATTTCGTTTATCGCAAATACTAAAAATAAACTACTATAAATAAACATTGCTTAAAATAAGATGATGTACAGAAATGACTGCATCCTACAAAAATGTATATGAGTTAACTTGTTAACTTTGCCTTAGGGTAAACTATACGTTCAAGTGCAGGATGCTAGTACGCTATCTACCACTGTGTGGTTCCTACCTGTTGCTGTGTTAAAGGTTTCTTCAGTAACCACCTATAAACATGAGGTGGGATCACAGGTTAGAACGGATATAGATCTATATCCAAAGATATAGATGTGTGTTACTGTGTGTTTTACTTACAGGACACCGATGATCAGACCAATAAAGAAGACGGTACCAAAGAATCCACCAATTATCAGAAGGACATTCAACTCTGTAGGAGATAAAACATTGTAGATCACTGGGGCATTGTCGTATCCAGATTGTAGGGATATGTTTGGGATGTGTATTATAGTAAAGTTTTTATTATAGGGCCTACGGGTAGAAGTTGATATACCGACGCTTTCACCGCTGATAGTTAGCGTAATCTCTTTTGATGTTTGGTTTCCCAAGGGATTCGTGGCCACGCAGTAGTAGATTCCTCTGTAGCTGGACACATTGAAGCTGTACGAAGATCCATCTGACACGTTCAGGGGTCCCTCCGCACTGCTCCTGAACCAGGTGAACCGGAGAACGGGGGGGTTGGCTCTGCTGGTGCACGTCAGGTTGACCACACTGCCCAGCGACACCGTGGGGGGGCTGACGGAGGCCTGGGTATCCTTCGGGGAATCTACAGGAACACAAGATAAGTCTTCAGTTTCAAGCTATGGTTCCACTGTTGATGGATTTGAATGCAGTATGTAAACTCTTTCTGCTTCTCAGCCGTCCCGGCTCCCTGATTGGACCGTCTGCTGGTCACTCACAGGAAACCTTGAGCGTCACGACGCTCTCTGCTGTTCTGATGCTGGGGCCGCCTGCTGGGTCGTTCACGGGATACTCCACCAGACAGGTGAGGCGGACCCCGTCATGTCGGTCCGACAGATTGATATCCAGCCGCCGGGTCCTGACGTTAGGCTCTTGGTCTCCGTGCGGTTCCGGCCGGCCCTCAGGGCCTCCTGACTGGTTCCAGCTCAGGTGAGGCGGCTGGGTGGGACAGGGTGCGATGGCCCTGCAGGTGAACGTTACCCTGCTCCCCTCCGTTAGTGGTCCCTCCGGGAGGGTCTGTATGGAGGGTGCTGGGGCTGAATCTACGTGGTTGTTTTTAATAAATATTTGCATTAGGCTGAGATGTCAACATGAATGAAGCATGTTCTGTGTTGACCAGTGTATTCAAGACGGGAGAATAATCATCATAAACACCTTAAAGATGATATGAGGGAAACGAAGTATATCTAACCCCCTAGTCAATAACTCATGCACTACAGTATACAATATGACACTGGCATAAGACATTGTTCTTTAAAGTGAAAGTACAATTCTGTGGTATCGCTATTTTAATTCTAGACCAGGAGACCAAGTAGATCTGACTAATCAGGAAGTAGCCGACTACCAAAAATGATGAAAATAATATTGAAATAGGTTACAATTAATAATAATAATGACAGTAATACAAAAATAGACCCCCAAACCAAATGGTGTCTCCTACCTTTAACTGTGATTGTAAGATGATTGCACCTGTCGGTTGCCTTGAAACTGGTGCTGTCCACTCTGAAGTAATATACGTTGGCATAACTTGAGATCATGTTTGTAAAAACAGTTGTGCAGTTGTATTCACTCATATTCCCAATGATACTAATTGGATATATATCATCTTGTATTTTGCTTTGGAAAACCACATCTTTAATATTAGTGGACGATTTCAACCATAGACCCAAAATGGGTTGGCTTTTATCGAATTGATTTGATGGTACGGAATCAAATGAACATGGAATTTGCAAACAAGTGTCACTCAATGCCTCCATCTTGTTTGGCATAGATACATGAAGGTCTGCATGACAGGATCCCTCACCACCTGCAATGCAAGCGTTTTTTACACAAATTGGCCAATGACATGCATCCTTCCTGTCCCACCACATCCTCCTCTAACAGCCTGGCCACACCTCTACTAGACCGGCATCACATTCGGAACATGGATACAGGCTTCATTTACGATTCATAGATTACATGCAGATTAGCCGATAGTCCAATTAGGTGTAAAACAAACTAGAACTGCAAGCAGTTATGCAGGGGTCCAAGAAGTGTGCATTTCGCCGGCACAACGCGACAAGAAATGTGCATTTCGCCGGCACAACGCGAAGCATGTGTTCAAAACGCTACCCTGAACCTGTGGATACAAAGGATTTGACTGTGGTAGGAGTAGCGAGAAGTCAGTGTAGCGCTTTCGCGGCGAAATTTTGTCGAAGATATACAATTTCCTCGTTTATTGCGCCCCCTAATGGCGAAATTTTCCGAATTTTTTATCCAACGTCATTAAGGTTAGCACCAACATGTGTGTAGAATTTGGACTCGATCCGATGTCTAATTTTGGATTTTTTTGGATTTTTAATTTTCCACGTCTAATTTACTGTCTATGATTTCTTTGCGTGTGCGTCTGAAGATGCCGTGTGCAAGGTTTGGTGTTGATTGGTCAAGAAATGTGGGAGGAGTAGCGAAAATACAGTTTTGCGGTTTTCGCGATTTAGCGAAAAATATTCATGGACGAAAATGGGCGTGGCCTAGGCCAAAAGATGCAGCAGACTCCAGTGCATCTGTGTGTACAAGTTTTTGGACTCTGGGAGGTTCGGTGTGGGAGTTATAGCCGCAAACGCGTATTCCTTGGTATAGCGCCACCTAGTGGCCGGCATGTCTGGATTTGGTCGTCTGCCGTCACCTCACGGACCTGGATCTAGTCATGCAATTGGCGTGTCGGCACCATTTACGGTTTGGGCTGTGGTACCACTTCTAGCTGGGAATAATAATAATAGGAAAATCCTTACAAAAACAATAGGGTTCCAACCTGTTGGCTTGGACCCCTAATTATAGATTCTCTGTCTTGTAAAACGGGTCTGTTGGCGTGCCAATACCTAACCATATTCAGTGCTTAGAACTAAATATTCACAATAAAACAAATGAACACCACTCACCCGAAACAAAGATGACATTCAGTAGCATTTCCAACTGGATCATCGTGATGCATCTTGTGAACCTCATCTCCTGCATCATGAATTCAATGAAGGTTAGAGTTAAGGGACAATTGTCTTAGTTTTTAATGTGGACTTGGTTAAGGTACATACATCTTCCTTTTTGAACAATTACAACAAATAACTATTAAAATACAGTAGGCTACATGGAACAATAAAATTAAAAAGATCATCCCTTAAACAGTTTATTCAAGGCCTTTTAAGAAAGAATGTATATAATGTATTAATTCCTTACCGAGAGCCGTAGATGGTTTTCCACAGCCAACAGGCAGGGTTTGTTCTGAAAGGAGAACAGTGTTGCACCAATGCGTTGTTAGACATGGGTGTGCCTAAACACAAGTTAGGATACTTCCTCCTTTAGCGATTTTCCCTCTGTGAGCACTCTTTATTATGATCCATGCACGGCTAATCAAACTTGATGGACCTTGTCCTAGTACTTCCTCCTCTCAACCATACATGAAGCAAATGTGTGGTGGCAGTCCTCTGGATGTAAATATAAAAATAAACAATATTTTGTCACCAAATTAATTTGTATTCACACTACAATCTGAGATGGGTTAAAACCGATCGATTCACAAAATGAAAAGGCTTGTGTTGTATTAAGTGAGCATAGTTACTGTCTGTGGGGACAACGGATAAGCTGGGAAAAGCTTCAGCATAGAGTTTTGTTTTTTAAAATGAGTATTGAAAGCCTACTATGTAAAACAAATGCATCGATTATAACTTATTCCAAGTTCTTTTTAACTGACATGCGACTGACATGAGATTGGCCACTGACATGGATCCTTCCTGTCCCACCACATCCTCCTCCGACAGCCTGGCCACGCCTCTACAAGACGGGCATCACATTCTGAACATGGATACCGGCTTCATTTCAGAGATCGATTACATGCAGATTAGCCGATTGTCCAATTAGCTGTAAAACTAAGGAAAGATTCTGTGTCTTGTAGGGCGGGTCTGTTGGCGTGCCAACACCTAAACATATTCAGTACATGGGACTAAATATTCACAATAAAACAAATGAACACCACTCATCCGAAACAACGAGGACATTCTGTAGCATTTCCAACTGGATCATTGTGATGCATTTTGTGAACCTCATCTCCTGCATCATGTTTCCACTTCTCAACCAAATAGTAGGCAATTTTCTGGTTGCAGTCCTATGAAAATCACTCAATTCATGAAGACGAAAAGGCTTGCATTATATTTATTGAGAATAGTTAGTCTGTATTGACAGAGGTGAAGCTTGCAAAAGCTTTCACCAAAGAATGTCAAAATAATTGCTTTTTAGAAATAGTTTCGTAAGCCTTTTATATGAGACTAATGCATTGATTATAACCTATTCTCAGTTCTTAATAATAGACATGCGACAAACGAAACAAGAACCATCGTTTTCTTTCTTTCTAAAATTCTCACATTCATGGTGAGAGCTTTTTCAAGCTTTGCTTGGAGTCTTTTGAAGGACCATAATCAAATGAAAATGCAATGTTGAAGATGAAAATGCAATAGCATTAATGCTTTTTATTCTTCCTAATTAAACATTATTTGTGTCAGAAATGGAATGAAAAATGCATTTAAATATTGCCCACTTGATAGAGGGGCATTGTTTTAAAATACAGATTGGGATTTGACGGTTTCATTTTCATATTATTTATGACTCAAATATTGTGTGTACCTTATGAAAATTAAAAAAATTGCAATTCATTTGTTTATTGTCCTTAAAACGCTCCCATAGGAAACTGGATCAAATATCAAAGTTGAACATTGCATTCTGGAAAAACTGAGATTCTAGCACATTGATCGCAAGCAAATATAAATAAATACGTTATACTCTCGGCTGACTTCTGTTGTACACGCGACGTCCACCGAGGGGAGCTAGATGGTCAGTCCAATGGCAACACAAGATAACATCAAGTGGCTTTGGTCACATTAGCTTAACAAAAAATGATACATCATTATCATTATCCATAAGAAACTAAAAAAGAGGCAAAGTCACCTCTTTCATTAAAACGAAAAAATAGCTCTGATTAAGGACGAGGCAGGTTCTTAACGTGTGTGTCTGTGTGTGTGCGATAGGCTGCACATGTCCTGGGGAGTGGAGGCTGTGTAGAGATCTGGGGCTGTGTAGCGTCCAGATCTTGGGTCACCCTCACCCTACCCCACGTGTCCGCCTCCATCGGGGTGGAGGAACTCGCCAGGAATGCGGGCGAGTTATCTTTGTGCTCTCAAGGACAATGAGAGGGAGGAGAACAATGTGCTGTGGGCAAGACGGCTCGGGTTACACCTCCCTGGCTGCCCTCGGGTGTGAGGGACAGCAACAGCTACGCAGTCTGATGCCCCGGGGTCCTTAGGGGTAGTATTTCATAAATGTTCCTCACTGTCGATGGTACCCAATCCACAGCGGCCACGGAGAAACCTGGAAACATGTTCTACAATGCCTCCTTATCTGAACCAGGATACTCCAAATAATGAGCCGTTTGCCCTGTAAAGACCCTGTGTATACCCTGTACATACCCTGTATATAACCTGTGTATACCCTGTACATACCCTGTGTATACCCTGTATATAACTTGGGTATACCTAGTGCATATCCTCCAGTATATAGTAACCTGGTTATGGGGTATGCACATCCATATTAGCGAAATGTAACAGCATGGCGTTGATATTTCAGTCAAATGGTAATAAATGAAGATTATCATAAGAAGGAGGCTCTACACCATGAACAATGCTATTGTTATTATACGTGATATTAATAATGAACATTATCCAATATTTATGAAGCATTTGTAACCCACGCATATGATCGAGCGACCCACCTCACCAGAAAGGAGGGGTTGACCATAGAGAGCATTTCTTCAAGGAGATGTTGAATATAGAGAGTATTTCTTAAAGTAAGTGATGAACATAGAGGGTATTTCTTAAAGGAGGGGTTGAACATAGAGAGTATTTCTTAAAGGAGGTGTTGATCATAGAGAGTATTTCTTAAAGGAGGTGTTGAACATATAGGGTATGTCTTAAAGATGGTGTTGAACTTATAGGGTATTTTTTTAAACGAGGTGTTGAACAAGTAGTAAAAAAAAAAAGGCAAGAACGGAATTAATTACATACAACAGAATTTGCCTAAATTAATTAACAGTTCCCCATTCAAGAACATGTATCTTGACATACTAAGGCCCAGTCCATACGGGCGCAAACAATGTTTTCCCCTCCGTTTACCTTTTATGCATTTCTGGAATATCTCTGTAAAGCCGGACTCATTGCAAAAACGCATCAAGCTGTAGAAACGTTGTAGCAGGCGTCCGCACGAATCCTAACACGAAAACGCATCGGCCCGTTTTTTACTTATCAACCCTGGGACCTAGTTTCAGAAAAGTGTGTTTTCGGGCACCGAAAACGACGGATTTGTCTGGACAGTCGGCCAAAACACACAAGACGTATGCGTTTTCACCAAAACATCGGTTCTGTGTGGACGGGGCCTAAGTATTGGGTCGGTGTGCAGCGGGATCAACGACTAGCTGAGAGGCAGTACCTCTGTGGAAGCCGCTGATGCGAGGTGTGAAGTCTTCTCATTTCAAGAGTTTCCTGAGGAGGCGTTAGCTGTCTGCTGCTGGAGGAGCAGACAGCTAAGGAGTTGTAATCTAACTGTTAACACCTTGTAGCTGACACGTTCCTTGGGGAGAGTGGACACCCTCTCCGCTATCTTGACCTTTTAGCAGTTTAATACGAGAGGGCAGCCCTGCCATTAGCACCTTTGAAATTACGGCCTACAGTCTGGTTTATGTTGGTTATGGCCATAAGTATTACTTGGCTTTATTTATGCTTTTCATTGTCTCCGACAATCAAATATTTGTCCAACTAAAACTCCTTTAACAACTACTACAAGGGCTACTGATACTACTACTACTACTAATAATAATAATAATACACTATAGTCAATCATCTTATGTTTTGGAAGCATTATTATAATGTATTCAATATTATAGTTAACTGGGTTGTATTGATGATGGTCAAAAGTTCTGTTGTATTTATATTGTCCAGACCTCCCCACCACCCACCACCCCTGCCACAGAGTTGGGCTGTTGAAATAATGAGGGGGCATGGCCTTTCAAACCCACTTCAGCTGCACTCACAGGACCTCAAGAAGAATTTCACGGGTTTATCTTTGTCCTCAGGCATCAAGAGAAGGAGCTATGAGCCCTACAGGCCTTGTTTTATACTTCCCTTCACATCTTGTGATGATACGGTAAAGGGGACTTTGCCTTCCTCACCCCCATAAAAACATTATTTTGCAGTTAGAAATATGCTGAGGCAAAAATGTTTTTTGGATTGAACATATGAAATGCCCGACCCCTTCCATCTCAGCCGCAGTCCTTCCGTATTGGGAATCGAGCGATTGGCACGTTTTTTATTCATCTCCTTGTCGTTTGTGACAGCATTCTTTATCGGCCAAAGACGTAAGCAACACAAAGCCATGTGCTGATGGCCTTGTGGTTTATCTAACTAATCCCTTTCCCTCGTGAGGAAGGATCATATCCTCCATAAAGGGGGATGGATACCTGGACCGTTGGAGACGGATGGAAGTTATAGCTGTGTATCATTTCTCCCAGTGCTGACTGAATAAGGATAGTTTTTGACTGCAAAAGAAACAAATGATAGTGATACTGGACTAAGTGGAGACCCCCTTATGATTTGAATTATGAAAAGACTACTCGACAAAACATCATTATGACTCAAATATGTTATATTATATCTGTTAAGTGTGATCAGTGATATACTTATTAGATACATTTCCTTTCTAAAAACAAACCTTGTGCTGTCACTTCCCCTTGTGCCTCCATACCCACACCAAATCTTATTGGCTTCTGACGGGACTCTGTTTGTCGTTCAGAAGACTGAACGTGATGACGTCTACATGGATGTGGGAAGCATTTCTGGAGTGAGTGGTCAAGACAGCTGAGTATGGGGCCTCCTAAGATAGAGCGGTATGTTCCACGCTGGACCGTGGACCTCAAGGTTACAGACGCCTCTGGCCAGACGAGCTGTGAAGTTGTGAAAGTTCAGAGGGGGAAAGTAAAACGAAACCCTTGGCAAGCACTGCGAAGGGTGAAGCAATCGCCTCCGATGGTGTATAGAACCATATTAATACCTTGTAGACACCTCACACTTTCTCCTACTGGACAAACACGACACCCTACAGTCATCTTGACCTATGGCTGTTAAGAAGTTGTAAATCCAGCAAGACTGGCGCTCCTTTACTCGCACCTTATTATGTATCACTTGGCCTCTGGAAACTACTTATATCCTTATGTCATTAAAATGCTTTCAAGTTGAAATGACTTAGTTAAAATATCCCCAACACATTTCCGTTTTTCACCAACTTTCATTCTACTTTGAGGGGAGAGATAATCCATGTTGACTTTATACATTTGCGGCCATTTAATGTTAACACATTACATACAGGCTACATGCTATTGTAACTGAAGATAAGTCCAAAATGCATCTCATTTTGCTGTATTAAATTATCATACCTTTCTCTACTAATATCTGCTAATAAATGTTTCAGAGTGATTGATCAGTGAAAGCAGCAGCGACTCAAGGCCGTGGTCCACATTGGTCCGCCCCTCCCCTCCAGAACAATAGAGCCCAGGTCTTTTGTTATCGTGTGACACACTGCAATCAAACAAAGGTCCTACCTCCATATTTGGCTGGATGGAGCCTTATATAAAGAGTTAAAGAGGGACCAGGGTCTCAGCTTCGATCCATCCGAACCCTAGTCTGCCCAGAGGGAGCTCAGACCGGCCCACGCCACCGACAACCCAACAGGCTTCAGATCACATCAGCACAGGGTCACAGAGCCCTCTTGAAGCTAACCTGATACAGGTACGTATTGCCAATTTCTTTGTTTTGGGTGATGATTGAGTCTTGGGGTCCTTCACTCTGATGAAGTCCTAACCTAGCGTCCTCTCAGTCTTTAACGAAGGCTCTTGTTCCTCAGGAGGAGCCAAGCAGCCGTAATCATGGGAGATGCTCTGATGGCCGAGTTTGGGGCGGCCGCCCCTTTCCTGAGGAAGTCGGACAGGGAGCGCTTGGAGGCTCAAACCCGGGTGTTTGACATGAAGAAAGAATGCTTCGTGACGGACCCGGACGTGGAGTTTGTGAAGGCCAGGATCAGCTCGAGGGACGGGGACAAAGTCACCGCGGAAACCGAGTTCGGAAAGGTAGTTTTTCTTCCAACTGCAAACCTCTGATTGGGATCTTATCGCCATCAAGGGATGTTGTGGCTTTATCCTATGCATTTTAGATCTTAGATCTCAGGGGACCATCTCACAGACCACATCTGACACTTGACAAAGACATTGGAACGATAAGCATATGCAGCATAAGCCAGCACCAATCCTAGCTGTACTAATAAATGTGTTTCCATTTTATGAGAACAATCTTGTAATAAAAAATAACTGTTTTAAAAACAAAACTATCATATAAAAAATTGGTTTAGTGTTCGAGAGATTATAAAAATATATATCTAGTGAGTTGTGCAGTCATGAACTAAATTACAATAGTAAATAATCAACTGTGTTTTGTATCTGTGTTCTGTAAGTGTGTTCTGTAACTGTGTTCTGTAACTGAGTTCTGTATCCCGTCAGACCGTTACTGTCAAAGAGATTGACGTCCATCCTCAGAACCCGCCCAAGTACGATAAGATTGAAGACATGGCGATGTTCACCTTCCTCCACGAGCCGGCCGTGCTGTTCAACCTCAAGGAGCGCTACGCCGCCTGGATGATCTACGTGAGTCTCCCGGAGCACGGTGACATGAACGCATCATGGTTACAGTACGCTCACCTGACACCAGCATGGCGTCCCAACAGACCTACTCAGGGCTGTTCTGCGTGACCGTCAACCCCTACAAGTGGCTGCCGGTGTACAACCAGTCAGTGGTCGACGCCTACAGAGGCAAGAAGAGGAGTGAAGCTCCTCCCCACATCTTCTCCATCTCCGACAATGCCTACCAGTACATGTTGTCAGGTGAGTAAAAGAAAGATGGATTAATTTACTTTTCCATCTATAAAATTCCTATCTATGTATTTCATGTCATGATTTTACCCGTCACAGACAGAGAAAATCAGTCCGTTTTGATCACGTAAGTTTGACATCTTATTTATATATTGAGCAAGATTTGTTTCAACGCATAAGCCAGGGCAGTTTGTGTTTAATCTTAATGCTGCAACACTGCCATCTAGTGGAGAATCCGGTGCTGGGAAGACTGTGAACACCAAGAGAGTCATCCAGTACTTTGCCAGTATCGCTGCTGTTACTGGAAAGAAAGAAACTGCAGGCTCTGAGAAAAAGGTACCAGCTAACAGACGCAGGCAGGAGGGCCAATAAGCATATCGGGTTTCAAATATTTCACCCAAATATGTACAGCAATATGTATTTATTCCATGAATAAGAATTAAGGTGATATCTATTTTTACTCGTAGGGGACCCTGGAGGATCAAATCATCCAGGCTAACCCTGCTCTGGAGGCTTTTGGGAATGCCAAAACCATCAGGAACGATAACTCCTCTAGATTTGTAAGTCCACATTTCCATCCCTCCACACCTTGTAAAACAATTTATGAATTAGGCAATCTCTATGACTCGTGTTACCCTGTAATCAAATCCAAATAATTAAAGGAATACTCTGACTTCCTGGGAATAAAGGTTGTTTTCCACTCTTGATGGGCCGTTTGAAAGGAGGTTAAGCTTCTCGGACACACACAGTGTAACGCCCTGTCTGGCTCAGTTCACATTAAACATTGCTTATATTAACTCTCATATCTACAAGTTTAAAAAATTGTATTCATTGTTCAATCTTTTTTTTGCATCACAATCCATACAATGTAGGCTAGATCTGGAAGGCTGACAGACTATAGAGAGCTGTTCAAGCAAAGATACATGTTAAAGTTAAAGTCAATTGTGCCCTCTTGTGTTAAATAAAAGCAATTTACCAAGAATTACATGGTGATGATTCATAAAAAAGAAAAAAGAATAATCCTTGAATTTATGTGGTGCTATTTCTTTCTGGAAACTCCAGAATGCTCACCAACTTGGGGGATGCACGACAGCCAATCTGCACCAGAATGCTCACCACACACTAGCTTCAAGTGGATAGTGAGGGAATTAATGAATCAGCCAATTATATAGGGGGATGATTAGGGGGCCAGATTGAATGAGCCTGGTTGGGCAGTTGTAGCCAGGACACCGGGGAATCCCCTACTCTTTGCGATAAGTGCCCTGGGATCTTTTATGACCTCAGTGAGTCAGGACCTCGGTTTTACGTCTCCTCCGAAGGACAATCATGTCAAGATGAGTCCCTTCTTCAGTTAATGTTATCTGCCTTTGAGTTTGGTTAACTCGGACGAAGGCTAAATCAGTCGAATCGATCGTTTGGTTGATTTGTTGTGCATTTGGTGCATTTGGTTTTTTGTGTGCTTCATCTGTCTAACCTTCAGTTTTTCCCCAACTGTCCAAAGGGTAAATTCATCCGAATCCATTTTGGCATCAGTGGAAAGCTGTCATCGGCTGACATTGAAACTTGTAAGTAGGAGCTCAGCACATTGTGTGTTTCGCCCATACGATTGAAAGAAGAATGCATGTTATTAAATCCAAATATCGACATTGCATCTTTTCGCAAATTAATTTGCTTCTTATTTTTCTGGGTAGATCTTCTGGAGAAGTCTCGTGTGACCTTCCAGCTGAAGGCTGAGAGGGACTACCACATCTTCTACCAGATCCTGTCTCAAAGGAAACCGGAGCTCCTTGGTGAGCATTGAGACTAAGCAGGAAACGCTCCGGCAGTCATTGCAGAATCACTGAACCGCAAACCAGACCATTTAAAAAGGATCCAAGTAGGAGAACTATATAGAGAGCACTCGTTTGGGGGCACCAAATAATCTTATCGTTCAGATAAACGTGCAACTTCAACTATTGCTGAATTTAGATATGTCACTATTGAAGTCGAATGCCAGTAATATTAACCTATCAATACAATACAATACAATACAATACAATAACCTTTATTTTCACTAGAGAGACACTGAGGTCCCCCTCACTTACAGTGGCGACGAGCATACACAACAAACACAATTACAAGGATAACATATAACAATTACAATAGAATATATCTATAAAGTATATACAATACTCGACGGTGCCCAGTCGAGTATGGTCCACATGAAAGTGGCTGTTTCCCAATGAAAGCTTTAAATATAAACAAAAAACTGTGTTTCTCCCGACTTATTAAAAGAGAGAGATCATGTCAGATACATGCAACACATTGCTACTACATGCTTTTTATTGTAGTAGCACACGTTGCATGTAGCACGCTTAAAATGTTTGCAAGCACTGCACATTATTTGGTTGCAGTCTGGTAGGGTTGTTGTGCAATTTTAATTTGAAAGTGTGTGAAGCTATATTGGGTTTAATCGTATACTCATAAATTTCTTCCAGAGATGCTGCTAATCACCAACAACCCGTATGACTACCAGTTCATTTCCCAAGGACAGACAACGGTAGCTTCTATAGATGATAGGGACGAGCTAGTAGCCACTGATGTAAGTAGTAAAATGGTCAACGGCCTGCTATTACAAAAGGCTCCTCTATGTCTCTCTGTGATCAGCTCGTTGTAATTTGTTTAGGATGCCTTTGATGTGCTGGGTTTCACCCAAGAGGAGAAAAACGGCATTTACAAGTTGGTGGGAGCCATCATGCACTATGGGAACATGAAGTACAAGACGAAGCAGAGAGAGGAGCAAGCAGAGGCAGACGGCACCGAGGGTGATGGACCAGGACTTCATTCTATCAGCTACCGAAGATCCTCTCTGTGTACTTAATGCTTCATTTTCAATTTGCCCTACAGATGTTGACAAAGCTTCATACCTGATGGGTCTGAACTCAGCTGATGTCATCAAGGGACTGTGTCACCCGAGGGTGAAAGTAGGAAATGAGTGGGTCACAAAAGGCCAGAGTGTGCAGCAGGTGAGGTTTACTATAATACAAGTATCAAAGAGAATCTCCAATCCGATTAAGAAGGGAAAGGTTTGATCAACGGTTAATGTAAACCTCTGTGTGGTTAACCTCTAGGTGTACTACTCCATTGGTGCACTGTCCAAGTCAGTGTACGAGAAGATGTTCAACTGGATGGTCGTGAGGATCAATCAGACTCTGTACACCAAGCAACCTCGCCAGTACTTCATCGGTGTGCTGGACATCGCTGGGTTTGAGATCTTTGATGTGAGTACTGCCATGTTCTCTATGTGTTTGGTCAAATGTGGTGAGTGTGAGATCTTTGGTGTGAGTACTGCCATGCTGATGTGTGTAGTAATACGTTATGGGTGTGAGGACCGATTCTAACTGCTCCACTGTGTTCTCCCATTGAAGTTCAACACGTTTGAGCAGCTGTGCATCAACTTCACTAATGAGAAGCTGCAGCAGTTCTTCAACCACCACATGTTTGTCTTGGAGCAAGAGGAGTACAAGAAGGAAGGAATTGTTTGGGAGTTCATTGACTTTGGAATGGACTTGGCAGCTTGTATTGAGCTTATTGAAAAGGTGGGTTGAGGTATATGGTTTAATGACGATTAGCAAGGACACATTTCTTTAACTACATATTCAAACCATCTTTTCGATATGTTTCCTCTTAGCCCATGGGTATCATGTCCATCCTTGAAGAGGAGTGCATGTTCCCCAAAGCCAGTGATGCGACGTTTAAAGCCAAGCTGTACGACAATCACCTTGGAAAGACTCCCAACTTCCAGAAGCCCAGGGTTATTAAGGGAAGACCGGAGGCCCATTTCTCCCTGGTCCACTACGCTGGTGTGGTTGACTACAACATTGGTAACTGGCTGGTGAAGAACAAGGACCCGCTCAACGAGACTGTGGTCGGGCTCTACCAGAAGTCCAACCTGAAGCTGCTGGGAGTGCTGTTCGCTGGCTACTCCGGGTCAGACTCAGGTGTGTGATGCTTCTTTCAGACACTAATGTTAATCCTGTTATGCCACATACTGTAGACAGACAACGCTATGTGTACTTTACAGATGCGGCAGACAAAGGTGCAGGAAAGAAGAAAAAGGGTTCCTCCTTCCAGACGGTGTCTGCCTTACACAGGGTAATGTTCCGTTAGCAGGTCCCTAAACACTGGGGTGGAACACTCTGGCGTCTGTTAGCAGGTCACTAAACACTGGGGTGGAACACGCAGACGTCTGTTAGCTGCTCCCTAAACCCTGGGGTGTTACACTCAGACTTCCAAGCGCTGGATGTCAGTACAGAAAAAATAAACAAACCAAACATTTAATTTGTTAGTTTATACTACAGTTACCGGTATATGTATGGATTATTCATCTCGATATCAGAGGGCGCTACAACCCAATGTTTACTTGTACGAGTCCCCAGCTCTGCTACACCCAAAAAAAAGTCCAAACTGAGGATTGCAACACCCGACCGTTATCCCATGGCTATTAAATATCATGTGGCGTATCAATAATATGCTTCACGTTACAGGTCTTCTCATTCGTTTTACAGCATTAATGATGCAGCGCATGCATTTCCTCCTCTTAGGAGAATCTGCACAAGCTCATGACCAACCTGAAGTCTACACACCCTCACTTTGTCCGCTGCCTCATCCCCAACGAGACCAAGACTCCTGGGGCCATGGAGAACCCCCTGGTGATGCACCAGCTGCGCTGCAACGGAGTGCTGGAGGGCATCAGGATCTGCAGGAAGGGCTTCCCCAACAGGATCCAGTACGGGGACTTCAAACAGAGGTACAGATGGAGAACAAGCAGAGAAGGGGAAGGATTTGTAACGTCGGCGTGTGCTGGTATCTGATGACCATTCCCTCCCTTCACTGTATCTGTTGGTTTCAGATACCGTATTCTGAATCCCACTGCCATTCCAGAGGGGCAGTTCATTGACAACAAGAAGGCATCAGAAAAACTGCTGGGCAGTCTTGACATTGACCATGAACAGTACCGATTTGGACACACCAAGGTCTGAGCTGGGTGACGTGGCAGAAAAACAAACTTGCATTTATTCAATTATATTTTCTGGTAATTCGATTTATTTCCAAATGCAGGTGTTCTTCAAAGCTGGTCTTTTGGGTGTTCTTGAGGAGATGAGAGACGACCGTCTTACCCTCATCATCACTGGAGTTCAATCACGAGCACGTGGAATACTTGCTCGACTTGAGTTCCAGAAAATCGTTGAGCGCAGGTTAGAGGAACAATCATGTGTTATTATTCGTGTTAGTGTTTATTAGGAAAGGTTCTCAAAAACATTGACATGGATTGATTCCCAGGGATGCCTTACTGGTGATCCAGTGGAATGTACGGGCCTTCATGGGGGTCAAGAACTGGCCCTGGATGAAGATGTACTTCAAGATCAAGCCTCTGCTGAAATCAGCTGAGAATGAGAAGGAGATGGCAAACATGAAGGAAGAATTCCTCAAGCTAAAGGAAGCGTATGCCAAATCTGAGGCCCGCAAGAAGGAGCTGGAAGAAAAGATGGTCTCACTTCTCCAAGAGAAGAATGACCTGCACCTCCAAGTCCAAACTGTAAGAACACCAAAGATGTGTTTTGTGATTTAAGTTGGCTTCAATGGTGGTGTTAATACATCGTTTTGCTTGCCTTACGTCATGTAGGACCAAGACACTCTCTCTGATGCAGAGGAGCGCTGTGAGGGTCTGATCAAGAGCAAGATCCAGCTGGAGGCCAAATCCAAAGAGCTGACCGAGAGGCTGGAAGACGAAGAAGAGATGAACTCAGAATTGACTGCTAAAAAGAGGAAGCTGGAGGATGAGTGTTCAGAACTTAAGAAAGACATCGATGACTTGGAGCTCACTCTGGCTAAAGTAGAGAAGGAGAAGCATGCCACTGAGAACAAGGTCCGGTAGAATCATTACCTAACAAATTATATTACCCAGTGATGTTTGGAAGGATACTGACCAGAGAAGTGTTTAGGTTAAAAACCTGACCGAGGAGATGGCCGCGCTGGATGAGATCATCGCCAAGCTGACTAAAGAGAAGAAGGCTCTTCAGGAGTCTCACCAGCAGACATTGGATGACCTGCAGAGTGAGGAGGACAAAGTCAACACTCTGACCAAGGCCAAATCCAAGCTGGAACAGCAGGTTGACGACGTAAGTAGTCCAAACACCACGATGCGCTGACGCCATGCATCTTAAGGCTATAGCTATCAGATATTTGAGGCTGCATCGAATACAATCTGCAATCTAAACACGGTTTCTTCCTGAAAAAGCTTGAAGGATCCCTAGAACAAGAGAAGAAGATAAGGATGGACCTTGAGAGAGCCAAGAGAAAGCTGGAGGGAGACCTAAAGCTGACCCAAGAGAGTTTGATGGATCTGGAAAATGATAAGCAACAATTGGAGGAGAGGCTCAAAAAGTAAGAAAATGCATTGAAGACTACTTCTACCTTGTTACTTGATAGAAGAGGCATGATGATATACCATACCTTATCGTCACCTATTTACAGGAAGGACTTTGAGGTTAGCCAGCTCAACAGCAAGATTGAGGATGAACAAGCAATGAGTGCTCAGCTCCAGAAGAAACTGAAGGAGCTTCAGGTATTTTCACCTGAGCACAAACAAGCCCCCAACAAGATTTATTTAGATTTATTTACAGGGTTTCATGTAAGACTATACATTAATATTTGTAGGCCCGCATTGAAGAGCTAGAGGAGGAACTGGAGTCGGAGAGGGCTGCCCGGGCCAAGGTGGAGAAACAGAGGGCAGACCTGTCCAGAGAGCTGGAGGAGATCAGTGAGAGGCTGGAGGAGGCCGGCGGGGCCACGTCGGCTCAGATTGAGATGAACAAGAAGAGGGAGGCCGAGTTCCAGAAGATGCGGCGGGACCTTGAAGAGGCCACGCTGCAGCATGAAGCTACTGCTGCCACCCTGAGGAAGAAGAATGCAGACAGCGTGTGTGATCTGGGGGAGCAGATTGACAACCTGCAGAGAGTCAAGCAGAAGCTGGAGAAGGAGAAGAGTGAGTTCAGACTAGAGCTGGATGATGTTTGCTCCACCATGGAGCAGGTCGCCAAAGCCAAGGTGAGTCTGATTGCTTTTTTGTAGATGGACAATAGAGACATTTCATATTTCTACAGTATCTGTCTATTTAAAAACAATTATTATTGCAATTGTTTTCAGACCAACTTGGAAAAGATGTGTCGCACTTTGGAGGACCAGATGTTAGAATACAGGACAAAATCCGAGGAAGGGCAACGAACCATCAATGATTTCAGTATGCAGAAAGCAAAGCTTCAAACTGAAAATGGTATGATCGTCAACGTAACATCTATCATGAGGGAAACTTAAAGCTGGGTGAACAGAACAAGCATGCACATTCAATATAATTCAGTGACCACATCTTAAAGTGACTACACTGCAGGATATGAAACTGAAATAACCTACCATATCACAGAGGGATGTGTCCAACACTCACCTACTGAATATACTATCAGAAAATGTGAACGAGTACATTCATATTGTGAGTTACATCCGAGTCAGATATTAAAGATAGTCTTGGAAAGACCCATAACGTAGGGTTGTGGTCTGGCTATGGCTAAAGGAGAAGGGATGTCCTGACATACATGTAACCATCCACAGGTGAACTGTCCAGGCAGCTTGAAGAGAAGGTTTCTCTCGTCTCCCAGTTGACCAGAGGGAAGCAGTCCTACACCCAGCAGGTTGAAGACCTCAAAAGGCAACTGGAAGAGGAAGTCAAGGTATCAAAGCTGCTTCTTCATCTGATTTAAAATACGATTTAGTCTTCACCATGTTTTAATCCGCCTGTATGACGACCTGCCAGGCGAAGAACGCGCTCGCCCATGCAGTGCAGTCTTCTCGACACGACTGTGACTTGCTGAGGGAGCAGTTTGAAGAGGAGCAGGAGGCCAAAGCTGAGCTCCAGCGCGGAATGTCCAAGGCCAACACTGAGGTGGCTCAGTGGAGAACCAAGTATGAAACGGATGCCATCCAGCGCACTGAGGAGCTGGAGGAGGCAAAGTAAGAAAATTTGAAAAAATGAGTAAATATTAAATGTAAATATAACAACCTGTGGTTTACAAGGTACTTATTTAAACGTGTCCTTTTGTCTGATAGGAAAAAGCTTGCGCAGCGTCTGCAGGATGCAGAGGAAGCTGTGGAAGCGGTCAACGCTAAATGCTCCTCCCTTGAGAAGACTAAACACAGGCTTCAGGGTGAGATTGAAGATCTCATGGTGGATGTGGAAAGATCAAATGCTGCGGCTGCCGCTCTGGACAAGAAGCAAAGAAACTTTGACAAGGTGACGAAAAAATAAAGCACAAACCTGCACAGTATTCTGAACGTATAAAGATGATTCTGTAACGTATGTAATGTATCGGATGACACCAGGTCCTGGCTGAGTGGAAGCAGAAGTTTGAGGAGTCCCAGTCGGAGCTGGAGAGTTCCCAGAAGGAGGCCAGGTCGATTGGGACTGAGCTCTTCAAACTCAAGAACTCTTATGAAGAATCTCTGGACCATCTGGAGACCATGAAGAGGGAGAACAAAAACCTCCAAGGTAGGCAGAGATACTCTAACCTGGACAAACACAGAAAACACAGTGAAAGGAAAAATCTGAATTGTAAATGCCACTTTTGTAGAGGAAATCTCTGACCTGACTGAGCAACTCGGCGAGGGCGGAAAGAACATTCATGAGCTGGAGAAGATCCGCAAACAGCTGGAGCAGGAGAAGGCTGAGATACAAACTGCTCTGGAAGAAGCTGAGGTGAGATTGACCCATAAAATAATTAAAAATGTAAAAAGAAATTCACACCACATGTTCTTCCTTAGGGCAGGTCGTCATACAGGCGGATTAAAACATGGAGACTGAATTGGTTTTTAATCAGATGAAGAAGCAACTTTGATACCTTGACTTCCTCTTCAAGTTGCCTTTTGAGGAGACTTGAGTGGAGACTCAAGAGGTTCCTTCTCTTCCATCCTAAAACCTATAACCAGCTCCTGATAAGCTCAAACATACTTTGTGCTCATAGAATACCATGCCATCCTTTTCAATCTGGAGCCTATGTATGAGCTGAAAATAAGTGACCAATTTACTTCTCAGGGGTCTCTCGAGCACGAGGAGGGCAAAATCCTTCGGGCTCAGTTGGAGTTCAACCAGGTGAAGGCTGAGATTGAGCGCAAACTGGCCGAGAAGGATGAAGAGATGGAGCAGTCCAAACGCAATCAGCAGAGAGTGGTGGACACTCTTCAAAGCTCCCTGGAGGCTGAGACTCGCAGTAGGAACGAGGCCTTCAGAATCAAGAAGAAGATGGAGGGTGATCTGAATGAGATGGAGATCCAGCTCAGTCAGGCCAATAGGCAGGCGGCTGAAGCTCAGAAGCAGCTCAAGGCTGTCAGTTCTCACCTGAAGGTACGTTGGAGGTGTATCTTAGTGAATACTTAGGATGACAAACTAATCCCAAAAGACTTTGAAAGCTTATATCTTCTGCCTTTGTAGGACTGCCAGTTGCAGCTCGATGATTCCCTACGTGCCATTGACGATCTGAAAGAGAACAATGCCATCGTGGAGAGACGCAACAACCTTCTGCAAGCCGAACTCGATGAGCTGAGATCTCTGGTGGAACAGACTGAGAGAGGTCGTAAACTGGCTGAGCAGGAACTGCTGGACGTCAGTGAGCGAGTACAGCTTCTCCACTCTCAGGTAAAGTGAATTCAAGACGGTCGAATGTCAGAATGTCTAGGTTCAAAATGACTTCCACAAACAGACATGCCGTTCTCAGGACCGCAGAGTCGCTCACTATCTTCCGAAAAAGACTCAAGACTCGCCTGTTCAGAGTCCACCTCGACTCTGCATAGCCACCCTCCCCCTTCTGGCCACCATTGTACACTGTATTGTATTGTGTTGTATTGTATTATAGTACTTGACTGTGTAGCAACTGCAGTAGCTGCTATCATTGCTGTAACACGGGGGAATGGGTTAGCCTAGCGATTGTTGTACTTGCACTTGTTTCTATGAACATCCTTACTGTACTGACAGCGATATATTGTTGCACTTCTTATGACAAATGTACTTATTGTAAGTCGCTTTGGATAAAAGCGTCTGCTAAATGCCCTAAATATAAATGTAAATGTAGATATGCTTCATGATTATAGAACACTAGTCTGCTGAACCAGAAGAAGAAGCTGGAGGGCGACACAGCTCAGCTTCAGAATGAAGTTGAAGAGGCTGTGCAGGAGTGTAGGAATGCCGAAGAGAAGGCCAAGAAGGCCATTACTGATGCTGCCATGATGGCAGAGGAGCTGAAGAAGGAGCAGGACACCAGTGCTCACATGGAGCGCATGAAGAAGAACATGGAACAGACCATCAAGGACCTCCAGCACCGCCTGGATGAAGCTGAGCAGATTGCTATGAAGGGCGGAAAGAAGCAGGTCCAGAAACTGGAGGCCAGGGTAAGTGTGACTAGATCCTTTATTTCTCCATTCAAAACATCAATGGGGGACAAATGTCAATGTTATGATTCTTAAGTACATTTGTCTCATTACGGTTCTTAAGTACACTTTTCTCATTAAGGTGCTTAAGTACATTTGTCTAATTAAGGTGATTGAGTACATTTGTCTCATTAAGGTGCGGGAGCTGGAAACTGAGGTCGAACTTGAGCAAAGGAAGAGCAGCGATGCCATTAAAGGAGTCCGTAAATATGAGAGACGCATCAAGGAACTTACCTATCAGGTACATAGTGATGTTATAATGAACTGTTTTAATATATATAATACCAGCCAGGTAAAATGTGATGTGATAATTACCTGTATTTATAGTTATACCTATCAGGTACATTGTGATGTGATAATAAACTTTGCATATTTCTAGTGGACTGCACTTAAAGTTAACCACGAGTGCTCTCCATTCTTTATTGATCAAGACTGAGGAAGATCGCAAGAACTTGGCTCGTCTGCAGGACCTGGTGGACAAACTCCAGCTGAAGGTCAAATCCTACAAGAGGACGTCCGAGGAGGCAGTAAGTAGAGATGTGTGAAGGCCTCCGATGTTGTATTCCGGCCACGTTGGTACATATTAGAAACACACAATGCTCCACTCCTGTGTGTCCTCAGGAGGAACAAGCAAACAGCCACTTGGGGAAGCTCCGCAAACTGCAGCATGAGATGGACGAGGCGGAGGAGAGGGCTGACATCGCCGAGTCCCAGGTCAACAAGCTGAAGGCCAAGAGCAGGGATACCGGTCCTAAGGTACGCGCCGTGGACCGCTCGGTCACCGACACGCTGCCGTGAAGCGGTAATGAGGTCCAGACGCTGATCCTGTGTTCTGTGTCCACTGTCTCCAGAAAGGACACGACGAAGAGTGAGCCTGCGGCACGGTTCAGCACAGCTCCTGACGGCAGGTCCTCCTTTACACTCAATGCCGAGTGTGTGTGTGTGTGTGTGTGTGTGTTTGTGTGTGTGTGAAAGAGCACGTGAAGCAGGATGCAGATCACCTGCATTCTGCTTCACACGTCCTGTCTTTTCACTGTATACAAAATAAAAAATAGAGCAGAATGCAAACCCCACGTTCATGTACTGTCTTTTCATTTCGTCAAATACTTTTTTGGGAGTGGGATAAATGGCGTGTTGTTATTGTCCAGTGAGACAATATATAGTTTGTTATAATTAATCATAGACAATATCTGGTGATGAGAAGCGTCACTCTAACTCTAACCCTATTCATTCATTCACAAGAGACTTCCGGGGTAATGGAGCAAAGGCTATCCTCCCGGCCAATCAGAGATGTGCGTGTTGGGAGGTGAACCGTGTGGTTGCGTGGGGGTCAGCTCGTCCTGCACATGCCTCGATGGTTTGTGTCTTACCGTGCACTCTCTAACGCATGACGCATTTAATGCTAGGATGCTTATGCACTAGGACGTCATAGTACTAACTAAAAGGATTACACACTACAGCTACCGTACGAGCGAACAGCAGGATAACTTAAGTAACTTTGAATTGTTGCATGTGATGTGACGATAACTTGATATGGTCTTATATTTTTACTTGACTGGCTATCTAAGGTTAAAAACAAAAGGTGAGCTATCCGTAGTTAACCAGTTGTCTGACCCCGCCAAAACTGAAAAGTTTCCAGGTTCATCACCTAGCTTATATCTAGTAAATATTATATTCTTACATTCTTAGATATTATATAATATATATGAGATACTATATGGCCGAGAGACTGTTCAAAGCCAACTTGTGGTTCAAGTAAGACATTTATTTACTATTATCGTTTAAGCATAGGAATTAAATGTAGTATTCAAATAAACAAGCTGGGTAGCTCTGAAAGTTAGCGTACTGTTTAATGTGCTGAGATGAGCTTTACAAAGAAGAAGTGTCCAGGGTTTATTTATTTCTGTCAGAATGCATGGCCCGTGATTCTGTGTGTGTTCTACTAATTGTTTCCATATTTCTAATTGCATGTGAATTATGTTAATAGCATTGCTTGTTTCAAGCATCAGCTGAACTGGTGTGAGGAGACACCAGGGGGCGCCAGACAGCCAGGTAAATCACAGCGCTCAGCCAGCCTCATTCCTCAGGTAAATAAAACACCCAAAACTTATTTAGAAATCCCTTTCCCTTTATTATTGTTTTACTATAGGTAAATCATGCCAAATAATCTACTGTTGCACAACATTAGTAAATATATAATATTTATATTTAAAATATTATATAGAATGGATTAATTCCTAAAAAAAAAACATATTTATCCATTTTGATAGCAGATTAATGTTTGTTTTATGCTAAATTTCCCTCAAAGATGTGGGAAAGGGAATCACTGAGGATTTGGTGTTGTTTGGCTGTGGTTTGTGTGTTACGAAACATAGTCCACCATTGCCATGGCAAGTGCTAGTGGAATGCTAGTTAGCCCTGAGGAATGTCTTCACGCTGCTTCGTTGTCCCACTACTCTAACACACCGTCCCTACCGCCTGTGAGTAGCCCTTGTGTTAGCCGTCATTTTACCATCTGTAAAAAAAGTCTGTACACACTTTTAAAGGAGTTTTAAGAGAGGCCTTTAGATTGAGAAATTCCTGATGGCATTTGTTAAAATTCCTTTAACAATGTCTTCTAAGACAGCCTCAATAGGACAGAACGTCTGAACACCACTGCAGAACACAATTAGTTGATTCCACAGCTGGCTGCTGGAAAATCAAACCTATTTTGGTCTGAATTGTATCCAAAAAAACATTGACTTTGGTCGGCCCTACTCTTTGAGGCTTTGTACTTATGACTGAAGTTATGTCCCATCCGTTCCGTTAATAATGTAATGAGAAGTGAGCGTTGCCATGGACGACACCACAGCCAGGTGGCATCCTGGACTGTTTGAGGACGGATCCGGAATCAGGCTGTTTGCTTGGTTGTCCTCGCAGCTCAAATGACCCCTGCTGTGAGAGGTAAGTGGAGGCGCTGGGAGCCGGGCCTTTTCCCCCCACTTAGTGACGGATGCTCTGCATCCTGCATCCTGGATGCTCGGAGCAGCTAACCCTTAGCCATGGAGACCCATAGGGGGATTAGCGTAGGGAGCTCAACGTTGGTTCAATCTGGAGGCTGTTGTGAGGGTCTGATCAGGTCTGTTGTCTACTGTGGGCCCATAGGGGTCTGACTCAAACGCTACTGGCATTGTTTGACTCTAGCTGTTATTAATACAAAACACCTTGGAGGGATTTGGCCTGCTTTATTTAGCAAAAAAGGTCCTGCATCACATTCATATAGTGCACAAAAATTTAGCTTTTAGTTACATTTACATTAATCATATAAGCACCAGTGATTCGGCGTGCTTGTACATTTGCTGTGAACTAAAGATGGTTTTACGATACTGTGATGACGCAATTCAATTCCTATCCTTTTCAAACTTAAATCGAATTTTGTGAACGTACATGCCGATTGATCGAACTCCATGATATAAATAGAACATATAATCTCTTTAGGCTTGTGCATATTAGCATCACAGCATGTGGCTGGTTCAATCAGTCATCGACTCGTCGGGCGTCAGATCCTCTCTAGACCAATGCATAAGTGCCGTTGTAGGAGAAGGGCTGGTCCGAGACACAGTGTCCCACCCGGGCAGGGGTCCACCTCTGTACCACCGGGTTCCCGGCCTTGTCCTGTCGTACGATGACCGTGCTCTTGGACGCCAGCGAGGGGTCCTCGTCGAAGAAGTTGAAGGGGCGCAGGAAGAAGCCCACGGAGTTCCCAGGGGTGGCCGTGTTCGGGATGTCCTCTGAGTGAGGCACGTGCAGGAACCCGACCGTCACCCACGCCACCAGGTCCTGCATTCAACAGCAGCATCAGCGTTAAGGGCAACATCATGAGCGGTGATCGCTTAGAGCTGGGGTTTTGCTCTGCCTAAAATTATTCTCAATCCTGAACCGTCCCTTGTTTTGGTCTCCGTTATATTCTATACATTGTTTTTTCAATAAAAAACTAAAACTATTCACGTTATTTCAATGTAGTTTGTCTCTAAGGTGTGACTATCTGAGCAAGTCCCCCATATAAGAGATGGGTAGGGTGGGGCTACCGGCTGGCATAGGGGATAAACTTCTTTGACAGTTTGATCAGTCTGTCCAGCACCAAGATCATAAATACATGGCTCCTACTGGAATAGGTGTTGGGGTTAGATCTCCACTTTAACGGATTCCATCAAGACCATGTATCTATGCCACTTTGTCCATCTCTATGGTCCACAGTCAGAGGGAAACCCACCTGGTTTTCTAGGTTTTCATTGTCGCGGATGTAATCCTCAAAAGACACCACCGGGTCCCAGGGATCGTTCTGGTTGTACATGCTGGTACTGCTGGTCTCACTGTCCTTATGCCGGGTCACAGCTAGGGGGTACCTAACGAGTCATTTGTGAAGTATTACGACCAAACATGTCACGTGTACCACACACTCACACACATACCATGCATGTATCATGTATGTGTTTTCTGAGAGCGTTTGAGAGCATAGTGTGCGTGAGGAGCTTGGTTTCCTTACCGTGACCAGGTGACTCCCTTCTCCTCCTTCACGCCCCTGGGCAGAACGCTGTGGGCGTGGGAGTTCAGCTGGATGCGGTAGCCCTTGTGGTGGCCCCATTTGTTCTTCTCGTTGGCATTGTAGAAGTGGAAGTAGCGCGGCATCTTCTTCCCAAAGCGGAAGGCAGCGGAGCGCTCTGTGGCGTGCTGTGTCCTGTGCAGCTTGGATTGGACGATGTAGTCGTTTGGGCTCCAGGGATTGGTGAAGTTGACATACTTGAGGTCAATCGACTCAAAGCTGTTCTCCCGTCCTGCATCACCATTGCATAAAAAGAACAAGGACCAGTTTCAAAATGTGTGGAAATCTTTTTAGATCTGTTCTAAAATAATATTGACATATATTACATTTGCACATAATGTTAACCCTGGCCCTAATTCTCCTCATTCCATTTTATGTCACATCACGGGCCGTGGTAAAAAGTTTAGAGAAAACATGGAACCCGAGATAAATCATTGACCTAATTCACACAGCAGGGTTCAATATTCTTGGAAGGGCTGACCCATATTTGGACTAAAGTCCAGATGGCCGTCTTATCTGGGAGCCCATTCATATCATTTTTCAACCATTTATTGTATCAATAAGAGGTAAAAACATTTTCCTCGATAAATGCCTTTCACTTAAAGCGACAACTCTACTTACAAGGTCACTCCTACCCACCAGATATATCGAAGTCCACTTTGTAATGGATCAGGTGTGTGTGCAGGTTGCCCAGTACGTGGTTATAAACCTTGGTTCCGTAGTTAAGACCGTTTGGCGTGAGGAACGTGGCGTGGATGTATCCAGTGGCGCTGACCTTGGACTCCATCACTCCGTTCTGGTAGAATATGAAGTCCCAGATGTAGTCGTAGTTGTAAACTGTTGAGGTCGCCCGCAACACCAGCACGTTATTCTCTAGGCCTCCATAGAAGTTGTACCCCCCCATATTGTTTGTGTTGAAATGCCTTCTGAGTGGAATCCCTGTGTTTAACTCAAAAATACACAGTGCATTTTTGTAGTGCACGGGTTTGTCTGTGTCGTAGTAGTGGTACAGGTCGACAAAGGTGGCGATCTCCGGACAGTCAATACCAGGCGCCAGTTCGAATGTAGAGGTGCCCATCGCCCAACCGGAGTCGATGAACTTGGTTTGCATGGCAGCCGGCGTGTCCCCAGAGTAGAAGGCGATGGCCTCTTGCAGTCCGACCTCGTAGGCGATCCGTTCTCCGTTGAACCGAAGGTCAAAGATCTGGAGGCCGGCGGAGGAGCGGACGCGGTACGCAAAGGACCATCCCGAGTATTCGATGAAGTTGCCGTCGACGTGATAGCGAGGTCCTTGTGGCTGGACAAACTTGGGCCCATGGATGTCTGAGGCAGAGTTGCTTTTGCCACGGGGAATGTAGGTGGAGAAGAGGTCTTCCTCGTCATGCTCAGGCAGCTGGACTTTCACTAATTCTCCGTCCTCATATTTTCTTACCAGCTCCTCCATGCTGTCAAAGTACTGGTCATTGTACCACACCTTCTCAACAAACCATTTTTCCGAATCTAGGTCCTTGTGGTTAACAAGAACCTCAAATCCAATAGGATGCATGAAATAACCCTCAACATTCTTTTGGAGCATTACCCAGCTCCTCCTCTCCCCTACATTGAGCCCACGGGGGGCAATGTCTGTGAAGGTGAGGCAGCGGTCAGTACAGTTGGTGAAAGAGAACCCTCCGGACGTCTCAAACAGGAGCGTGCGAGCCTGGGTGGTAATCTTCTCCAGGATGCGTCTCATGTGATTGTACTCTACGAAAGTCATGGGGCGGGATTCAAACGGGATGGACTTATTTCTCTTGAAGGTTTTGACTCTGTGGCTGTGGGGGAACGGTAGGGCGCTGACAACATATTCAGTGACATTAGGCTGTGCCTGGTTCCCAAACTGGACCACAACCCGGGCCTCTCGGGGAGGTTTGGCCTGCCCCCGGTCCAGGGCCTTCAGGGCATCATGTTTCCTCGGCAGGTGGAGCTCAATCAGTAGGATGCTGTTCTTGGTCAGAGGCATGCTGCGGGCATCAGTCAACCCCAGCTCTGGTAGTTTGTGGAGGTAGTCTCTGACAGCCTTCAGCTCGCGGACGGAGAGGTCTGCGAACATGGAGGCTCCGTGATGGGCCCAGTCTCGTTCTCTGGATCTCCGGACTCTCGCTGCACCGCAGCCCACCAGCATGAACAGAAGAAGATGGAGAACCCTCATATCTAGAGAGAGAGAGAGAGAGAGAGAGAGAGAGAGAGAGAGAGAGAGAGAGAGAGAGAGAGAGAGAGAGAGAGAGAGAGAGAGAGAGAGAGAGAGAGAGAGAGAGAGAGAGAGAGAGAGAGAGAGAGGGGAACGAGAGAGAGAGGGGGAACGAGAAAAAGGGAGAGAGGGAACGAGAGAGGGAACGAGAGAGGGAACGAGAGAGGGAACGAGAAAAAGGGAGAGAGGGAACGAGAGGGAACGAGAAAAAGGGAGAGAGGGAACGAGAGGGAACGAGAAAAAGGGAGAGAGGGAACGAGAGGGAACGAGAAAAAGAGAGAGAGGGAACGAGAGAGGGAACGAGAAAAAGAGAGAGAGAACGAGAGAGGGAACGAGAAAAAGAGAGAAAGAGAACGAGAAAAAGAGAACGAGAGAGGGAACGAGAAAAAGAGAGAAAGTGAACGAGAAAAAGAGAGAGAGGGAGAGAATTAGTATAGTAGCAAGGAAGAACAATCTTTATAGAAATCTTCATTAATAATAGTTGAAGAAAATACTTCATTTTCTTGTATGCCAGTTCAAAGTGACGATATCAGTCTCAGAAAGCAATATTTGATAGGATTTTTTTTTACGATTTTATTTGATTAATTGGGCAGTAAGCAAATTTCTTGAAATCGAATTTAATTAACAATAAACCATTGCTCACTTAAACCCATCCTAGTATTACTGATATTCTGATAGTAATGTATAATTAAAATAAATATGTCATATCCTATATATTAACCAGTTTTTTGACTAATTTAACTTTATTCCAGGCTATTAAAAGCCTTATCCCTAATAGGTCAGCTTTCCATCAGAATCAGGAATTAATAACATTCATATCACATCACAAATAAATTACGTATCACAGACAAGGAACTAGCACGGTCTCCCCCCACTATACAGTTCGGCTTCAAGTTTGCATTACAGGCTTGCAAAACAGCAAGTATTTGAATTAAAAGAGGAATGTTAATGAGAATCTGCAGCAGCACGCTGGCCGCCGTACCTGTGGAATGCACTTCAAAGCCTGAAGTCCTCGTTTCTCAAAGCCTGGAGTCTGGGTTCTTTAAAGCTTGAAGTCCTCCTACTTCACAGCCTCAGGTCCTCGTTCTTTAAAGCCCCGTCTAGAGCATGGTCCTCTGAGTACTCCCGCGACCCAGTCAACAATATCTCCCCTCTTAGCGCAGGGATCAAAGTGTTGTGTAAAATTTACCCTCCTACTTTGCAGGGAAAGAAAATGATTGGCTAACGTGTTGTAAACATGATGAAATCACAGATGCCATCTATAGATACATTTTCCTCTAGAATTGATTCAGTGTAGGAGTCCTACGTACATGGACAGTGGGAGAGTTCAGTGCTGTAAATGACAGCATAAGTCAAATATTTATCTTTACTTGGGCAATGAAATGAAACAATGATGTTGAGAGGTTTTCCATTTTTGACATGCTGAGAGCTTTTCCATTATCGTGGATTAGCGAGCGCCAACATCCGTCCACCCAACCTCTTGTTTGCCATGCGTCCAATGCAACACACTGAAACGTGGACAGAAATAGAAGAGGTTAGCATGGAGCCCGACATCTGAGCGCTCCGCTCCACTGGATGCAGTGGGACAGTGACACCACGTGTCCTCTGACCCCGAGGCTTACCCCAGTGC
This sequence comes from Gadus chalcogrammus, assembly GCF_026213295.1. Classification (NCBI taxonomy): domain Eukaryota; kingdom Metazoa; phylum Chordata; class Actinopteri; order Gadiformes; family Gadidae; genus Gadus; species Gadus chalcogrammus. The sequence continues at coordinate 16,932,070 of NC_079434.1, read as the reverse complement.
AGAACACACTCCCGACCCGAAACATTATCCTAGTTCTTCCTTTGTTAATGTGTCATGTACAATAGGGCTCAATATTCACTTTGAAATTGAGTGGAGAAAATCCCATCTAATGTATTTTGTTGTTGTTGTTGTTGAAGCAATCCAAATCTTTCTATTACTAATTCTATTACTATTACAGAACTATGGGTCTCTCCCCCTGGATGAATCTAGCTGCTAGGTGGATCAGAGACCTCTCTAGGGGGGTTAGAGAGGTTATAGGTGGATCAGTGAGGTTCTAGGTTTATTAGATTAGGTTCTAGGTGGATCAGAGGTTCTAGTTGCTAGGTGGATCAGAGAGGTTCTAGTTGCTAGGTGGTTCAGAGAGGTTATAGGTGGATCTGAGAGGTTCTAGGTGGATCAGAGAAGTTCAGTCAGATTCTAGGTTGATTAGAGAGGTTTTGTGGGGATCAGAGAGGTTCTAGGTGGATCAGAGAGGTTCTAGGTGGATCAGAGAGGTTCTAGGTGGATCAGAGAGGTTCTAGGTGGATCAGAGAGGTTCTAGGTGGATCAGAGAGGTTCTAGGTGGATCAGAGAGGTGCTAGGTGGATCAGAGAGGTTCTAGGTGGATCAGAGAGGTTCTAGGTGGATCAGAGAGGTTCTAGTTGGATCAGAGAGGTTCTAGGTGGATCAGAGAGGTTCTAGGTGGATCAGAGAGGTTCTAGGTGGATCAGAGAGGTTCTAGGTGGATCGGAGAGGTTCTAGGTGGATCAGAGAAGTTCTGTAATGGATGCCCTGGTCTTTTGCTAAACTCTTGACGCACTCATTCTCAGACACAGCTTGAATAAGAGAAATATTTTTGGTAAATGTCCTTATGAATTGAAAAAGCATGTGAATGAAACTGGATCCCCGGACTTTAAAGATTGCGTTGTGTTTCTGTTTTGCAGGCAGACACTAATTGAGAATGCAGCAAACCTGCAACTTCCCAGGAACCCGACGCTAACTGTCTGCGGCTGACTATGACTCCACAACAAAGGACTCCTCTCCCACTCTCAGGAGGAACATGAGGTGCAGTCCCTGAATGCTGGACTCAGCGGCGGCCAATGTGGAGACAGTGATGACTCCTTCCAGAGGCCAGAGCTCATGCCAAGGTGTGCTGTGGTGGCAGCTGTGTTTGAGCTTCCCTTTTCTGGGGGTCAGGGGGTCAGATGTTGGATATTGGCGAGGGTGAAAGCCACGAGGCCCCCTGTCTTTTGTCTCGCCTCATTGAATAAACGCCCCCACTATCTTTCCTGGAACATCTCTTCTTATAGGATTAGGCTCTGACAAACATCTCTTCATCCTGGGAGTTAGGCACACATCTCTCCGTCCCTCTCTCTCTCTCTCTCTCTCTCTCTCTCTCTCTCTCTCTCTCTCTCTCTCTCTCTCTCTCTCTCTCTCTCTCTCTCTCTCCTTCTGTGTCTCTGTCTCTGTCTCTCTCTCTCTCTCTCTCTCTCTCTCTCTTTAGCACTCTCTCTCTTTTACTCTTTCACACACTCTCTTTCTCTCTCTCTCTCTCTTGTTGTTTTCTCTCTCTCTCTCTCTCTCTCTCTCTCTCTCTCTCTCTCTCTATTTAGCACTCTCTCTCTCTTTTTCTCGTTCACACACTCTTTCTCTCTCTCTCTCTCTCTTGTTATTTTCTCTCTCTCTCACTCTCTCTCTCTCTCTCTCTCTCTCTCTCTCTCTCTCTCTCTCTCTCTCTCTCTCTCTCTCAGTCTCTCTCTCTCTCTCTCACTCTCTCTCTCTCAGACAGCAGAAAGGCCTCCTTACCTACAGTGTTGTGTTTGATTGGGCGAGGCAGTGCCTGTATCATAGAAACGAGGGCCAATGCTGGCTCCCCCAGCTGTGACCGGACACCTATAGCCAATGACGGGGGCCTCAGATGGCACGCTGCCCCCCCCCCAATTTAAAACTTGCACAAGGCGTACCTTGTATCCCCATAAGACAACAAGCCACTCGAGGGAGGATTATGTCCAACTGGATCCGACAAGGAAACGGAAAAAAGAGGTCCAATCCGACAAATTGATAACCAGGCAAGGATTGACTGAACAGTTTTTTAAAGATCTTCCCATAACATTATCTGAAAAGCACTTTTTACGGTAAGCGGCCCCCTTTTATCTCCGGGTCGGAGCATCATGCTTCGGTCTCTTATCGAGCTCTTGAATCAGAGGAGGCGTTATCATTACTACTTACTTGAATTCATGTTGTCTTTAACGCTTTGTTCCTATTCCTGATAAGTCGTTGTCATTTGAACGCCTCTCCTAATATCTGGATGTGATTAATATGTCTAGTAATGAGACGACGTAAATAAGATAATGCATACGAGTAAACAAGAGGCGGTGTATATTTGGTGTTTGGATGTGACAATGCTGGCTGTGCTCCCCTCGTGTCCCCAGATCCTCAGGAGCCATGTCAGGATGGAGGACCAGGGAGACGCTGCTCCTGGTCCTGCTGGGGCTGCAGCTGACGGAGGCCATGGGGTGTGTGAGATCTTTACTGCTCCTCTTGTTAGCTGGTGGAGGCCATGTGGTCTGTGAGATCTTTACTGCTCCTCCTGTTAGCTGACGGAGGCCGTGGGGTCTGTGAGATCATTACTGCTCCTCTTGTTAGCTCATTCGGCTTTCGGAGTGCTTCCCTGACGCAATAGTCGTAGGCTGTGTGTATTTATTTAATTTAAACATTCAAATATATATTTATATGTTTATAGGTAGAAACGTATGAGATTGAGAATGAGGTTTTGATTGATTGGCTTACGATATTGAACTTCTCAGAAAACACTGTCCCACGATGTATGAGTACTCTACTACATGAGTACTCTACTACAGCATTGGTTAATCCAGACGTGGTTGCATCTTCAGCTATCTTTTACTGCCTGTACTTCATCTAGTGCCTTATCGGGGACATCATGTCTAAAAATAGTTACTTTTTAAAATCTAAATAATTATTAAATTACATTCAACTGAATTACATCAAACCTTTAAATGCAGAAGTTGTACTTAGTGTAGTGTTTTCGGACTGAGCTGAAGCTGAAGTCAATAAAATAGTACATTTGTTAACACAGATATATCTATATATATTCATATAGATATGTATATCTTTATAGATATTGGTATATATATTAATATATTATAGATCTATCTAGCTATAGATCGATCTATCGGGACATCTATAGATATAAATATAGATCTTTAGATATAGATCTATATATCTGTCTGTAGATTTTATCTCTAGATACAGATCTATAGATAGATCCATAGATATATTCATGGATAGGTCTATAGCTCTACCTCGATGACGGAGGGGATGTCTATAAACAGGATGACCCTGGTTCCCTCCCAGGCGCTGGTGCCCCCAGCGGGTGGAGCAGCAGGTGGACCGCGTGCTGTCCCCCCGCCAGGAGCTGGAGGTAGGCTGCTCCCAGGTGTACCAGTACAGCACCCAGGGGTGGCGGCTGGACGTGGAGCGCATGCGCCTCCGACACGGGGGGGACGACGGGATCGCGCGGTACTACCAGCAGCAGGGCCCCGGGGCCAACTGCTCCATGTACAGGTAGGCTCCGTCCCCTTATGGTGTCATCCCGAGGCCCCGGGGCCTCCTGCTCCCTGTTCAGGTAGGCTCCGTCCCCTTATGGTGTCATCCCGAGGCCCCGGGACCTCCTGCTCCCTGTTCAGGTAGGCTCCGTCCCCTTATGGTGTCAGCGTGGGGCCCCGGGGCCTCCTGCTCCCTGTGCAGGTAGGCTCCGTCCCCTTATGGTGTCAGCTCGGGGTCCCGGGGCCTCCTGCTCTCTGTGCAGGTAGGCTCCTCCCCCTTATGATGTCAGCTCGGGGCCCCGGGGCCAACTGCTCCCTGTGCAGGTAGGCTCCTCTATAGTCCCTTATGATGTAAGCATGGCATTTGTTTTTATTACAAACTTTATCAAAGTCTTCCTCTTGAACCACTTGTTTCTTAAAGTGGTTCCGGATTAAGGCGCAGATTGAACCAGATGCTGGGTTCCGGTGGCCCTCGCCTCTTTGAATGTGTTTTTAAGAATTGGCTTCTGCAAGAAGAAACTATGTGCAATGGAGGTGTACCCGAACGGTGACACTGTGTGGCGTTAACCAGAGGACCACCACATGAGGGAACACATGAAACACACTAACCCCCAACCATCCACACGCACACCACAACAACAGACTGGCATTTAACCATCTATTGTATTTGCGCAGCATTTATCTATTGCACAATAACCCTACCTGTGGCTGCTATCACTACCACTTGATCACCCTACACTTCACACTTTATTACACCTCATTACTTTTTATTATTATTGATGCTGCTACTTACTTATTATAATTTTTTTACTTTGTTTCTTTTCATATGGTTTCTTATCTTTTTTTATTTTATCTTATACCGTTGCTGCCATGTGAATGTTGAGGAACCAAGCCTAAGAATTGTACTCTTGTGTACTGTACAATAAGACGTAATAAAAGCGATTCTGATTCTGATTCTGATGGACAGCGAGGATCCAACGTCTGCCTCTGTGTGTCTCTGTCCTCCAGGCCTCCAGCGGTCGAGAGCCAGAGGGTGAACAAGACGGTGCAGGGCTGCTGTGAGGGCTGGGGAGGTCCTCACTGTTCCCAGGGTAAGGTGCCTCCACTCGGGGTGCAGCAGGCCTGGCTGTACGTTGGACGCGGTGATGTGTGGCGCAAAGGAAAAGTGTGGTCGGCCATTTGAACGGACCGCCCTCATACGTTGAGCCCTCGCAGATTCCTGTTCCATTTTAAACGTTTACGTCGTCAGCCACCGGCCACCAAGAAGCCTCCTGTCCTCTCCTCCCTGCAGGGACGGGGGTACGAGGCCACTGCTTCTCCACCTGGAGTTGTGAGGACTTCCCAGGGGTCCACAACTCGTCGCTGATGTCCATGGAGCAGTGCTGTGGGGGCTCCTGGGCTCTGAGCTGGCGCAACGCTTCAGACGCTGCCTGTCTGTCATGTACCTACACCCTCCTGCCGGGTCGGTGAACACAGTCACACACACACACACACACACACACACACACACACACACACACACACACACACACACACACACACACACACACACACACACACACACACACACACACACACACACACACGTGCACGGCTCATACCTACACACATGCACGCACACACACACATGCACGCATGCATGCATCCACGCACACATGCCTAGCCCTAACACACACACACAGCTCATTAGGAAGTAAAAGCATTTCTGGGGGTTTGGCTGAATGTGGGAAATATTTTGTAATTGAATGTTGACCTTTGAACTGCACATTGTCTTTAGAGTCTGTATCCTGCCTCCCACCTTAAGCTATCGATGATGATGTCTAACCCTTAACAAAAATATGTATTCAAAAAATCGACAATGTATTAATGATCAAGGTTTGTGCTGCCGTTAAATACAATGTTAAGGATCCTTACATTTGATTTCTGATGACATAATCTGCTGATCAAAAGGTTTATTGGAACCTATTGAGCAATGTGGAGATAAAAAAGAAGTCTACGTCATAAGGTGCCTGTGGGAAAGATCCTGGCATGGCTTCAAGTGATTTATCTCACCGTCCTACAACACTCATTACCAGAACTGCAGCCAAAGTCCAACTTACTCCAAGCCGGTGCGCTAATAATCCTTTGACTTGACCGGCCAAGCCCCCCAAAGGTCAAGAAAAGAGAGCAAGGAGGAAATCTTGAGAAGGAACACAGAGTGGGGGATCCCTCCTTCCAGGGAGGGTGCAATGAGTGCAATGGGTGCCATTATTTACACACATATACAATACATGCAGGCAAAACGGTTTAAATCCAATCCACCCAATCACGTCCAAAAGGCTTTGAAGTGACCCAGGGAGAATCAACCTCCCCTCTGTGTCTCCCCCTGGCCTCCCCAGACTCCCAGTCCTCCCTGCTGGTGCGGGGGGGGCTGCTCGGCAGCACCAGGAACCCCCAGGGGTCCGCCACCTGCGTGACCTGGGGCGGGGCCCACTTCCGCTCCTTCGACAGGAAGCACTTCCACTTCCAGGGCAGCTGCACCTATGTGCTGGCGGCCTCCACCGATGGCACCTGGGCTGTCTACGTCAGCACCATCTGCGAGGGCGGAGGAGACTGCAGTAAGGTGAGGGGGCGTTCGTCACCTAAGGGGGAGGAGACTGCAGTAAGGTGAGCGGGCGTTCGTCACCTAAGGGCGGAGAGGACTGCAGTAAAGTAAGGAACCGTTCATCACCTTAAGGGCTGATTATGGTCCCATGTTCATGCAACGCAAGGGGGTTACGGAGCCCTTAAGTCCCTGCTCTAATACACATCCACCACGCTGTGAACCTCTAATCCACATCCACCACAATGAGAACCTCTAATCCACCTCCACCATGATGTGAGACTCTAATCCACATCCACCATGATGTGAAGCTCTAAACCACATCCACCACGATGTGAAGCTCTAATCCACATCCACCATGCTGTAAAACTCTAATCCACATCCACCACGATGTGAAGCTCTAATCCACATCCACCTCGGTGTGAAGCTCTAATCCACATCCACCACGATGTGAAACTCTAATCCAAATCCACCTCGATGTGAAGATCTAATCCACATCCACCTCGATGTGAATCTCTAAACCACATCCGTCACGATGTGAAGCTCTAAACCACATCCACCTCGATGTGAAGCTCTAATCCACATCCACCTCGATGTGAAGCTCTAAACCACATCCAACACGTTGTGAAGCTCTAATCCATATACACCTCGATGTGAAGCTCTAAACCACATCCAACACGTTGTGAAGCTCTAATCCATATACACCACGATGTGAAGCTCTAATCCACCTCCATGTATGGCGCTACAGGCTCTCCGGATGATGCTTGGTTTGGACCTGGTGTCCGTCCGCCTCCGGAATTTAACCCTCAACAACGTCCAGGTCGGCCAGGGAGAACCCCTCTTCCAAAATGGTGGGGAATGTGCTGTTGGAAATGTCTTATGATAACAGAAAGCAGATTGAAGTCACTCAAGATTTTCGTTTTTGTCCTGATTTAGGAGTGAGTGTCCATTGGCTGGGGGACTTTGTGTTTGTGGAGAGCGGCCTGGGGGTCAGGGTGAAGTTTGATCTGAACAACACGGTATACCTGACGGTGACCGCTGAGCACATGGCCACCACTAGGGGGCTCTGTGGGCTCTACAACAACAACGCTGATGGTGAGAGTTGCGCGAAACACTCTACTCTCCATCTTGTCTCGAAATATTAAACACTTTCCTCTTGAATCACACATTCTTTTCTCAACCATATTTAAATAGCTTGCCTCCAAATTTGGCGCAAAACTGCAGATGCTCCCTGTTCACCTGTTCATGAATAAAACTCTCTAACTTTGTACTATGTAAATCCCCCCCACACACAGACGACTTCCGCACCATGGCCGGAACGCTGTCCCAGTACGCTGCAAGCTTTGGAAACTCATGGAAGGTTCCGGACCCGCAGAACCAGGTGATCGCTGTGGCCACCGGCACAGTAGAACCCTTCGTGTTGTTTCTGCTCATAGGAACCTGAGGAGCATATTAACACAGATAAGAAGGAGGGTTTGGACGGCCATCGCTGACGTAGCGGACGCAGAGAGGACCGCCTCTTTGAGAAGTTCTCTCTCCTGATTGGATGAAGTGGGAACTGGATACCATACAATTTAAATTATTTTTTATTGCAGCGCAGAGGGACTTGTTGAACCATGTTACTGGAGCTATTTAACACTAACACATTTATACTGATTTTGCTGACAGCGCCTTAACAAAGATTGAACCAGCTACTGGGATTGTGCACGAGTTTGACGTCATCGGAGCGTGTCGGCTGACCTCTGACCCCTCTGACCTCTGACCCCCAGGGCTGCAGCGACGCGGCCGAGCTGGGCCACAGCTGTGACCTCACGGGGGACGCCGCACTGCGCAGGCAGGCGGAGGCTGAGTGCCAGCGCCTGATGGAGAGCCCCTTCTCCCAGTGCCACCAGCGGGTCAGTCCATCTCCCGGGACCTGGGGGGGGGGTCACTACTTAGACACACCCAAGGCCAGACTCTCAGCAGCGAGGAGGCTGAATAGGGACAGAATAGAGGTCACATGGGGGTTTATGGAGGGACCTCGATGTGCACCTTTTCCAGGATGCAGCGGACACTTCCTGGGTCAGCGTAGGATTTCCCATGAGGCAGTGGGGCACAAGGCCCATGTTGATTGTCGCCTTTTAAATGAACAAATTAAATTATGTGTCATTGTATGAATAAGTGAATTTGTCGTTGTATTCCTTTGACCAGGAATGCAATGCTTGTATTCCTGGTCAAAGGAGTTTAGTTGAATGGGTGCTTACTTGACCTTTTACTGTTGGTAAGCAGTATTCATTTGAAGACATCCATTTTCTGTTGACCCCAGATCTCCCCTTACTACTCGCTAGAGTAGAATGCCTGTAAAACAGTAGATAACGGGAGTGGTTGTTGTGGGGTTGAATGATGTCCATGTATCTCGATGAAGCCTTTAACACTTGAAAGATAAATGTTGTCTTATCGCTGTCGTTATCGGTGTTAGGATTCCATTGTATTGCTTCTTGGAGAATGATTGGTAGAAGTCTGCTGTAAAGTTTTCATAGATTTATCCATCTGTCTGTCCGTCCATCTGCCTGTTTGTTGTTGTATCCTGATCTCGGCCATGAAGCATGAAACTAATGCTGTCTTATCTCTGCTGTTCGCTTATTCTACCGCCTTTGGATAATGTTTGGTACAACTCTGCTTCTAAATGTTATAAATGTCGCATCCATCTATCTGTCTGTCTGTCTTTCTCTCTGTCTGTCCATCCGTCTGTCTTTCAAATTGAACTTCATCCATCACCCTGATGTCATTCTTCTTACACAATGTCTGCCCTCCATATGTTTGTAATGGGGGTGGGACATGAAGTGGATTAGCCTCACGTGTCTGTGTAGCGGGGGCGGGACAGGAAGTGGATTTGCCTCACGTGTCTGTAGCGGGGGCGGGACAGGAAGTGGATTTGTCTCAATGTGTCTGTAGCGGGGGGCGGGGCAGGACGTGGATTTGTCCGCAGGGAGACAGCCTGCTTGTGTTTTTCCCCAGGTGGATCCGGCGGTCTACCTGGACACCTGCCTGTACCTGTACTGCAGCGTGGCCCCCCGGGGCCGGCCCGCCGCCGTGTGCGACACCCTGGCCAGCTACGCCCGCGAGTGTGCCCAGCAGCACCTGGTCACCCTCTGGAGGACGGCTGCCCTGTGTGGTGGGTACCGCTCGCCCGGCCTGGGGGCGCCGCTGAGCCCTCCCTGTTTCCACAGGCTGCTGGTGCTCTCAGCATGGGGTCCAATCCCTAGCATCACTCAACACGCATCGCCAACCTCAGTACGAGGTCACCCCTCCCTCAGAGCTCCTATCATGTGTGACATCATGTGTGTCATCATGTGTGACATCATGTGTGACATCATGTGTGACATCATGTGTGACATCATGTGTGACATCATGTGGGGCATCATATGTGACATCATGTGTGACATGTGTGACACCATGTGTGACATCATTCGTGACATCATGCGTGACATCATGTGTGTCATCATGCGTGACATCATGTGTTACTTCATGCGTGAGATCATGTGTGACATCATGCGTGACATCATGTGTAACTTCATGCGTGAGATCATGCGTGACATCATGTGGGGCATCATGGACTTTCCACTTTCAGTTCTCCTCGACACACGGGTCTGTCTATGTTTGACACCCCCTCGGACACCTGGCCCCCTTGTCCGAGGGGCCCGGTGCTTCAGACCGTCTGACTGTGACCTTTGCCCCCAGGTCGGGTGTGTCCCAGGGGCCAGGTGTTCTCGGACTGCGTCTCCTCCTGCCCCCCCAGCTGCGCGGCCCCCCAGCCCCCTGGCCACGCGGCCGCCCTGGGCCAGTGCCGGGGGGAGTGCGTGGGGGGGTGCGAGTGCCCCCCGGGGCTCTACCTGCACCAGGGCCTCTGCATGAGGAGGGCCGACTGCCCCTGCTTCCACAGAAGACTCACCTACCAGCCAGGGGCCACCATCCAGAAGCAGTGCAACACCTGGTGGGTCTGGGGGGGGGTGTGTGTGAGGGGGGGGGTGTCCACGTGTTTGTGTGTGTGTGTGTGTGTGTGTGTGTGTGTGTGTGTGTGTGTGTCTGAGCGTGTGTGTTTGTGTGTGTGTGTGTGTGTGTGTGTGTGTGTATATTTGTGCATGTGCGTGTCCGCCTGTTTCGTGTTTGTGTGTGTGTCTCTGTGGTTTGTGTGTGTATGTGTGTGTCCGTGAATGTGTGAGCTATAGATTGATTGGTCCATCCGTCCATGGCCGATGCATTTCATTTGTTACAGTGGATGTCCACTTGGTTGTTTACCTTGTGACGCCCCCCCCCCATGCCCCCCCCCCAGCGTGTGTAAGAACGGCCAGTGGCTGTGTACTGGGGAGCGCTGCGCTGCCCAGTGCATGCTGATGGGGGCGCTGCAGGTCACCACCTTCGACAGGAAGAGGTATTCCCTTCAGGGCGGAGCCTGCTCCTTCACTGCTGTGGAGGTGAGACTCAGCGAGGCATAGAGGCACCGTGAGGTGGGGTCACATGTACCCACTGATGTAGTCCATAGTCAACCCACCCAACTCCAATGGAAACCCGCTTTAATTGTAATGCACGTTTATGCATGTTTTTCAGTTTATCAGGATATTTTGCATGATACATTTGTTTATGCGTGTGTTTGTGTGTGTGTGTGTGTGTATGAGTGTGTGTGTATGTGTGTGAGTGTGTGTGTATGTGTGTGTGTGTGTGTTATATGTATGTGTGTGTGTGCGTGTGCATGTGTGTGTTTGTGTATCTTTGTGTGTGTGTGTGTGCGTGTGTGTGTGTGTGTGTGTGTGTGCGTGTGTGTGTGTGTGCGCACTCTCCCAGGACTTCGTGGACAGGAAGCTGGCGGTCAGCCTGCGGTGTGGAGACTGTGACTCGTGGATGGGGGGAGGAAGAGGAAGAGGAGGAGGGGGAGGAGGAGGAGGGGGGCAGGGCTGTCTGAAGGAGCTGTCCGTCTCAGCTCTCCGGACCACAGTAACCATCACGGACACTGGTGAGCAGGACTGGACCCACTGGTCTGGACCCACTGGCCTACTCAGCATCTAACCTCTCTCAGGCCCGGTCTGTTACACACAGCGTTACGTGAACTGTGTGATCCAGCTCTAAAACATGGAGGGCTGAGCTTCAGAACTTTGACTATAATACAATACAACTTTATTAGGGGTTGAGCACATGCACAAGCGAGGCAAAAACAATGTAGTGGAGACAACACTCACCATACAAACCCTTTCGGACGCAGAAGGCAGTCAGACCGGTCCTCGAGGAACCAGTCAGGTCAAGTGGGGGTGAAGGCAGAAGCACTTTGTCACCGTAAAGCCTTCTGCAGGGCTTCAAAGGGCCGGGGGTATTGAGGAAACAGGCCCTGGCCACCGCCTCCTGTGATAAGGAGTGAGGCCGTGCCAGGGAAGCAGATAGCAGATACGAGTAAATACAGGGAATAGAAGAGGCTGTAAAGTTCAACTCCCAGTAACGCGAGGCAGAAGGGCAATGATTAAATGATTAAACGTTGGTCGGTTCCTCCCGGTGCATCCTGGTCTGGGGAACACATGGGCTCAGGTGTGAGGAGGTCTTTGTTCATGTAGAGGTGGAAGAAAATACATTTCACCGCTGCACTGTGCCCCCGTCAGGTACCGATGAGCTGATGGAGCATTACATTTACATCAACATTTATCGCATCAGCGGACGCTTTTATCCAAAGCGACTTACAGAGGGTGCACCGAAACATTGACACACCGACGCCAGGGGTCTTGCTCAGGGACGCCTCGACGCTCTAGCTAGGAGGCGCCGGGGATCGAACCAGCAACCTCCCGGTTACAAGTCGACCTCTTGAGCTAAGCCCGACCAGTTAGCACTCGGATTGGACAGACAACACCACCTCTCTCCCAGGAGAGGATGAGGTCCTCTGAGGGCCGTCCGGGTTCAACGTGTCGCGTGATGTGCTCCCAGGCTCGGTGACGCTGAACGGGCAGAGGGAGGCGCTGCCGCTGGTCACGGCCGACCTGGTGGTGCGCCGGGCCTCCTCCTCCTTCCTCATGGTGCAGACCTTCGGGGCCCAGCTGCTGTGGCACCTGGACGGACCGCTGGCCCTCATCACCCTGCAGCCCGGCTTCGCCCACAAGGTCTGCACGCACGCGCGTACACACACACACACACACACACACACACACACACACAGGGGGACGGGTCCAGACACACACAGGGGGACGGGTCCAGACACACACAGGGGGACGGGTCCACACACACACGCCCACACACACACACACACACACGCACACACACACACACACACACACACACACACACACACACACACACACACACACAGGGGGACGGGTCCACACACACAAACACACACACGCACGCACGCACGCACGCACGCACGCACGCATGCACACACTCGCGCACACACACAGACACACACACACAGGGGGACAGGTCCACACACACACACACACACACACACACACACACACACACACACACACACACACACACACACACACACACACACACACACACACACACACACACACACACACACACACACACACACACAGGGGGCTGGGTCCAGACTGGTGGCAGTCGGCCCCTCTATACGAGCGGCCCCAGACCGAACCCCCTCTCTCTCTCCTCCACAGGTGCGCGGCCTGTGTGGCACCCTGACCTGGGACCAGCACGACGACTTCACCACCCCCGAGGGCGACGTGGAGGCCAGCGTGTCGGCGTTCGCCGCCAAGTTCACGGCAGAGCGCTGCGCCCTTCTGCCGGGGGGCCCCGCGGCCCCCGACCCCTGCACCACCTACGCCCAGAGGAGGCCCCACGCAGACGCCCTGTGCTCCGTCATCCACAGCCCCGTCTTCCAGGTCTGTGGCCGGGGGGGGCGGTCACTGAACAGAGGAGTCATGGTCTCATGGGGGTCTTCTCCATTGGGGGGCCTAACAGTTGTAGATGGTTGACAAGAGGAGTGATGGTAACTTGGGGGCCTTCTCCCTGGGGTGCCTGCAGGCGTGTCATGACGTGGTGGAGCGGGAGCCGTACCTGCGGCTCTGCCAGACGGAGGTGTGTGGCTGTGAGCAGCATGGGGCGTGTCACTGTACGGTCCTCACTGCCTACGCCCGCCACTGCGCCCAGGAGGGCGTGGCCATCCCCTGGCGCAACCACACCTTCTGTCGTGAGTGGGCCCGCTGTGCACCGAGGCCAGATCCGCTTTGAGCTGAGAGGATTGAGATAGAAGTTCTACCAAGAATTGCAGCGACGAGAATCCTTACATTTAGCCAACATCTGAAGAAGTCCCATAATCAAATCTGCAAGACGGAACCAGATGATCGGCATTCATTCTCCTTTTTGTATTTTGTTTTCTTCCTCTCCTCTCCCTTCCTTTCCTCTCCTCTCCGCCCCTCTCCCTTCCTCTCCTCCTCTCTCCCTTCCTCTCCCTTCCTCTCCTCCTCTCTCCCTTCCTCTCCTCTCCTCTCCTCTCCCTTCCTCCCCTCTCCCTTCCTCTCCTCTCCTATCCTCTCCCTTCCTCTCCTACCCTCTCCCTTCCTCTCCTCTCCCTTCCTCTCCTCTCCCTTTCTCTCCTCTCCTCCCCTCTCCCTTCCTCTCCTCTCCTCCCCTCTCCCTTCCTCTCCTCTCCTCCCCTCTCCCTTCCTCTCCTACCCTCTCCCTTCCTCTCCTCTCCCTTCCTCTCCTCTCCCTTCCTCTCCTCTTCTCTCATCTCCTCTCCTCTCCACTGCCTTCCTCTCCCCACCTCTATCTCTCTCACCCTATGCTAACCTCCTCTCCTCCTGTCCCCTCTTCTATCCCTCTCTCCTCTCTCCCCCTCCTCCCCTCTCCTCTCCTCTCCCCTCTCCATCTCCCCCTCCTCCCCTCGCTCCCCCTCCTCTCTTCTTCTTTCTTCTTTTTCTTTTTATTTATTATACAGGAAAGGATTAAAAGTAACAAAGTTACAATTTAAAACGGGCCTGTCTCAGTAAAATAGCTGATTTCCAGCAGGTTCCTGTTCTGCAGCACATGTAACATGTAACAGGGACAACGCACATCACACGTCACATTTACATACAACACATAACAGGGACATAGCACGTCAGACATCAGTAGGACAATCATATAGACAGCAGACTGAGCACAGACAATGATTTATATAAGTCAGTGTTCGCTAGTGTATGTGGTGAGGAGTAACAGTTTATAAGCTTTTTTGAACTGTGTGATGGATTGTAATACTCTAATGTGATGGGGAATGCCATTCCAGATTTTGGTGAAAGTATGGATGAAGGACCTCTGCCCATAGCCGTTATTGTATGCGGGCACTGGGTGGAGGGCCATGGAGACAGATCTAGTGACTCGCACTTGGGGCATGTTATGTGTTGGTAAGAGGGAGATGAGTGTTTGTGAGGTGCTGTGTTGGAGTTGAAAATAAAATGTGACAGCATGACTGTAAATACAATTTTGAAAGGACAGAGCGTGCGATTTAGTGCGTGCAGTGCAGTGGTGTGTCCATTTTGGAAGATTGCTGTGGATCTTTAAAGCTCGGTTGTATAACCGTGCGATGGGTTCAGTAACTTCCTTGGTGGTGAGAGACCATATTGCTAAACAGTAGGAAATGGTTGAGAATACAATCGCATGCAGGTAGGTTTTGGAAACAGTCGAGGATAAGTATGGTCTAATCTCTCCTCTCCCCTCTCCGTCTCCCCCACCTCCCAAATCCCCTCTCTCCCCTCTCCCCTCTCCCCTCTCCCCTCTCCCCTCTCCCCTTCCTGCCCTCTCTCCAGCCGTGCGGTGTTCCGGGGGCCAGGAGTACCAGGAGTGTGGCCGGGCGTGTGGCGGCTCGTGTTCGGACCTGCAGCGGGGCTGGAGCTGTGATGAAGACGAGGATGATGACGGCGATGGCGGTGGCGGCGGGGGAGGAGGCGGGCGCACCACCCAGAGCTGTGTGCCGGGGTGCCAGTGTCCCCCGGGGCTGGCTGAGGACCCCTTGGGCCAGTGCGTGCCCCTCGCCATGTGCCCCTGTGTGCAGGGAGACGGGACCCTCCAGCCCGGCGCCACCGTCCAAATCAACTGCAACACCTGGTATGTGCGTCCGTGCGCGTGATGCTGAGGAGAAGCTCTCAGGAGAAGCCTGCCTCGTGTGACCTACATGATGGCTCGGTCCAGGTTATCGGGTGGGGCGACGTTCATGGTCTTTGGGTGGTTAAACTGTTCCTGAACTCGTAACAGCTCCCAAGAATCGAAGCTCCCAAGAAATGAACTAACCCCCACCTGGAAGAGTCGGCCCCAGTAGAAACGGTCCCTCAAGGTTATTTGGAAAAGGTTTGTTCTAGTCTCTCTGAAGCAAAAGGAGGGGAATTGTTTAGGGATTGATACGTGGAGATGATTTAGTGAGTGCTGAATGAAGTGATGAATGGCTTCCTGTATTATCTGGATGCCTCCCTAGGCTCAGGATCCCTCCCTAGGAGGAGAAAGAAGCCTCTTTAATTGCCAAGGACATATTTGGCCTGTTGCATGAATGTGTGAATTATGTGATGGATGTCAAGGTTTCTGATTTCGTGTGCTGTGTTTGTTGTGTGACTGTGGGCGAGGTCAGAGGTGTTGTGGAACTGTAGTTAACGGGATTGATGAACAATCAATCTTATTCTAAGTCCATTGGCGCTTGTGCAAAGCATGCCCCTGATATGACCTTAGAGTTGTTTGTTTTATTGTTTAAATGACTTTACAGCGCTTGACCTTTCAGATCACCTGAGTAGAGCATTATGCAGTTGAACTGAAATAGCACGTAGCTCGCTCTGCAGCAATGTTGTATTCTGTGTCCCATGCCATGGTATGAAAATGAATTCAAAATTTCTTATCAGGGCATGTTTCTCCATATACCAGGTCCTTAAAGCTAATTCAGATCAGTCCCCAAACAGATCATCACACAGCTGCAGGAGTATTATGCAGCAATTTACAGTGTCTGAGAATCATCATGTCTTATCAAGGGGATTTCTTATTTGCAGGTTGCAGCCCCATCGCAGATGATGTGTTTTCATTAATTAAACTGCAGTCAGTGCTAAAACACACAGGTTGGTTTATCAATGACCAATGAAGTACGGAGTTCGAGGGGATCACTGGCCATCCTCAGTAGGATTACATCTCCTGGAAACAGTCTTCAGAGCTCTGATTCAAACTGAGGAGGGTAAACTGGGGTAGGGGAGTGAGACACAGTGGGTTGGGTTTAGGGGTCCAACAAGCCAAAAGACATGGAGGCAGACTTCAACCATATGCTGTTCTCAACCAACTCTTTCCCGGGCCAGAGCGGTCCTTGTCCAAATTCTTTCAACTGGCTCTCCTCTCGATTGAGAAATACTTGTGCGATCAATATCAAAGCCTATTGCTCAATCTAAAAAGCTATTGAACAAAAAAATTGCAATACTTATTACTTGCACCAATATATTGCTCAATATATCAATAAATATCTTGATAATAAATATCAAGATATTGCGTTAATAATTAGTGACATGCTTTGTCTTCCATGACCCCATGCAGACCCTGGTGGTTTGAGAGCTCTGATGAAATCTCTCTATGTTCCTGCTGCCTCCCATCACAGGATAGGTCGATTTCGTCATATCTCTTCACCGCAAGACAGCTTCACTCAGCCACTGACCTCTGCTGCTCTTCCCTACTCATTAACTTGACTTTAACCACAATTGCCAAGTACTTAAGCCTGCTGTCTGTATAGTGTGAAAGTGTGTCTAAGTGTGTGTGTGTGTGTGTGTGTGTGACAGTGTGTGTGTGTGTGACAGTGTGAGAGAGAATCTGTGTCACTTGATGGATTGCCCTCAGTAAATATCTGCTCACATCACAGTCTGAATTCATCGGCTTCCTTTGATAGAGCTGTAATCCGTTGATCATTCACACATTATACATTTGTTGCTTAACATTTTGGCTTTGGTCTCTGTGAATTGACGTGGGTGCCAAACTTTCTCAGGCTTTATGACTACGGCTGATAGGCAAAAAGGTCAACCTTCCTATGCCCCTGACACCAAGGATAACATTGGGGACCTGCCTGGTCCTGTCTGAACCCCCAGGCTTCCACTAAACCCCCAGGCTTCCACTAAACCAGGCCTACGACATAGTTCCTTTATTCGCCAGTCTTGCTGCTCTTCCAGTTCCTATTTGATTGGGATTGTGTGGAGACTGAAGCTACGATTGTGAGCCAGCTGGCATTCTGCTTCCTGCACGGCTAAACGGAGCTGAGAACACATAGTCCTCTAAAACAGTGTTTCCCAAGCTGTTTTTCTGGGGACCCATTTTCTTTTAAATTACAAACCATCGCGACCCCATTTCACAATAGGCCTTATTTATAAAATCGTGAGCAGAACAAATTTGTGACATTCCTGAAAGTTTCACTGCCAATTCCGCATACCCTTATATATGAACTTAAACCAGCCATTTTGAAGAGATGAATCATAACTTTGATTTATGCACTTGTTACTGAAAACATAATACACATATTAAATACTTTATAAATGAGACCAAAGAAAGGTATTTAGGCAGAGTTAATTGTTTTTGTTTTTATTTCAGTGTTCTTTTATCAGTAAAACGAACACAATGTACATTAGCCTTTCAACTAGATTCAATGTTATCAGTAAAATTATCAGAACAATACAAACATCCAGTACTATCAAAAACATGCTTCTTGTTGAAACTTTTTAAAATGTTAATGTCAATTAACATTTTAATGTCAATTATTATTTTTTATTTACATTTATTTGGCGACCCAATTCAAATCTCCCGCAACCCACATGTGGGTCGCGACCCAGTCTTTTGGAAAGGCTGGTCTAGATGTAATGTGTAAACTTCGGTTTACACGGGGACAGGGCAATACCTTTTAATTGCAGTAGATAGAACTTTAGCAGCCATCGTATCGCCTTCCTTATTTCTACTCATGCTTATCTCTCCCAGCGGTGAGGCCTTGATCTGGGACTGAGTGTTTCCGCCTCTCTCTCTCTCTCTCTCCCTCCGTGCGTCCGCAGCGTGTGCGAGCTGGGCCGTCTGAACTGCACCTCGCGGCGCTGCGAGGAGCTGAACCAGTGCCCCGGCTCCCTGGTCTACTCCCCGCGCTCCTGCCTGCTCAGCTGCTCCAGCCTGGACCCCCCCGGCCAGCAGCAGGGGGGCCCGGCCCGGCCCGGCTGCCTGGAGCCCCTGGCGGGGTGCGTGTGTCCCCAGGGGGCCGTGCTGCTGGTGGGTCTGCTCACCATGAACAGCTCCTGGCTCATTCTAGCGTCTTCAGCATCTGGGGGGGGGCGCGATTCTATTGGGGGGTTTGGGTTAGGGGCGGGGTTTCTGTTCAGGCCTCCGCTCACCTGCACACGGCC
The DNA here is from genome assembly GCF_026213295.1 of Gadus chalcogrammus. Lineage (NCBI taxonomy): Eukaryota > Metazoa > Chordata > Actinopteri > Gadiformes > Gadidae > Gadus > Gadus chalcogrammus. Next base: position 16,913,597 of record NC_079434.1, on the reverse strand, counting down.
TTCCTCTGGCCAATTAGATCGAGGGGTGGGGCCAGAATGTTTGATTGACGTTACCTGGCAACTCAAAACTACCATGAACTACTAATGCATGTAGTACCATGCGTTCAACTCTTAGATGGCTATGTGAGTTAGGTTGTTTCCTAGGTTTTTAAAACTTGCATGTGCATTTAAGTCAAGATTTAGACCAGTATTGATACTATGGAACCCACAGCATCCCTTTTCATCTAGAATAAGTAGTTTTAGCGTTTTTGTTGCAACCTTTGAATGCACACTACTACCCAGGGGAACAAATGGAGTGGTGGTGTCAAAACTCTGTGTCTGAAGGGGGGGGGGGGGGGGGCGGGGTGGCACAGTGCGGGGTGAAAAGGTGTTGACGTGAGGTTCATATCGTTGTCCGTGTCGTGTTTCCCTCCCCAGGGCGACCGCTGCGTCCCGCCCGAGGACTGTCCCTGTCACCATAACGGACGCCTCTACTTCACCAACGACACCATCACCAAGGACTGCAACACCTGGTACACCCTCCTGTGTTTCACCGGCCGAGACGTCTGTGCTAACCCTACACCCTGTACCGTGCACACGGAAGCTATCCCTGAGATACTAGAAGGCCCCTCAGGAATAGAACATCGGACCGTCCCGGGAATCGTTCTCCCTAATTCTTTGTCTTTACTAGTACCACTAAACAAGACTGGAGGCTCCTACCCCAACCTAAACATACCGCTCGCTTCCTGTCTCCTCCCTTCCCTCCCCCAGTGTGTGTAAAGACCGCCGCTGGCTCTGCGGCCAGGCGGTGTGCGGGGGCGTGTGCGTTGCCACGGGCGACCCCCACTACGTGACTTTCGACGGCCGCTGCTTCTCCTTCCTGGGCGACTGCCAGTACGTGCTGGCGCGGGAGACGGACGGCCTGTTCAGCGTGACGGCGGAGAACGTGCCCTGTGGCAGCACGGGGGTCACCTGCACCAAGTCGGTCACCCTCAGCCTGGGGAACACCGTCATCCACCTGCTGAGAGGTAGGACCCCCTAGACCTGCTCAGCGGTAGGTCCCCCTAGACCTGCTCAGCGGTAGGACCCCCTAGACCTGCTGAGAGGTAGGACCCCCTAGACCTGCTCAGCGGTAAGACCCCTGTAGAACCAGAAAGCTGACCTCAGATTAGTATCTCACGTCTGATGGCATTGAGCCCAGGTCTGGCAGCTGCTGAGTGCAACTGATGGGAGGAGAGCATTCAGTCCTCATTTAGAACCGTTGCGTACGCACTAAACGGGGCTGAAATTAGCGTGTAGGTGACTTTCCACGCCAAGGTTGTGATCTATAAAAAAAACAACTTGACAGGAAAATGTGCGCAGCCCTAAGCAAACTCTGACCCATGCGTACGCCTGGTTTGGAGGTAAAGGAGGATTGGCGACACAGATGGTGTGGTGGTGAACTGAAGTCAGACCGAAGATTTGTAGAGTGAGAAGACAGTTATGTTTTATCATCGCCCTTCATAAATTTAATTTCAACCCGTATCATGCGTTAAATCCTAATCAGAATAATTTAAGTCAACTGCGTTATTTCTCAGTTATAACTCCAGAAACATCTCCTTAGAATAGAAATAAAAAAAAAATCTCTATATTTAATCCCGTCATTCCATACTGTCCACTGACGGCGCGACTGCATGGAATAAAGCATCTGTCCAACATGTGTCAATAACATAATATTTTTATGTGACACTGTAAACACATAACCAAACGTCAATTAAATCCCAAGTGTGGGAAACCAAGCCACCAAACACACATTTTACGTGGGTAATTACAAACTGATTATCCAAGGTGTTCTCGGTCAGTCTTATTACCGTAACCCTATAAATACAGAGGTGAGCGCCGTGGTAATGCTGCACCATATGGCACTTCTGGCGGACCATGCAAATGGCAGGATTCGGAGGGAAAGGGTATTTAGGGACTATAACGATTTATTGGTAGGCTACATAAAAATATGTAACTATGTCAGACCACTTCTTTTTTAATTCTGGGACTGTGCGCTCCGTGCAACTGACAGAGTTCACTGCTGCAGCAACATGTTGCCACTCACTCTGCTTTTTGTTGTTGGCGATCCCAATCCCGTGACCGCCGAACAAAACTACCTTTCGGGCCTCCATCTCACCGAACAAGTGTCTCCACTTCAACCTCCGTGAAATTTCACTTTTTTGCTTTTCTCAGTACTTCTGCCATTGTTTCCGACAAGACATAATACTTGCATCTGAGTCTGTTTTTATATGCAGATCGAATTCATGAGGTCATTTGCATTGACCATTTATGGTTAAAAAGGGGCGTGTACAGGGCGGAACGTGAGGCTGATTCAGCTGCTCACACTTTTAGGCACTCAGGGTTTTATAAATCAGAATATTTTTTGGCTCACGCAAAACTTGGCTTCTGGGCGTACGTGCATTTTTAGTAACGATCCCACGCACAGTTTTATAAATGAGACCCCTGAGCTTTAGTTTATGGAACCAAAAACGCATTCTGCTCGGGTCAGTTTCAGATGTGTAGATGGCCTAGCCTCAGGAGACAGGCAGATGATCAAGGCTAAGCTCTGTAATAAATCTGAGCGGGGCCCTGCCTGGGCCCATGCACACCACTCCCTTTAAAGAGCTCTCTGAACAGATCTGATCCACACAATAACATCCAATAACTGAGCGCTTCTCTGTCCTCTGAGAAGAGCTTTCCGTGCAAACGTCTGTTCATCTTTCGCCACGGTTGAGATGTTTTGATCGCTCCATTGATCTCCAAACTATCCTCTTGAGCTGCCATTATTTGAGTTCTGCAAATCGTGTCTCTTCTTGCATGCTGATGAACTGACTGAAATGACGGGATATGATAAAAGAAACATTGAAAGAAACCTTCTCTCTCTCTCTCTCTCACTCTCTCTCTCCCCCCCTCCCTCCCCTTCCATCCCTCCCTCCCTCCCTCCCTCTCCCTCCCTCCTTCCCTCCCTCCCCCTACCTCCCCCCTCCCTCTCTCTCTCTCTCTCTCTCTCTCTCTCTCCCCTCTCTCTCCCTCCCCTTCTCTCCCTCCCCTCCCTCTCTCTCTCCCTCCCTCCTTCCCTCCCTCCCCCTACCTCCCCCCTCCCTCTTTCTCTCTCTCTCCCTCCCCCCCTCTCTCTCCCTCCCTCCCTCCCACCCCCTCATTCTCCCTCCCCCCCTCCCTCCCTCCCCCCCCCTCTGCCTCCCCCCCTCCCTCCCCCCCCCTCTCTCCAGGTAAAGCGGTGACGGTGAACGGCATGCCAGTGACCCTGCCTCGGTCCTACAGTGGCAGCGGTCTGACCCTGGAGCGCGTGGGGCTGTTCGTCTCGCTGTCCTCCCGTCTGGGGGTCACGCTGCTCTGGGACGGAGGTCAGTCACTCACCCTCGCACGCAACACACAATGCCTCTCTTGACACGCCGACCACATCAGACCGAAACGCTGGTCAACAAACGCTCACAGCTCATCCCTAGGCGCCCACTAGACTGTATGCCCTCAACAGGATGTGACATCACAGTGCACTACTTAGACCTGATTGTCTTTTTGCATTGCATTGACACACTTCAATATACTCGTACTGGCACTGGGCCGCTTTATAATTCACACTGTCGATACTGTTTGCCCTGTTTGGTCTGTTTGTCATTACTATAGCATTTACTTTAGCGTCTCTTTGTGTTGTCCTTGGCACCGTGGTGTTGTATTCTTATTGTATTGTATTATACCCATTGTCGTCCGCTGCTGCTGGGATTGATAAAGTGGTGTCTCTCCGTTGACCCTGGTGCCTTGCCCCTGGTCCCCCCTCCAGGCATGCGTGTGTACGTGCGCCTGGCGGCCCGCCTGCGTGGCCGGGTCGGGGGGCTCTGCGGGAACTTTGACGGGGACACGGAGAACGACTTCACCACCAGGCAAGGCATCATGGAGTCCACCGCCGAGCTGTTCGGAAACTCCTGGAAGGTCAGCCCCTCCTGCCCGGACGTGGCGGACCAGGACCTCCGGGACCCCTGCGCTGTGGGTACACACACACACACACACACACACACACACACACACACACACACACACACACACACACACACACACACCCCCATTCACCTCTATATATTCTGGTCACAACTCACTGCCCTGTTGTTAACCATCTCACTAACTCCCTAACTAACAAACTAACCAACTGAATGACCGACTGACCGACTGACTGACTGACTGACCGACTGACTGACCGACTGACTGACTGACTGACTGACTGACTGACGGACTGACTGACTGACTGACTGACTGACTGATAGTACCTGCGAACCAAGTGGCAAACTGACCAACTGAGTGGCTGAATTGTATCAGGGAGTGAACCAGATGTGTGACTAGTATCAGGGCATGATCCAGATGTGTGACCTGTACCAGGGAGTGATCCAGGTGTGTGACTTGTATAATGGAGTGATCCAGATGTGTGACTAGTAACAGGGAGTGATCCAGATGTGTGACCTGTATCGGGGAGTGATCCAGATGTGTGACCCGTATCAGGGAGTGATCCAGATGTGTGACCAGTACCAGGGAGTGATCCAGATGTGTGACCTGTACCAGGGAGTGATCCCGATGTGTGACCCGTACCAGGGAATGATCCAGATGTGTGACCTGTATCGGGGAGTGATCCAGATGTGTGACTAGTACCAGGGAGTGATCCAGATGTGTGACTAGTACCAGGGAGTGATCCAGATGTGTGACCTGTATGAGGGAGTGATCCAGATGTGTGACCCGTAGCAGGGAGTGATCCCTTCTCCCCCTCCCAGCTGAACCCCCACAGGGTGCCGTGGGCCAGGAGGCGCTGTGGCCTGCTGACCCAGGAGCTGTTCTCCCCCTGCCACCCTGAGGTTCCCTTCCAGCAGTACTACGACTGGTGTGTCTTCGACGCCTGTGGGTGAGTGGCAACCAGTCCTTTGGCCTTCTCCTTTGCTCCTTCCCAGTCAAACCATGCTGTGTTGACCAGCCGACTTTGAACCGAACACAT
>NC_079434.1:16888604-16906104 GCF_026213295.1 Gadus chalcogrammus | reverse complement strand
TGTGTGCGTGTGTGTGTGTGTGTGTGTCTTTCTATGTGTGTGTGTGTGCGTGTGTCTTTCTGTGTGTGTGTGTGCGTGCATGCGTGTGTGCGTGTGTGTGTGTGTGCCCGTGCGTGTGTGTCTTTCTATGTGTGTGTGTGCGTGTGTGTGCGTTCCCCAGCTGTGACTCGGGGGGGGACTGTGAGTGTCTGTGCACCGCCCTAGCAGCCTACACAGAGGAGTGCAACCGCAGAGGCGTGTACATCCGCTGGCGTTCCCAGGAGCTGTGTCGTACGTGCCAGTAAACACACACACACACACACACACTTCACACACACCTTACATGCCTCTGCTCAAGACTCAACGTAACCGATTCATCTTAGAGCAAGCGTCACCGGACTCTTCCAGTGAAACCACGGCACTACCCTAACAGTGAAACAAGTGGATTCATGACTCGAAACAAAAATATTGCACAACAGACTCAACTAGCAAGCACACTCAACGTGGCCAAACTAATGTTGATATCTGTTGTCGTTCCACTGTTGACCTTCTATAGTTCTAATTGATCTTGTTAATGAAGGTTAACGTATCCAAAGCTATTATCCCTTATTGAAATAACTTAATTGAATCTCTCCTGTTTATACTGCTCTCGGTTGTCATGGTGATCTGCTGCTGGTCTCCTGCTGGTCTCCTGCTGGTCTCCTGCTGGTCTCCTGCTGGTCTCCTTCTGGTCTCCTGCTGGTCTCCTTCTGGTCTCCTGCTGGTCTCCTCCTGGTCTCCTGCTGGTCTCCTGGTGTCCTGCTGGTCTCCTGCTGGTCTCCTCCTGGTCTCCTCCTGGTCTCCCCCTGGTCTCCCCCTGGTTTCCTGCTGGCCTCCCCCTGGTCTCCTGCTGGTCTCCCCCTGGTCTCCTCCTGGTCTCCTGGTCTCCCCCTGGTCTCCTGGTCTCCCCCTGGTCTCCTGGTCTCCTGCTGGTCTCCCCCGGTCTCCTCCTGGTCTCCTGCTGGTCTCCCCCTGGTCTCCTCCTGGTCGCCCCCTGGTCTCCTGGTCTCACCCTGGTCTCCCCCTGGTCTCCCGGTCTCCTGGTCTCCCCCTGGTTTCCTCCTGATCTCCCCCTGGTCTCCTGGTCTCCCCCTGGTCTCCTCCTGGTCTCCTGGTCTCTCCCCTGTAGCCCTGCAGTGTGACAACGGTCTGGAGTACGAGCCCTGTGGTCCGGCCTGCCCCAGCTCCTGTCCCGCCAGTGAGCCCTGCTCTGAGGCCAGCGGGGGGGCTCTGTACTGCGTGGAGGGCTGCTTCTGCCCCCCCGGCACCGTCCAGAACGGTAAACATCCAGAGAAGAAGAAGATTCTAATCTTTGTTATCTCCTTGTTAGCAACATGTTATTCCCACTAGCTCCTTGTTAGCAACATGTTATTCCCAATAGCTACTTGTTAGCAACATGTTATTCCCAATAGCTACTTGTTAACAACATGTTTTTTCCCAAAAGCTCCTTGTTAGCAACGTGTCATTGCCTTTAGCTCATGGTTAGCAACATGTTATTCCCGCTAGCTCCTTGTTAGCAACCTGTTATTGCCACCACCCAGGTGAAGGCTGCGTTACCCGCTCCCAGTGCCCCTGCCAGTGGGAGGGCTCTGTGTTCCCCCCAGGAGCCAGTGTCACCCAGCACTGCCAGAACTGGTGAGTGTAATGCAGCTCCTCTAGAGGACTGGTGAGTGTAATGGAGCTCCTCTAGTGGATTGGTGAGTGTAATGCAGCTCCTCTAGTGAACTGGTGAGTGTAATGGAGCTCCTCTAGAGGACTGGTGAGTGTAATGGAGCTCCCCTAGAGGACTGGTGAGTGTAATGCAGCTCCTCTAGTGAACTGGTGAGTGTAATGGAGCTCCTCTAGAGGACTGGTGAGTGTAATGGAGCTCCTCTAGTGAACTGGTGAGTGTAATGGAGCTCCTCTCAAGGCCAGTGTGATGAAAACAAATTTGTACACAAATGTAAATGCCAGCCAGGCTTGGCTCTGAGGTGAATGAGTTGACTTTGTTGTCCCTAATCCATACTGAGGACTTTCCTCCTTCACCTCCCGATCCCCGCGTGATACACAGACAAACAAGGCTACCCTTCCTAGCATTTAATACATAGCATATACATTATTAAGGTGCCACAGCAGTAGTAGTTGTATGAAGTCGTGTGTGTGTGTGTGCGTGTGTGTGTGTGTGTGTGTGTGTGTGTGTGTGTGTGTGTGCGTGTGCGTGTCTGTGTCTGTGTCTGTGTGTGCGTGTGCGTGTGCGTGTGTGCGTGCGTGTGTGTAGCACCTGTGAGGACGGCGTGTGGAGCTGCGGGGGCGTGGCCTGCCCCTCCCCCCTGTGCGAGGAGGGGGAGTTCCGGTGCGCGGGGGGCCGCTGCGTCCCCCCCCAGTGGCTGTGTGACAACGAGGACGACTGCGGGGACGGCTCCGACGAGCTGTGCCCCTCCACCTGCCGCCCCGACCAGTTCCGCTGCGCGTCCACCCCGAGGTAAACCCGGGGGTCCTGCTGGATCACGCATCCAAAGGATCGATCATTCATCATGTATCACGCGTTATATATCATGTATCACGCGTTATATATCATGTATCACGTGTTATATATCATGTATCACGTATTATATATCATGTATCACGTATTATATATCATGTTCGTGTCGGACACGTTCACGCCTCCACGTCGTCCATTAATTCCTGATAATGGACACCTCGTCGGGCATTATCCCTTACATCATAGATCACATCATAAATCATCTATACATCATACGTCATGTATTATAGATCATAAATCATGGATTACATCATATATCACGTATCATATATCATGTATCGTAAATCATGCATCATTTATCATGCATCATGTATTAAATCATATATCATGTATTACATCATAAATCATCTTTACATCATCCCTCATGTATTATATCATGCATCATGTATTAAATCATATATCATAAATCATCTTTACATCATCCCTCATGTATTATATCATGCATCATGTATTAAATCATATATCATGTATTACATCATAAATCATCTATCCATCATCCCTCATGTATAATTTCATAAATCATGTATCATACCTCATGTATCAGTCCTGAGTATGAGTCGGTCCAGAGGGGATCAAGCCCCCGTCTGACCCTGTGTGGCCCCCCAGCGGGCCCTGTCTGGACCCGGCCCGGCGCTGCGACGGCCACGCCGACTGCGTGGACCAATCGGACGAGGAGTTCTGCGGGCCGGCCCCTCTGCCCGCCCTCTGCCCGCCGGGGGAGTTCCAGTGCGCCAGCGGGCGGTGCCTCGCCTCCAGCCGCGTGTGTGACGGGCGGACGGACTGCGGCTTCGCAGACGCCTCGGACGAGCAAGGTGGGGGGTGCTGGGAGGGAGGGGGGGGGGGGGGGCGCTCAGAGGGAGGGTGGGGGTGCTGGGAGACGGTGGGGGTGCTGGAAGGGAGGGGGGGGGGGGGGGGGGGGGGGGGTGCTCAGAGGGAGGGTGGGGGTGCTGGGAGACGGTGGGGGTGCTGGGATGAAGGGTGGGAGTACTGGGATGGGGAGGGAGGCTGGGAGACGCGCTGAGACAGGAGCCTAGGGGGTCTAGCCTGTGGGAGGGTGTGCGGCGTAGGGGACGTCCTGTGTGTGTGTGTTGATCAGGGGTGTGGTGTGTGTCCTCTAGCCTGTGGCGTGGTGTGCGGCGAGGGGGAGTTCCTGTGTGCAGGCGGTCGCTGTATCCTCTACTTCCACCGATGTGACGGACATGACGACTGTGGAGACCTCAGCGATGAGAGGGGGTGGGTTACTACTACTGTCGTCGTCTTACAACAAAGGTTTAGTCGTCTATGGACCGTGAAGTTCACAGAGTGTATATACGATAAAATGTCTAATAACTAACTGTCAGCTTTCATCAACTTATTCTAACCTCAAACACCTCCTAGAGTATTTGCCTGTGCTTTATTTTTGTTAAAATTGTGAGTTTTCTAAATGTAGGAAAAAACAAACTCATACTTCATACAAGCATCAAAATACAAATTTTAACATTCATTGGTTGAGTTCTGGTCCCAGAACTCAACCAATGAATGAGCAGAGAGTGACGCGCTCTCCCCGGGGCTGGCAGGTGTGTGTGCAGCCCAGCGGAGCTGCAGTGCCCGGGAGGCCGCTGCCTTCCCGCGGACCGGGTGTGTGACGGACACAGGGACTGCCCGTCGGGTGTCGACGAAGCCCTCTGTCCCAGCAGAGGTACCCAGTAGACCCAGGGCTACCAGCGTCGGCAGGGAGGGAGGCTGAGGACCGGTCGGGGAACAATGAGTTCCTAGAATAATACCGAGTGCTTTACACTCTGAGCCACACTCATACAGCCAAACTCATTGGACCCGCAAGCTGGGGAGGAGGGGAGGAGACGAGGAGACGAGGAGAGGAAAGGAGAAGAGAGGAGAGGAGGGGGGAGGAGATAAGGGGATAGGAGGGGATGAGAGAAGGGGAGAGGAGAAGGGGAGGGGAGGAGATAGGAGGAGAGGGAAGGAGGAGTGGAGAGACGGGGAGAAGAGAAGGGGAAAGGAGAGAGGAGAGAACATATAAAACCTGCCTATTGGAGGCTGCTCAGGAGGCAGCTTGAAGCCTCCCTGCCTCCGATAGCTTCCTGAACAGGCCGTGGGACCGGTAAGACGTGGGACCCGTCCGTTATCCCTGATGTCTAATAGCACAGAGGGGAACACAGGTGCAGCTCGTTACACTAATGAGGGATCCGTAGGCATGCCCATAGTTGGCATCATTAGCCGGTGGTTTTAAACCGCGTGCGGCCATGTTGTTTTCCTGACTTGTGTTGTGTCGGTGGCGGGACAGTGACGTGCTTCCCGGGACAGTTCTCCTGCTCCGACGGCACCTGCCTGGACGCTACGCGGCTGTGTGACGGAAGGAAGGACTGTCCGGACGCGGAGGACGAGGACGCGAACAACTGCCATTCGGTCGCCGTAGCGACGACGCCCTCACCGGCACCCCTCGCCCCGACGACGCCGTCATTAGGTACCGGGATGGCTGATTTGTTTAGACCGCTTCTGGGTGCTGGGTCACGCCCAGGTGTCTGTACGTTGGGGTTTCGCTCGGGGTTCGATTCAAACGAGTAGGTTCGGTGTAGCTCCGAGGCTGCGATTGGTTGATGCGCCGCTGATTGGTAACCCTACGTGTGGACGACCCGGCCACAACTCGACTCGCTGATCATATTTCAATACTTACATAATATCACAGCTCCGAAAATGTTGCTGAATTATCGGTGTGCTTGAAGACAAACAGAGTGGTGTGACAGAATGGTCTATTTCGAAGAATAGACCATTATGAATGTATTGGAAATCTTTGGAAATTTATTAAAAGTGTGTTCCGCTATCATGAAGAACTTGGTGCTCACTTTCCTGAATCTTGGTAGGAGAGGCAAATGCCTGGTAGCATATCTTGGCATTTACTTTAAGTTTGGGGTTTCTAGAAAGAATGTTGACCTGAAAATAACTCAATAAAAAGAACAAAGCCTCCTCCCTGCTCCAATCCCCTCTCCTCTCCTCTCCTCTCCTCTCCTCTCCTCTCCCTCCCTCCGGCCCCCTCCTCCCCTCCTCACCTTTTTCCTCCCCCCGCTCCCCTTTCTTCCCTCTTCCCCTCCTCTCCTCTCTCCTCCCCTTCTCTCTCCTCTCCTCTCTCTTCTCCTCTCATCCCCTCCTCTGCTCCACTCCCCTCTCCTCCCCCTCCCTCTCCCCCTCTCCTCCCCTTCTCTCCTCTCCTCTCCTCCCCTTCTCTCCTCTCCTCCCCTTCCCTCTCCCCCTCTCCTCCCCTTCTCTCCTCTCCTCTCCTCCCCTTCTCTCCTCTCCTCTCCTCCCCTTCTCTCCTCTCCTCCCCTTCTCCTCTCCTCTTCTCCTCTCCTCCCCCCCCCCCCTCCTCTCCCCTCTCCTCCCCAGTCTGCAGGTCCAATGAGTTTGGCTGTGGGACCGTGGGTCAGTGCGTCCCCGTGGCGTGGCGCTGCGACGGGGAGACGGACTGCATGGACGGCAGTGACGAGCAGGGCTGCCCCGCGGGCCCCTGCGGCCCCGGGCGGGAGGCCTGCCTCAGCGGGGGGCAGTGCCTGGACCACCGGCAGCTCTGTGACGGGGTCCCGCACTGCGCCGACGCCTCGGACGAGAACGTGGACAACTGTGGTAAGCTGAGGGGGGAGGAAAGGAGAGGGCAGGAGGGGGGGGGGGGAGCTGCTGGTTTGTCCTGGTCGCTGGTTGATTCTGTCTCCACCACACTATATTTTTTTGTGATCAATTTTTTATTTTAAGATTTATACAACAACCAGATAGACATATAGAAAACAGTTAGGCAGTTACACTTACACAAATGAGACAACACACAACATTCATCAACTCGCAAAAAAATATTTTGGGCCACAAAGAATATGTTAAGATGTCTGTTATAATTCCATAGAAATACTGACCAAAATGTAATGGTACATCTTGAGTAAAGATGTATTGATTGAGGACTGTTTATCAAAGGTCCCTTCCAGAGTTCCTTCCACAGTGAGGGCGGTCTGTGGGCGGAGTCACAGAGTGACCAGAACAAGGCCCCCAGACCGATGGCCTCCGACCGGCGTGTGCTTGGGGCGTCCGGGATAGCCTCACTGATGGTTCTCCTCTTCTTGTCCTCACAGGCTCCGCCCGGATCCCGCCCTGCCCAGGCAGCTTCTCCTGTGACAACCACACCTGTGTGAACGCCTCGCAGGTGTGCAACGGAGTGGCAGACTGTCCCCAGGGAGACGATGAGCTGCTCTGTGGTGAGTCCCAGTGGAGCGTACCAAAGAGAGACGGATGGGGGGGATGTAGTGGAAGAGAGTCCTGGTGGAACGAACCAAAAGGAGAAGGGATGGGGGGGAATTAGTGGACGAGAGTCCTGGTGGAACGAACCAAAAGGAGAAGGGAGGGGGGGGGGAAGTAGTGGAAGAGAGTCCTGGTGGAACGAACCAAAAGGTGAAGGGGGGGGGGGGGAGTAGTGGAAGAGAGTCCTGGTGGAACGAACCAAAAAGAGACAGATGAGGGGGCATGGGTAATGGATATCAGAGAGCAGAAGAAGAAGGAGAGAAATGAACAAAAACCAAAACGTTTACGAAAACACAAAGGAAGGAAGGAAGAAGAGAATGACGGAACGAAGAATAAAGGTTTCATCCATGTGAACTCGTTCGATCGTGCTGAATGAGATTTGAAACAGTTCTCTGTGCTCCACAGACAAGGCCACGACCCCCGCCCCCCCAGGGGAGAGGAACACCTCCCTCTCCTGCCCCGAGTTCACCTGCGGGGACGGATCCTGCGTCTCCTTCCAGACGGTAGGCCGCTCTAGCCTCCTCTCCACCAACCTTCAGGCTCGTAGGAACCTGTACGCTGCAGCGTGTGTCGGGTTCTGGGGAGACAACGATCAGCTCTGTTCTCCCCTTGACTAATTTCAACATGGCTGAGATAAACAATCAGATGTATAAATACTCTCAAGGATAAGTGGTGCAACACTGGCCGTAATGTTTACTGTGCTGGACGGGACAAGTGTTCAGCTCTCTTCTGCTCTCCCTCATGAGAAACAGTCATGGCTTTAAGCCGCTATGTTCGCAGGCTTGAATGTTAGGACACACAGCTGAGACACACAGTTTAGACACACAGTTTAGACACACAGCTTAGCCTTAGACACACAGTTTAGATAAACATTTTATTCAGAACAAGTAAACACAGTGTGGTCTGTGTTTGGAGAAATGAACCATTGTTGGTGAGGTCATGTCACGGTCTGCGAGGCCGTTGGCCTCTACACCATCAAACTAATCCTGGAAGACGCTTATCCAATCTTCATCCTTTCATTCAAGCTGTAAAATGTCTTACATTGACGTTTGCTTTCAGTTAATTTAGCAGACGCTTTTATCGAAAGTAGAAGAAAGAGTAAGACAAACAACAGTATATCTCTCGGTACAGTAAGGATGTTCATAGAAACAAGTGCCAAGCGCTGACAACCGTTAGGTCAACCCATTCCCTGTATACAACAAAGATAGCTAGGATAAGGAAGACGCTTATCCAATCTTCATCCTTTCATTCTACTATGCGTTTCTTCTCAAGATTTCTTCCTTGCTAATTTCAAGGGAGTTTTTTCTTGCCCTTGTGGGGGCTTGGGTAAAGGGGGGTGCCATAAATATTTGGCCTGTTTCGCCCTTTGAGAATGTAATGGTGATTAAGGGCTATACAAATAAAACTGAATTGAATTGAATTGAATAAGATGCTACACAGTGCTAAGTACTATTTTTAAGTGCCAGGACGTACAACATACAATAAGGGAGGGGGGGGGGTTGGGGTGTGACTTCGACTCAGTATTATTTAGCTTTAGGACAGGAGGAAGCCTTATGTACAGAGAGAGAAACATCTGGATCTCTCTCCAGGTGTGTAACGGAGTGGCCGACTGCCCAGACCCCTTGCCCAGCGACGAGCAGCACTGCAGGACCTGGGGTCCTTGGGGGGCCTGGGGCCCCTGCAGCATCACCTGTGGGACGGGCTCCGAGAGCCGGCAGAGGGCCTGTCCCCTGGGGGACCCTCTGCGGAGATGCCGGGGCCCGGGGGTCCAGAGGCAGCAGTGCTTCAACACCACCTGTCCAGGTAACGGGCCGCGACGCCGGCGTTCCCCCTCGGGATGACCGGCGCCACCTCGTCGTGTTGTGTGTGAAGGAAAAGGTCTTTGTTGTTGCATGAGAACAGCAGAGTTCTCCATCAGGACACCCCCCCCCCCCATTTCACCCAGGCGTAGATTGTTATGTGACTGTATCAGCGGAGCACACACACACACACACACTGACAGTGACACACACACACACACACACACACACACACACACACACACACACACACACACACACTGACAGTGACACACACACACACGGACGGACGGACGCACGCACGCACGCACCATGTAAAGTATAGAAATGTCCACTGTGGGCTTTGTCCTAGCAGACTGTGTTGAGCCGTGTAGTGATGCCTGTACTGCCCCTAGTGGACGTCCGCTGTCTGTGTTGACCCTTGTATTAACGCCTGTACTGCCCCTAGTGGCCGGCCGCTGTCTGTGTCGACCTGTGTATTAATGCCTGTACTGCCCCTAGTGGACGGCCGCTGTCTGTGTTGACCCGTGTATTAACGCCTGTACTGCCCCTAGTGGCCGGCCGCTGTCTGTGTCGACCCGTGTATTAACGCCTGTACTGCCCCTAGTGGACGGCCGCTGTCTGTGTTGACCCGTGTATTAACGCCTGTACTGCCCCTAGTGGACGGCCGCTGGCTGCCGTGGGTGACCTGGTCCAACTGCTCGCGGGGCTGCGGGGGCTTGGAGGTGAGGCACCGGGGCTGCGCTCCCCCTCGCTACGGGGGGACCGAGTGCGCCCTGCTGCCCGGGGAGTCCAACCTGGCCATGGAGATCAGTAAGCACTTCCTCCCGACTTACATCATGTGTTCATGTGCACCATGAAGCCCCTATAGAGGCTGAACCAGAGGGTTAAAGCTGCACTATGTGTGGAGCAGTCCACTCATTCAAAGTTAATAAAATTGCAGTGTGTAACATTTCAACAAGCTTGTCAATTAAGATAGTCCAGATATATGTGTAGTGAATGCTTATGTTAGCCAATGGCTGGATGTAGTCCAGCCTTGATGCTACATTCAAAAGTTTGGGTACAGCATACCTTAAAACCTTTATAATTTATTAACTTCACTTTTAAATTACCTTAATAAATTTATAATAATTACCTTACCTTTTTAAATTAACTTAATAAATGAATAGAAAATTAATTTACCCTTATTAAATTACCTTAAAGAATTAACAATAAATTAATAATACCTTGCTTTAATAAATACCTTTAATTAAGAAATTAATAATAATAATACCTTACCTTATAGATTCCTTACCTTAATAAATGATACCTTACTAAACACAGCATATCTGATGAAGCCATGCCCCCCCCCCCAGAGCCGTGCCCGGAGAACGCCACCTGCGTGAACCGCACCTGTCCCGCCGGCCTGGTGAGGCTCAGCTGCGGGCCCTGCCCCCTGTCCTGCAGCCACGTCAGCACCGGGACACCCTGCCCCCCGGACGACCACTGCTTCTCAGGTCAGTCCTCTGGCCCGCCCCGGAAAGTAACCGCCCAGAACCTATTTTGGAATATTGCAGAGAGTACCAGAGAGACTTAAGGCAGGTGAAAATTGCGGAGTCGGCCTGAGCCAAAGCAATCGTTATCTTTATTCGGCTCCCCCACATCGGCCTTGGAAGGCTGATATCTCTCCACTCACCTGGATGTTATGCAGACAGATGCTCTGCCCCAAATGTGTGTCATTGTTATGTTCTTTTTTCTAGCTCTTCATTGTTTTCTCACACACTCACTTACACACTGACTGAAGCACTCACTCACTCACTCACTCACTGAAGCACTCACTCACTCACTCACTGAAGCACTCACTCACTCACTGAAGCACTCACTCACTCACTCACTCACTCGCTCACTCACTCACTCACTTACTCACTGACTCCTTCAATCACTCAACCACTCACTCACTCACTGATTCACTCACTCACTCACTCACTGAATCACTCACTCACTCACTCGCTCACTTACCCACTCACTCTCAAAAGGCCGTTTTCATGGCGCGTTGCGCGATGAACTCTAGCTCCTCCCAGGTGCTCCCTTGTTCTGCGTGGGTCAGGCTGACCTTCTGTCGCGACCTCGTGTCCCCAGGGTGCTGGTGTCCAGAGGGCCAGGTGATGGGCCCCAACCAGCAGTGTGTGGCGCCGGGGGAGTGTCCCTGCGAGGTGGGCGGGGCCCGCTACTGGCCAGGGCAGCAGGTGAAGGTGGACTGTGAGGTCTGCGTGTGTGAGGGAGGACGGCCTCAACGCTGCCAGCTCAACCCGGAGTGCTCAGGTAACCTGCTTTCACACCCCTCCTCAGACAGCTCCTCACACACCTCCTCACACCCCTCCTCAGACAGCTCCTCACACACCTCCTCACACCCCTCCTCAGACAGCTCCTCACACAGCTCTTCACACACCTCCTCCTTATACACACTCCCTAAGACAACTCCTCAAATACCTCCTCAAACACCTCCTCACACACCTCCTCAGACACCTCCTCAGACAACTCCTCAAATACCTCCTCAGACACCTCCTCAGACACCTCCTCGAACACCTCCTCAGACACCTCCTCAAATACCTCCTCAGACACCTCCTCAGACACCTCCTCAAATACCTCCTCAGACACCTCCTCAGACACCTCCTCGAACACCTCCTCAGACACCTCCTCAAACACCTCAGACACCTCCTCAAACACCTCCTCAAACACCTCAGACACCTCCTCAGACACCTCCTCAGACACCTCAGACACCTCCTCAGACACCTCCTCACATGGCCTGGCCAGCCGGAACATCCCATCTTTATTCTCCTAATGTAGCTTACGATTCCTAAATGATCAATGCTTCAAGGCTTACACTTTTACATGAAACCCGTCCAGCGTTTGATGACTAAAGACAGACCGTTTAGCGAGCTCCTTTGGGGTCTACAGAGTAACGCCCCCCTGCTCAATCCACTCGCCATGCCTTGTGTCCCGCCGCAGTGCATTGTGGGTGGTCCTCCTGGTCCGAGTGGGGGGAGTGTCTTGGACCGTGCGGGGTCCAGAGTGTGCAGTGGTCCTTCAGGAGCCCCAACAACCCCATGAAGCACGGAGACGGACGCACCTGCAGGGGCATCTACCGCAAGGCCAGGAGGTGACTGATCTACTCTGATCCCCATCACCTGATCTACTCTGATCACCATCACCTGATCTACTCTGATCACCATCACCTGATCTACGCTGATCACCATCACCTGATCTACTCTGATCACCATCACCTGATCTACTCTGATCCCCATCACCTGATCTACTCTGATCACCATCACCTGATCTACTCTGATCACCATCACCTGATCTACGCTGATCACCATCACCTGATCTACTCTGATCACCATCACCTGATCTACTCTGATCACCATCACCTGATCTACTCTGATCACCATCACCTGATCTACGCTGATCACCATCACCTGATCTACTCTGATCACCATCACCTGATCTACTCTGATCACCATCACCTGATCTACTCTGATCACCATCACCTGATCTACTCTGACCACCATCACCTGATCTACTCTGATCACCATCACCTGATCTACTCTGATCACCATCACCTGATCTACTCTGATCACCATCACCTGATCTACTCTGATCACCATCACCTGATCTACTCTGATCACCATCACCTGATCTACTCTGATCACCATCACCTGATCTACTCTGACCACCATCACCTGATCTACTCTGATCACCATCACCTGATCTACTCTGACCACCATCACCTGATCTACAGTTGTAACCTTTCCATAGAATTCCATAATCTCTTCTTTGAGTGAGTTTGTGTTTGTGTTGTGCACAGCGTTTCATTCTAATAATCTAAACGTTCCATCTGTTTGTGTGTTTGTGTGTGTGTGTGTGTGTGTGCATGTGCACGTGTGTGTGTGTGTGTTTGTGTGTGTGTTTGCATATGTGTGTGTTTGTGTGTGTGTGTGTGTGTTTGTGTGTGTGTGTGTGTGTGCGTGCGTGTGTGTGTGCATGTGTGCGTGTGTTTGTGTGTGTGTTTGCATGTGTGTGTGTGTGTGTGTGTGCGTGTGTTTGTGTGTGTGTTTGCATGTGTGTGTGTTTGTGTGTGTGTGTGTGTGTGTGTGTGTGTGTGTGTGTGTGTGTGTGTGTGTGTGTGTGTGTGTGTGTGTGTGTGTGTGTGTGTGTGTGTGTGTGCGTGCGTGCGTGCGTGCGTGTGTGTGTGTGTGTGCGCGAGCAGGTGTCAGACGGACCCGTGTGAGGAGTGCGAGCACCAGGGTCAGTCCCACGCCGTGGGGGACGTGTGGGGGTCGGGCGGCTGCCAGCTGTGCCAGTGTTTCCCTAACCTCATGGTGCGGTGCGCCCCCTACTGCCCGCACGCCGCCGCCGGCTGCCCACCGGTAAACACGGACCCCCCCCCCCCCCGCCCGCGCCGACCTGCTCCCTCCCGCTGGGCTGTTGACTCTCCCACTCTGCTCCATCTGTCCTGATGACGTGTGTTTGTGTTGTGACGGAGGCGTTGTCGTGACGTAGGCGGTCACCGCTGACGTCCGCCCCCCCCCCCTGTCATCGTCGTTCCGCTCGCCCTTCTCCTGGCCTGTTCGCTTTTTAAATGTGTACACCGTGTCATTTCATCCACGCAAAATCTCTTTCATTCATGACTTTGTCCCCTCATTTGTTCTTGTTTGTCCCCACACATAGCTCTGTTCCGTAGCAACGCTCCCACAGGCTCTGCTCAGTCCATTGTTGGCTTAATGTCACGTCCTTATTTCCAACGTTGGCGTAATGTCGCGTCCTTCCTTCCATTGTTAGCATAAGGTTGCGTCCTAGCTTAATGCATCCTTTCTTCCAGGGCATGACTCTGGTGCCTGCAGGAGGGGACAGGTGTTGCTACTGCGGAGGTACAGGTAAAGATGACGAACACTGTTTAAATCTCAGAGCAGGTTTCTTTGGGTAAATAGATTAACAATAGATCCATCCTTTGGTTGTCAGTTTGGGGGTAGTAACAAGGGCCAGAAACAAGGGCCTAAATGCATCCTGGCAAATTCTCCTTTGTGTCTGTTTCCTGTTATTCCTCATCAATTCAGAACCACAACTAAACAAACCAAAAGCTCGGCAGTCCATCGAAAGCTTGCGGATACTACACACAATTTATTTGGTGAAGTTAATCATTGTGATCTGGGCATTTTTGTCGTAAACAGAGCTGTGTCAGAGGCAGTACATGTTGAGATGGTTAGGAGCCATGCCAATGTGTGGTCTGTGTTTGTTGTGGACGGCGTAGTGGAGAGGGAGAAGCCCAAAGGTCTGGGTTTGATCCCACACTGCACAAGAGGCCCCTACCGACTCTATAATGACCTGTGTCTGTGTTCAATCTAGGTCGCTCTGGTTTCAATAAAGTTGTATTCATTACAATCAAGCCATAATCAGAGCCGTCTCTGTATGTCTGGCTGTCCTTCGGTTTTCCCTGAGAACCGTTGATCTGGCCAAGTCGTTGTTTTAATGAGCGGTTCTCAAGGAAGATACTAGCGACAAGTAGGGGCCGGATCAAGCGGCCGTTCCAAAACACGCATTTTGATAGGGAACTACACTTGTAATAATCATTAATATTTCAAAATAAACACTTAAATTTCTGCCTTCATTTAGAAATAATAATATTTTTATAAAGAAATCCTGTTGCGGCTGTGTTTTAGCGGGAATGTCCGATATCCTGGATTGGGGGGGGGGGGGGGGGGGTGGCGGCACGGTGGGGGTAACTCAAGGATACATTGGGGATGGTCACGTGGGACAGACGATAGCCAATAGTGAGCCACACTGACCAGTCTGACCACAACTGATCGTCAGCCAAAACCACTTATTGTCAAACCTTTTATGTAGGTGGTCAAATTATCGCAAGAACCATATTTATAGCTATATATTGCTGTATATATGACATTTGTAAAGAAATAGTATACATTTCTAAACATATTACGCAAATATATTTCAAACTATTGACCGGCATGCTATACATGCATTGTCCAATCGCATATAATTAAAAAAGAATATGCAAACTTGTGTGTACCTCAAAATGTAAGGCCCTAGTCACACTGTTGAGATCCATCTGTCGTATGGACCATAATATTCCGCCACGTCTGCTTTTCATGACAGGAGACAACGCTAATGTCACTCAGACAACCATGAGCCCGTTTACAGTCTCCTACACGCCAGGAGGGGGAGACAAACCCTCAGTGCCGACCTACCCTATTCCTCCTGGGGGTAAGTGAATAAGTTAATTGCGTGTGTGTGTGTGTGTGTGTGTGTGTGTGTGTGTGTGTGTGTATTAGTTATTTAGTTGTATTTATTTGTCACATACCCAGTTGTACAGGGCAATGCATAGTGAAATTCTTATGTACCAGTCAGGCTGTGATTCAACTATATAAAGTGCAAGATTATAATAAAATGTGTGTGTGTGTGTGTCTGCGTGCTTTCATGTGTGTGTGATTGTCTGCGTGCTTGCATGTGTGGGTGTGTGTGTTTGTGTATCCGTGCGTGTGTGTGAGTGTCTGCGTGGCTGTGTGTGTGTATGTGCGTGTGTGTGAATGAAAGCAAAGTGCATGTGTCTATGCACATTTCCTTGATTTCACCAATGTGTAGAAAAGTATTCACATCATTCCTGAATGTAAGTTTAAGATCTAGATCCAGTATTATGGATCTAGATCCTCCACATGGTGTGTAGTTCTACACGTTGTTGCGTTTTTGAAGAAAGTAGTCCAATCCGGGTCGCTTTTAACTCACTTTATTTGTTATAGTATTTCGGTATGGTAACTATGAAGCAAATGGGAGGGAATTATATCTAACACGCGTGGAGAGAAATACCGAAGAGCTACTTCGAGCCCCGGGGCTTAGGCCCGAGGCTCTCTGCGGGACCGCCTATGTCTCTGCCCCCTGATCTGACTCCCGCGGTGGTTTGTATCAAGTGGGCGTGGCCTATGTGAAGTAGAAGTGGCCTGTGTGACGTATTGGCTCCGCCCTCCTCACCTGTCCAAAGGTGCTGCCATCTGTGGCTGGAGTAGTTATTGCAGCTTGTGTGTTCGATCCTGCTTCCTAGTGGCTATGTGGGGGCAGCTTATGTGCTTAAAATACATAACAACGTTGTACGTCCGTGCTGCTGCTGACGTGTCCCTCCCGTGTCCCCCAGGTGAGTGCTGGTCTCCTCTGGGCGTCCAGTCCCTGCCGGCCTCCAGCTTCACGGCCTCGTCCCAGCAGGCTGCCCATCCTGCTGGGGCCGCCCGCCTCTACGGCCGGGACCCCCGCACAGACCTCCAGGTACCGCAGTCCGCCCTGGGTCGGGGTGCTGCTCCTCTATAACCCATGCCCCTCCCCCCCCCCCCCCCCCCCCCCCCCCGGGGGTAAGGCTTTTACTTGTGACTGTGTTTCCTGAAACACAGTTACAGGTAACGGTAATGTTATTGTCGATCACCAGCTTCAGCTAAAGCCTCATAAGTAGATTGGCGAACCGGAGCTTGCGTGTTGCTGCGGATGTCACGATCTCTGTGTTCGTCAATCAACCGTTTTTTTTTTTAAATCGAGTCTTAAAAACAAAACGGCGTCGACGGGTGATCTACTGACGGTATTGTGTGTATAAAATGTCCTTTTTAATAAACAATCTGGACACTTACAAAGTTCTCAATGCCTCGTTTTAAATGTTAAGACCCTTTTTTATACTACCAAAGAAGTGTCGGGCTACTTTTAGCCTTTAAAGTGGTTTAAAATAGCGATTTAGTTTTTACCATAACCAGTGCCCCCATCATTCCATGTTGATAGCGTTTTGATAAAATCGGCTAAAAGCAGGCAACTGAAGAAAGCGTCTATATGCGTTTTTTGTGCTCCAAAACGAACGTTTCAACTCGTTATCATACATACAACATATCCCAAATCCATTTTACACCGGAATTACCCTTTAAGAGTCGCTTTTGATAAAAGCGTCTGCTAAATGCCCTAAGTGTAAATGTAATGCTGTCATATGCGTCAGTACGATGTGAGCTCAGGAGCCTCCTCCCCTCAGGGCTGGAGCCCGGAGCCGGAGGAGTACCGGGACCTGCCCCAGAGGAACCGCCAGGACCGGGCCGGGCCCCAGCAGAACCCATACCTGCAGATAGACCTGCTGCAGCCCTACAACATCACTGGTACGCCGCTGACCGCACCACGTCCTGAGCTCTACACTTAGGTGTAGGAGGAGCCACAGGGGTTCGGGGTTTGGTTAATCTGCTGTGTTGGGTTGATGTTTGTGTGTCATGTGTGTGATGATCCCTGTCGGAGATCTTTCCGAAGCCGCCTGCCTTTATGCGTCAACGTAACGTTAGTAGTATGGCACTTCTGAACCAAAATGGTGATGAACCGAGGAGCAAATCCCACGTGGATCTTCACATCTTCATACATGATGGCGTAAAGTGTAATTTGATCTCTCTCTCTCTCTCTCTCTCTCTCTGTCTCTGTCTCTGTCTCTGTCTCTCTCTCTCTCTCTCTCTCTCTCTCTCTCTCTCTCTCTCTCTCTCTCTGTCTCTGTCTCTGTCTCTGTCTCCAGGTGTGCTGACCCAGGGCGGGGGTGTGTTTGACACCTACGTCTCCAGCTTCTACCTGCAGTTCAGCGTGAGCGGCGGTCAGTGGTACACGTACAGCGACCTCACCACGGATGCCCGGCCCAGAGCCAAGGTAACCACCACGCTACCGTCATCACTGGGATGTCCTGCAGGACTGACCTCTCTGGGTCAGAGTGCTGCTTCTCTCAGAGCCACAGGCCTCTCAGGTCCTGAAGATAGGCCCTGTTAGCCCCTGGCCTGCTCCTGATACTATTGGAAGATAGATGAGATATTACTATTTGATGCAGGATCTGGAATATGTAACA
>NC_079434.1:16871104-16883604 GCF_026213295.1 Gadus chalcogrammus | reverse complement strand
ACGAGGGCCTGCTGTGTTTCTGCTCCCTGTCGTCTGCAGCTGCCTGGGTCAGCAGCACCCCCCACGACGGCGGGCTACCCAGGGTGCTTTGCGTGGAGGGCCAGTTTGCGTGTGCGTCCTTCGGCTGTGTGGACCCCGCCCAGGTGTGTGACGGGCACCAGGACTGTTACGACGGATCCGACGAAGAGCCCTGCGGTACGCATCGTCAACCAATCAGATCAGCTCTTACTAAGTTATGTTGAAGAACACCACTGCAGACAACACCATATATGGTGCGGTGTTGTTGGAATGGTGGTTTCTGATTGGCTCAAATAAGAGAATATAAATTCTCCCTTGGGTTCATCGTAGAGCTACATTTGACGCCCCCAGGGTTTAGCTCACATCTGTTGAATTATAAAATTAAATAATGCAGTTAAAGTTATTAAAAAATAAACACACACATTCTCACTCACTAACTCACGCACACACACACACACACACACACACACACACACACACACACACACACACACACACACACACACACACACACACACACACACACACACACACACACACACACACACACACACACACACACACGTTAGATCCAAAGCGGTGATCTGAATCTGCTCTTCTTCTCCAGGCTCCACGGCCGCGCCGACCGTGAGCACAGTGCGCCCCCTGGTGCCCAACCCCTGCTCTGCCAAGCAGTTCTCCTGCGCCAGCGGGGAGTGCGTTCACCTGGACCGCCGGTGTGACCTCCACAGGGACTGTGTGGACGGCTCAGACGAGCTGCACTGCGGTAGGAGACGCAGCGGGTCCGAATGACGCGTTGATGGTTCAGGAGATGCTCTGACTCCTCACTGAGGACGAGAACTGAGACCCTAAATGTGCTGTTGGAATACATGTGGGTTGAGGCAATAATATGAACCATTTGCAATTTGACCCTAGCTCCAGTGGAAACACTTCATAAAACAATCCTGCTCCTCGCTATAGAGCTTCATCGAGTCATGACAAGCTCATGTTGTTTTAGCGAGCTTGCTTTTTGACTATCTCCAAACCCTGTTTGGAGATAGTCAAAAAGCAAGCTTGCTAAAACAACATGAGATCGTCATGCCTGGATGTGTTCTAGAGCACATTTCAAGCTGCATTGATTGAGGATATAGTACCTTTAAATGTTAGTCATGGTTAATACAGGTGTCCAAATAACGAATCACAGGAATTATGTTTCCATACAATGTTCCGTGCAACCTTTTGGTTTCAAGTGCCATTGTAATAAACCGTCTTTCTATCTGACGTCGTGTTGTATTGCTGATGTCATGATGCCATGCTGATATCATGATGTCATGATGATGTGCCGATGTCATGATTTCATGCTGACGACATGACGTCATGATGTCATGCTGATGTCATGATGTCATGCTGATGTCATGATATCATGATATAACGCTGATCATGATGTCATGATGTCATGCCGATGACCTGATGTCATGATGCCATGCTGATATCATGATGTCATGATGATGTGCCGATGTCATGATTTCATGCTGACGACATGACGTCATGATGTCATGCTGATGTCACGATATCATGATGTAACGCTGATGTCATGATGATGTCATACTGATGCCATGATGTCATTATGAGGTGGTGATGGGTCTCTGTCTGAATGTGTCCCCCCCCCCCCCCCCCCCAGTGGACTGCATCACGTCGTCCTGGACGTCGTGGAGCCGCTGCAGCGTGTCCTGCGGTCTGGGCTCCCTGTTCCGCCAGCGGGACGTCCTGAGAGAGGCCCTCCCCGGGGGGGCCTGCGGGGGGGCCCAGTTCGACAGCCGGGCCTGCTTCCCCCGGGCCTGTCCAGGTCCGCAATGCACACACTCACACAAACACTAACACACACTCACTCACTCTACACACATATACAGTGTACACACTCACACTAACACACACTCACTCACTCTACACACACACATATACAGTGTACACACAAGCACACTCACTCACTCACTCACTCACTCACTCACTCACTCACTCACTCACTCACTCACTCACTCACTCACTCACTCACTCACTCACTCACTCACTCACTCACTCACTCACTCACTCACTCTACACAAACAAATATGCAATGTACACACAAACACACACACTCACTCAATCACTCACTAACTCACTAACTCACTCACTCACTCCCTCACTCACTCACTCACTCACTCACTCACTCACTCACTCACTCACTCACTCACTCACTCACTCACTCACTCACTCACTCACTTACAGCGGATGGCCACTGGTCGGAGTGGACGGCGTGGTCGGAGTGTGACGCCACATGCGGGGGCGGAGTCCGGACCAGGAGGCGGTCCTGCTCGGCCCCGCCCCCTAAGAACGGGGGGCGGGACTGCGAGGGCATGACCCTGCAGACCCAGAGCTGCAACGCCACGCCCTGCGGAACGGGGACCGACACACAGTCAGGTGGGTCCGTCAGTCCAGGCCCTACACCATGGAGGATACATCTGTCTGTCAGAGGTTATGGTTATTTGATATTTTAG
This sequence comes from Gadus chalcogrammus, assembly GCF_026213295.1. Classification (NCBI taxonomy): domain Eukaryota; kingdom Metazoa; phylum Chordata; class Actinopteri; order Gadiformes; family Gadidae; genus Gadus; species Gadus chalcogrammus. Next base: position 16,881,073 of record NC_079434.1, on the reverse strand, counting down.
GTCCGGTGTTGACCATCACATTAACTTTATTCATCCAGGTGAGTCTCATTGAGATTCAGACCTCTTAAAGGTGCTGTGGGAAGGACTTAGTGCCATCTAGTGGTGAGGTTGCAGATTGCAGCCAACCAAACCACCAGACTGTCCAATTTCATCCTTCTTAAAATCAAGGCAAATCGTTTTTGAGTGTATTTTTCCTTGCAGTTTATTAGTCCCTTTTGGTGCCTTTGTGGGTTGGAATGGTTTTATATTGGATCCAGGACACAGGAGGGGGAGAATCTGTGGCATTAGCCTGGTCTGTGTGCATGGCTCCAGCTAAGCTAAGTCCTTGCTTCGTTGTAAAGAATGACGATGTGTGCTGCTGGCACATGACTAACCCTGGCGGCTCTGCTCAGGCTGTGCCCACGGCATGGTGCTGGTGACGGAGGCCGACTGTCTGGCAGGAAGGGTGGAGGACTGCCCCCCCACCTGCTCTCACCTCAGCCAGACCTCCAACTGCACCGCCAGCTGTGTTCCAGGTGAGTTCAAGGAGGTGCACCTCACCAGGAACAGCTCCAGGTGAGACCCCCTGAGGTACACATCACCCCGAGAGGTTTCAGGTGAGGTGCGTCTCCCCTGGAGCTATTCATGGCTGAGGACTGACTTGACTTCTATGTTTATGTTATTGGAGATTGAAATGTGCTGTAGGTAAGATGGAAGAGCTTTTATTTGAGGGTCATCTGTTCAAATCCATCAGCTGTAAATGAGGGAAATACTCATTCGAATCTACTGCGAATACTCATACGAATCTACTGCGAATTTCGGAATTTCAGTTCTGGTGACTCCTGGCTGCACCTTTAGTCTGTTGTCCTCAGGTGATGGTCATCATGGAGGAGAGTATCTAGACCTGTCTGGAAGCTGGTGTTCCTCACTCTGAGTCCACTGTGTCTCAGGCTGTTGGTGCCCAGAGGACCGGTACCTCCAGGGGGGCCGTTGTGTGAACGCCAGCCAGTGTGGATGTGTCTGGGACGGGGACACCCTGCAGCCGGGACAGAACTTCTCCCAGGACCCCTGCTCCACCTGGTGAGAGCTGCTGGAGGGATGGGTCATAGATATCTGAATCATTAGTGTAATCGTTAGGAGTTGAAAAAGTCATTATTAGTAGTAGCATTGATTTCGTATCATATTGAAGCTTTACTTCATCGTAGGATTGTTCCCCTTTTTTCCCTAAATTGGGACTTATTTCAGTAACAGTGATAAGGGGAAGGGAGGGAGGAGGAGAGGGTAGAGGGAGGGATTTTTACAAAACCTTTACAGCTTTTGTTTCCATCACATTGCATTTCTTTATCTCGTGCGCAGAATTCCAATCCCTAAACAGTAACTAACTTAACCTTTATGAATATCACAGGACATCTACCAGTACTGTAATACTGATACTACACATACTTACTCAGTAGTACGTGCGCAGAACTCGTTCTCGTCCTCCACTCTCTGTGTGAGTTTATTTTATGAGTTCATTCCTTTCCCACCACTAGCGTGTGCAGAAACGGACACGTCACCTGCGACAACTCCAGCTGTGTGGCGAGCTGTGATTGGTCGGGCTGGTCGTCGTGGTCACTGTGTGACGTGACGTGTGGTGCAGGAATACAACAGCGCTTCAGGTGAGGCAGAAACACCTGTGGAGTGATAAAAACCATGAGCCATGACTGACCACTGAAGTCACGGATACAGTTCATAATAATACATATGAACTAATAAATCGATTATTTATGCCATTTCCTTCTGCAGGATTGGTTAACAATGTTAGGTTATCATGTAAAGAGATTTTATCAATATCAAAACAACTGTATGCAGATAATATTTAAATTTGATCCGTTACTGATTTTGGTTGAACGAGGATTCTTGCTCGGGCGTAGTGATCAGAGGACCCATGTGTCCCCCCAGGTCCCCAGGTCACCACGGGGGTCCCAGCGGGGCCCGGTCCTGCCAGGGGGATTCCACAGAGGCCCGCCAGTGCTTCAGACCCTGCCTGCCCGGTATGCCCCCCCCCCTCGCTTGGTCTCATCCAGAGCTCCGTCCCTCAGATGGCCCGGTCCTCTTGAGGACCGGGGTTCTTCAGTTGGCCTGCAGGGGAGCCGGTTCTGCGTGCCCCGCCCTAGACAGGGTGGGTGTGTAGGTGATGCTGATGTCCTCCTGTCTCCTTGTTGCCTAGCGACGGCCGAGGGCCGGTGGACCCGCTGGACGGCGTGGTCCGAGTGCAGCAGGACCTGCTTCCAGGACGTCGACCAGGTGGGCCTCCGCCGGCGCTTCCGCACCTGCCACCGCCAGGACCCCCCCGCCGGACCGCCGCACGGCCCCGCCCTCGGCCACGCCCCCACTGGCCAGCCACATGGCCACGCCCCCACGGACCCCCCCCCGGCCTGCAGTGGGGAGGGACAGGAGCAGGAGCCCTGTAACACTGTACAGTGTCCGGGTAGGAGCTCTCACACACACACACACACACACACACACACACACACACACACACACACACACACACACACACACACACACACACACACACACACACACAGATATACACTCACAGAGAAATGCTGATCCACACTCACACACAGCCACTACACACAGGCATACCTTCCTTCATCTCCGTCTTCCCCCCCACCATGAAGTGTGTTAGTGTCTGCGGTTGAAAGCTCCTGTGATCAGACGGTACTCTCGTTGTTCTCCTGCCAGTGAGCGGGGGCTGGTCGCCGTGGTCCTCCTGGTCCCAGTGCTCGGCCGACTGTGACTCTGGCGTCCAGACCAGAGGCCGCCGGTGCAGTTCCCCTCCGCCCCAGCACGGGGGCAGCACCTGCCCCGGCCCCCACATCCAGACCCGGGACTGCAACTCTGCGCCCTGCTCAGGTGTGCTCCCGTGGTGTGATCACGAAACAGAGACGTGGTAGAAGAGGGTTCAGACGGCCGATTTACCTTCACAGCTGGTCCAGAGCAAAGAAGCCTTGCATATAAACCTGATTTATATATCAGTGTGGCTTCGGTTGGTCACTGAAGTCCCGTTAGTTAAGATCAGTTGCCATGGTGACGGGAAATCAGATTGCGTGATTATGAAATAAACCACAATCCTCTTTCTGACTAATTACACACAATGTTAACATCGCTATCGTCTGCTGAGGCTTTACAATTTAGATCTCAGTTTATCTCCAGAGCAAGAAGAGAATCCACTTGGCGGGAATGTGTTTGCAGTCTGTGTTTGTCCTGACGACCAACCAGGAAGCTCGCTGACCTTTAGATGCCCCCCTCTCCCCCCCCCCCCTTGCAGGCATGTGTCCGGAGGGCATGGTCTTCCTGTCGGAGGCGGACTGCGAGGCGCGGGGCGGGGCGTGTCCCCGGGCCTGTCTGGACATGACCCCGGCGGAGGTGCAGTGCGCCACCAGCTGCTACGCGGGCTGCCACTGCGCCGCCGGCCTCTTCCTGCTCAACGGGAGCTGCGTGGCCCAGGCCCGCTGCCCCTGCTACCACCAGGGGGCGCTGCACCCCCCCGGGGCCTCGCTGCCCGCCGACGCCTGCAACAACTGGTGGGTGGCTGGGTGTGTGGGGGTGTGTGTGTGTGTGTGTGTGTGTGTGTGTCTTTGTTGGTGGTTGTGTGTGAGAGAGTGTGTGTGTGTGTGTGTGTGTGTGTGTGTGTGTCTTTGTTGGTGTGTGTGTGTGTTTCAGTGTGTGAGTGTGTGTGTGTGTGTGTGTGTGCGCTCTTGAGCAATAGGCCTGTTTTTTTGTTGTATTCTGAAACACACTTTTAGGTATAGCCCTGGATTAAAGCATGTTGATTCACATTTAGAAATCCACCTGTACCATATCATGTGTTGAGGTATTTGCTGATATTGTCTCCTTTTCAAGAATTGGCTCGCGAATCTCAAGACATCTTCAACTACATTTTTACAAATGAAGTTGAAAGAAGTTCAACTTCATAAAAGATTAAATTTGTGATATGTGTTTTAAACAAATTAATTAATGGACTCCTGCTCTCTGTTCCTCATACAGCACCTGCCTGGAGGGAGAGATGCATTGTGGGGCAGAACCATGTCCTGGTGAGAGAGTTAACTATTAGTATTGTGTGCATTGAAAAACGTAACCTTGTAATCGTCCTCATCATCAACTGCATTACAAGTGTTAACTTGTGAATTGTGTTTGTGTTGGTTTGTGCTTGTGTGTGTAACTGTGCGTGTGTGTGTGTGTGTTTGTAACTGTTGCTGTGTGTGTGTGTGTGCGTGTGCGTGTGTGTGTGTGTGCGTGCGTGTGATGTCAGTGGACTGCGGCTGGAGCGCGTGGACCCAGTGGAGCGCGTGCAGCCGTACGTGTGACGTGGGCGTGAGGAGGCGGTTCCGCTCGGGGACCAACCCCCCTGCCGTGCTGGGGGGCCGGCCCTGCAAGGGGGATCGGGTGGGCATGGACACCTGCAGCGTCGAGCCCTGCTTCAGTGAGTGGTCCCCTGAAACCCCCCCCAGGGCCATGTCAGTCCTGCCTTCACCTTATTAAGGTCAAGACTGACGATACTCTTGTGAGGGTCACTCTTGTGACTATACTGCTTCTGGGGTTAAGTAGCCACATTTGATCTAGTATTATCCAGTATTAAATATTTTTTTTTATTTAATTGTACATTTTCAGTGGAGCTGGACATTCAAGGCACATGCAAACAGGATTCTTAACCCGTGCTCTGCGGCCCAAAAGAAGAGAGCCCACTAACCTCTGTTCCTATTTCCTCCCCCAGGTGTGATGGAGCCGTGGGGGGCGTGGTCAGCGTGCTCCGTCACCTGCGGCGGGGGCTACCGGAGCAGAACCCGCGGACCAATCAGGACCCACGGCACCGCGCAGGGCTTCAGCGCCTGCAGCCTGCAGCCCTGTGGTACGTAGAGCTAGCTCAGGGGCTTAGCCCTGTGGTACGTAGAGCTAGCTCAGGGGCTTAGCCCTGTGGTACGTAGGGCTAGCTCAGGGGCTTAGCCCTGTGGTACGTAGGGCTAGCTCAGGGGCTTAGCCCTGTGGTATGTAGAGCTAGCTCAGGGGCTTAGCCCTGTGGTACGTAGGGCTAGCTCAGGGGCTTAGCCCTGTGGTACGTAGAGCTAGCTCAGGGGCTTAGCCCTGTGGTACGTAGAGCTAGCTCAGGGGCTTAGCCCTTTGGTACGTAGGGCTAGCTCAGGGGCTAAGCCCTGTGGTACGTAGAGCTAGCTCAGGGGCTTAGCCCTTTGGTACGTAGAGCTAGCTCAGGGGCTTAGCCCTGTGGTACGTAGAGCTAGCTCAGGGGCTTAGCCCTTTGGTACGTAGGGCTAGCTCAGGGGCTAAGCCCTGTGGTACGTAGAGCTAGCTCAGGGCTTCAGCGCTACGCTGCTGACACCTGCAGGATGTTCGCATCTGAACCGATCGCACCGTTGTTTGGTGATGCGTCAATGTTTTGCACATCATGATAAACACGTATTACCAATCTTTCATTCATGTGATCTGTCAGGTAATAAGCGGTAAACGCTTACCGTTACATACTTCCTTTCCATACTAAGACACGCTATCACCACTCGGCCAAAGTATCAGTCATGAGTTCAATCTCATCGTATAAAACCCTTTTTGTCATGACATGGTCAGCGTGTTGTGACTGAACCCTTGTTTCCGTGGCGCCTGCGGTTGCCAGGTGGCGGCCGGGTGTGTCCCCCGGGCCAGGGGTGGCAGCAGTGTGTCAGGGGAGAGGTGTCGTGTGAGGACGTCACCATGGCGCTCAGCAGGAACTGCACCCCCGGCTGCCAGTGTCCAGACGGGACGGTTCTGCAGGTGAGGAACACACACACGCGCGCACACGCACACGCACACACACACACATTATGGGGCGGCATGTGGCTCAGGAGGTAGAGCGGGTCGGCTGGTAACCGGCAGGTTGCTAGTTCGATCCCCGGGCTCCTCCTAGCTGAGTATCGAGGTGTCCCTGAGCAAGGCACCTCACCTGGACTGCTACTGACGAGCTGGCTGTTGTCTTGCATGGCTGTCACAGCCGTCGGTGTGTGAATGCGTACATGAATGGGTGAATGTTGTAAAGTGGCCCCTAGTTAGAAAAAGCACTGTATGAATGAAGCCCGTTTACCATTACGTGCTCTGATTGGTCAGCGTTACATTGTCCCTGTCTACCCCTCACCGGTTAACACATCGTCCCCGACCCCAAGGTTGGGGACCACTGTGTTACCACATCCAATCACACCCCAGTGGGGCGGTAGTCCGGGTCCCATTGCCCCCCATGTTGCCCCTCCTCACTGTGTGGATGGGCTCCCCAGGACGGTGTGTGCGTGACGAGGGCGGAGTGTCGCTGTGACGTGGACGGGGAGCAGCACCTCCCAGGAGACGCCGTCACCAGAGGCTGCAACAACTGGTGGGGTTGGACCTTCAGCCTGTTGATCTCTTCTGATTGGACCTTCAGCCTGTTGTTCTCTTCTGATTGGACCTTCAGCCTGTTGATCTCTTCTGATTGGACCTTCAGCCTGTTGTTCTCTTCTGATTGGACCTCAACCCTGTTGTTCTCTTCTGACCCTCACCCTGTTGTTCTCTTCTGATTGGACCTTCAGCCTGTTGATCTCTTCTGATTGGACCTTCAGCCTGTTGATCTCTTCTGATTGGTCCTTCAGCCTGTTTTCTCTTCTGATTGGACCTCAACCCTGTTGTTCTCTTCTGACCCTCACCCTGTTGTTCTCTTCTGATTGGCCCTTCACCCTGTTGTTCTCTTCTGATTGGCCCTTCACCCTGTTGTTCTCTTCTGATTGGACCTTCACCCTGTTCTTCACAATCCAAAGTGTAGTCACACACTTTAAAACCTATCCAGCGGAAGTCACATGGCATTTTGTGCCTGCATTCAATCCGTCAAAACTCAAAACATGCTGTCAATGTCTATGAGTTAGAGTTAAAGTAGATCAATGTAATGTAGTACACATTGCTACAAATACGGACAAATACAGGCATGTGTCATAACTACGTAATCCGACCATGTACCGAGAGTAATCGCGAATACCTTTTAGTCGGCAAATACGTGAAAATGCAATTGTAATTTTTGTATTTTTAGATACATTATATATTGATATATATATTGATATATTTTTTATTATTTGGTCTGTATCGTGGTATTGAACTCATTCAACCTTTTTCTGGAGAGCTCTTTGTTGATTTGTGGAAACGTTGACCTCTCCCTCTCCCTCAGCACGTGTGGAGCAGGGAGGCTGACCAACTGCACCCAGCTCAGCTGTGACGGTACGTGGAGGAGAGTCTAACTGATCTGCACCTCCAGACCGAATCACTGTATCACCATATCCAGCTCACATTGGACATCATGCACTCATCCACTTTTTATTAACACCTTTAAAACCAGTGTGTGGTTTATCATGTGTTCATTCTCTCTCTCTCTCTCTCTCTCTCTCTCTCTCTCTCTCTCTCTCTCTCTCTCTCTCTCTCTCTCTCTCTCTCTCTCTCTCCCTCTCTCTCTCTTCCCCCCCCCCGTCTCTCTCCCTCTCTCTCTCTCCCTCTCCAGTGGATGGCCAGTGGTCGCTGTGGACCCCCTGGGGTCAGTGTTCGGTGTCGTGCGGGGCAGGGCTCCAGTCCCGGTATCGCTTCTGCTCCGCCCCCCCGCGGTCAGGCAGCGGACTGCCCTGCCTGGGAGACCACCGCAAGGACCAGGCCTGCGTGGGCCCCCCCTGCGACCGTAAGTCTGGTGGTACGACCCGTACCGGGGGCAGAGTCCTGCACAGCCTCATATCACGACTGCTTACGGCACAGCAACAACACCAAATGGGGCTGCAGGTTATTGGACAAAAATCATGTTGCGATTTCTTTCAAATAACCCTTTCTCAAATCTCCCAATGATAAAGAATTTTTTTTGTATATCATTGTATAACAATTGAGGTGATTCTGTAGCGGAGTGCCTTTGCATGGATCCCTTTGGAACCCATCTCGTACAGCCCTAACACTAAACACTCAGGCTGGGTTGCACCAACATGGATTCTATTAATCCTGGTTTAGGGTTAATCTAGGGTTAGTAAATCTAGGTTTAAACTGGTTTATAATTAATCAGGGATGCGTTACACATCTTAGTTTTAACTCTGGATTAGTTAACCTAGTTTGAACAAGGATTAAAATTGGATTAGTTTGTGTTCAGTGTCTGCCATGATGGATTCCGGTGAAATGTTAACAAATTACACAATATATTCCACAATTTTATAGTGTGGTCTTTCTTTTTTTCTAGCCTACATCGTGAAAAAACATGAGGAACATGAGGAAGCACAACGCATGCTTGAACGTGTTCCATTCCACCTCCTCAGTCAGTGTGTTGGTTTGCTCCAGGTGATGGCGGCTGGGGCCAGTGGAGCAACTGGACGGACTGCACCAAGTCCTGCGGTGGGGGTGTCCAGAGCCGGAGGAGGGAGTGTGACAGTCCCGCTCCGGAGGGGGAGGGGGACTACTGCGAGGGCCTGGGCACGGAAGTCACGGCCTGTAGCACCCTCCACTGCCCAGGTGGGTAGCGGGTCAGACCTACTGAACACACACCTGTTTACAGACATCCCTGTGTCGCCCAATCCCAGCACTCTAAATGTGTGTGTGTGTGTGTGTGTGTGTGTGTGTGTGTGTGTGTGTGTGTGTGTGTGTGTGTGTGTGTGTGTGTGTGTGTGTGTGTGTGTGTCAGTGGCCCCGTGCTCCACCGTCCCAGGTACGGTGTTCAGCAGCTGTGGCCCCTCCTGTCCTCGCACCTGTGATGACGTGACCGTGAGTACCGTCCCGCTAGAACCGTCTCTACCTCCACCTCCCCTCCACCCCCACTGGGAGGAAACACCAGCGGGATGTGAGCCGGAGGACTCCTAGTAGCATCGCTCCCTCAGTAGCATGAGGAGGGGTTTCAGGGCGACAGTGCAGACCGCCAAGAGCCTGTTGCTGTTCCTTAGGCACGTCTGTAAGGCTAAGAGGATTAGCTCTCAGAATGCAACGGTTTATGCTAACACCACCTCCCCATGCGGGCCCATTAGCTCAGTCACTGGTAGGCTGCTAAAGCTAAACACCGGGGCCTCTGATCCCGAACACTGACGCGGCTACCACACACGAGGCTGGGGATGCCCTCGTTAGCAACTCACTGATGGGTGTGATGAGGATGATGAGGAGGAGGTTGAGGAGGAGGAGGATGAGGGGGAGGATGAGGATGAAGATGTTGAGGATAAGGATGATGAGGAGGATGATGATGATAAAAATGATGATGACGATGATGAAGACTGAGCCTGCCCCCCCCCACCCCCTCCTCCCCCCACCCCGCAGCACTGTGATTGGAGCTGCGAGGCGGGCTGCTACTGCACGGAGGGGAAGGTCCTGTCGTCCAACGGGACGGTGTGCGTGGGGCGCGAGGCCTGTCCCTGCCTGGACCTGAGCACGGGACAGCGGCTGGAGGCGGGGGCCACCAGCCTGGCCCCCGACGGCTGCAACAACTGGTCAGTCCCACCGACCCCCCCTGTGGGACTTTGTGTAGTGTAACTTTATTTAAACAGGGACAATGAACAAAAATAACAATAACCTTGTTCAGAGCAAGGAGAGATGCATTGTAACAGTTTTTAGCAAATTGCTATTTCCCACCTGTAGTCCCTGGGCAGGTGTGTGTCTGTGTGTGTCTGTGTGTGTCTGTGTGTGTCTGTGTGAGTGTGTGTGTCTGTGCGTGTCTGTGTGTGTCTGTGTGATCATGCTCCGAGTGCGGAGGACACAGAGGGAGGGGAGTGATTTGAAGACAAGTGTACGTTTTTGACTCCTGTGTTTCAGTACCTGTGAAGGAGGAAGGCTGAACTGCACCAGTGAGCCCTGTCCAGGTGAGCCCGCCCCCTGACCCCCCAACGGGGAGGCCTCGCTGCACTGCAGCCACGTGGTCCCAGCACCCCATGGGTTAGGGTTCACTCTCTGGGTCGACTTCACACTCAAGTCAAGGCACTTTTATTTATATAGCACGTT
>NC_079434.1:16836104-16861104 GCF_026213295.1 Gadus chalcogrammus | reverse complement strand
GTCATGTGACCCGGGGCCGTGCCCGCGCCTCTGTGTCCATGACGACCAGGACCTCCGGGTGGGAGACACCTGGCTGCAGGGGGAGTGTCAGCAATGGTGAGGGGACACACGCACGCACACGCATGCACACACGCACGCACGCACGTACCAACACACGTATACACGCACGCACGCACATACACACGCACGGACGTACACATACACACATACGTACACACGCACGCACGCACGCACGCACGTACACACACACAAAAGCACGTACACATGCACGTACACACCACGCACGCACGTACACACATGCAGAGACACACACGCACACACATGCACACAGACACGATCAACAGACACACACATCAGACAAAACATTGCATGAACAGTTCTATTCCAATTCATTTGAAACAATAAACATATTGATTATGTCTCCACACAGATATGGATGCACACATTTGCCACAGTTGAATAAACAAACACAGACACACACACACACACACACACACACACACACACACACACACACACATACACACACACTGAGAACTGAGTGCTGGTTCTCATTTGTCCCTGATCCTTCTCCTGTGTTCAGCACCTGCACCCCGGAGGGAGAATACTGCCAGGAGATCGAGTGCAGAGGTGGGTCTGCCCTCAGTCATCCTGAGAAGTTACCTCATGTTGTCTAAGGAGTTACCTCATGATGCCTGAGAAGTTACCTCATGATGCCTGAGAAGTTACCTCATGAAGCCTGAGAAGTTACCTCATGAGGCCTGAGAAGTTACCTCATGAGGCCTGAGAAGTTACCTCATGATGCCTGAGAAGTTACCTCATGAGGCCTGAGAAGTTACCTCATGATGCCTGAGAAGTTACCTCATGAGGCCTGAGAAGTTACCTCATGAGGCCGGCTCTCCACTGCCTCCTGACCTCCACTATGTTCCCCGAAACATGTCAGGATCTGTTTTAATGTTGAATAAAAGAGAAGGCCAAAATAAAATAAAAGGCCAAAGTAATAGGCAAGGCCATAATAAAAGTTAATGGCAAATAAAAAACGATCCAAATCAGATTTTAAATCCCATTATTGATATAAATGTTTGCGGCTGAGCAGCATTGTACACGGTAGACCTCAGTAAGTCTCAGGACGGGTTCAAACGATCTCTCCCCCCAGTGGACGGGGGCTGGACGCCGTGGTCGGTGTGGGCCGACTGCCCGGTGACCTGCGGACAGGGTACACAGGTTCGATCCCGCGCCTGCGTCAACCCCCCCCCGCGCAACAACGGCTCCCACTGCGGGGGTCCGGAGCGAGAGGTCCAGGACTGCAGAGCCCCCCCCTGCCTGGGTTCGTACCATCTGAGAGCACACGCTGAGTCCCCCCTTACCCCTCACAGCCCCCCACAGCCCTATGAAGCACTTAGTGTGTGTTGTACGTGCTGGCACTTAATGTACACACTTATTATATGTTGTACGTCCTGGCACTTAATGCACACACTTATTGTGTGTTGTACGTCCTTGCACTTGAAAATAGTACTTAGCATTGTGTATTATCTTGTCCTAGCTATCTTTGTTGTGTACGGGGAATGGGTTAACCTAGTGATTGTTAGTTTTTGGCACTTGGTTCCATGAACATCCTTACTGTAACGAGAGCGATATAGTGTTGTTTCTCTTTCTTTTGACAAATGTAATTATTGTAAGTCCCTTTGGATAAAGCGTCTGCCAAATGCCCTTTATGTAAATTTAAATGAATCAGAGCTGAACTCAACCCACTTTGAAATTCTTCTCTTTGTTATAACGTGATGATGATTTCCTAAATTTCTCTGCTGAGATGAATAAAGTATATCTTATCTTATGATGATGATGATGGCCCTGCGACGAAACTTCACAGGTATACATAAAGGTGAAATATTATACCAGTGTGAGTGTGATTAGCTGTTACAAGCCACAAGTGTGCGTTTCCAGCTTGATGTATGACGGATAGTTGAGCAACGATTGCTACAGTCCACTGGGCAGGCTAGTAGACTGATCTATCCAGCACACATCTAGGTGGTTACGCCCACTTGTGATGTCAGAAGAGGCAGATTTTCAAAACTGGTGGCATAATATGTCACCTTAAATGAAATTAAATACATTTCAATTAAATTATTTTATTTAATCAAATTGGTAAGGTAGCACTGAAGCCATAGTAGACTTACATAAAGCCTCGGGAAACGTCTCTGTCAGCTCTCTAGATCCTAAATGCCTCAAAATTCTCAGCAACTGGGTGTTTCACATAGGGGGGGGTAATACTCATAAAAGTAGGAGAACAAATAGTGTGCTAGAAAACCAAGCAATTCTATGAGGTCAACCAAATTAAATAATAAACAGTGAAGAAGGCCACAATGGGACCCCTTTGTGCGGGCTTCGGTCTGGACGGAGGGTCTGACGCCTCCCCCCCCCCCCCCTACAGACGACCTTTGCCCCTGGTCGCCGTGGTCGCCGTGCTCCCGCAGCTGTGGGGCGGGCTCTGCGCTGCGGCGGCGTGGCTGCGTGTGCGAGGAGGCGGGGGACGCAGCTTGCCCCCCCGAGGTGGAGGCGGAGCGGGGCGCGGAGGAGACCCAGCTGTGCTACAGGCGGCCCTGCCCAGGTACCGCCCTCTGTGGTTACCGTGGTTTCTATAGAACGCTGTAGCGACCCGGGCCGGTGGGGCTCCATGGCGGCCATTTTGTATGAGTGTGTGTTCCCTTTCTGACCTCCATGACCGCCGCTGTTTAAGTGAAGATCTTAATCAGACTTAGTGACCTTAGTCATAGTTTTGCTTCTTCGACTCGTCATCTTTCTCCCGCAGGCGTTCTGTAAAACCTTTTAAGATTTTTTAGAGGAGACTGAATTGAATGAATGGTAACAGAAACGTTCAAATTCACTTAACATGTTAATATGCGTGCGTGTGTTTGTGTGTGTGTGTGTGTTTTGATGTGCGTCTGTGTGTGTGCGTGCGTGTGTGTGTGCGTGCGTGCGTGCGTGTGTGCGTGCGTGCGTGCGCGCGCGCGTGTGTGTGTGTGTGTGTGTGTGTGTGTGTGTGTGTGTGTGTGTGTGTGTGTGTGTGTGTGTGTGTGTGTGTGTGTGTGTGTGTGTGTGTGTGTGTGTGCAGGCTGTCCAATGTCGGAGTGGAGTGAGTGGTCACTGTGTTCCTGCGAGTCTCAGAGACAGCAGCGCCATCGCGTGGCTCTCTCCCCGGCCACCAGGGGGCAGCAATGCTCTCCTGTGGAAACCCAGAGCAGAGCCTGCAACCTCAGCCTCTGTGACAGTATGTAGCCAACATATGTGTGTGTGTTTATGTGTTGGTTTATGTGTGTTTGTGCGATTATGCAGATTTGCACAGCAATGTGATTGATCATTGAATGTAAACATAATAAGTCAAATAGTTCATTAGGGCACCATTTAAAATGTCTTCTTTGCCAGAGATAGTCTTATCCTACATCATTAAAGTCATTCCACAACCTCATAACACATACTTAACTTAATGACTGCTGTTAACCGATCAGCCTCCAGGCTGACAGCTCCTTCTTCCTCTGCTGTGCAGGCTGCGACGCCCCCTTCCTCTACTCGGAGTGTGGCGCCCCCTGTGAGCAGCAGTGTGCGCTGCGGGGCCGCCCGGAGCTGTGTCTGGGGGCGGGGGGGTGCACCCCTGGGTGCTACTGCCCGCAGGTCAGCACGATCCACCTAACCCTCCCCTCCACCCCTGACGCTCCTGTTGAGCTTCATCGTTGCGTCTTCTTAACTCACTTCAGGCTTTGTCTATTCTTACCCGTGACAAACTCGCGCACTCGTTCATGTCCGCGCCCATTCTGAGGAGCGGGCCTCGACCGACCTTTAACCTCTAGTGTTGCGAGGAGTTCTGGTGGACCCGCTCCAGATGACTGGATTAGAGGATGCTGAGTGCAGTGTGCCACCATCAATAACAGGGAGACACGTTTGGAGGACGAGGCTATGTTTCTGGAGTCATTTTACCCTAAAGTCGGGGGAGTTCTCCCGGTGATTTACCGGACCATCAGGGGAAGGAGTGCGTCGGGCTTTGAGTAATGGTCCACGTCGCAGGAGGATTGAAGGGCCGTGGTGAAATATGCTGATAGAAACGAGAGCGCCCCCCCGCCCTCCGCCCGCTGCATCAGTGCTGCTAATCTCCTTGTGTTTGACACTGATTTATTCCTACGCGGGTCACTGGAAAATTACTTTTGCTCAGTCTCACGCCTAAAGCGTCATATGCTGCTCTCGCATGGGGAGTGCCGGCCCGCTGTGGAACGTACGGTCGTGGTGCACTGCATGCCAGCCATGTATCAGAACACATTCACAAGTTCCATGTATCAGAACACATTCACATGTATCATCAGAACACATTCACAAGTTCCATGTATCAGAACACATTCACATGTTCCATGTATCAGAACACATTCACACGTATCATCAGAACACATTCACATGTATCATAAGAACACATTCACATGTATCATCAGAACACATTCACATGTTCCATGTATCAGAACACATTCACATGTTCCATGTATCAGAACACATTCACACGTATCATCAGAACACATTCACATGTATCATCAGAACACATTCACATGTTCCATGTATCAGAACACATTCACATGTTCCATGTATCAGAACACATTCACACGTATCATCAGAACACATTCACATGTATCATCAGAACACATTCACATGTATCATCAGAACACATTCACATGTATCAGAACACATTCACATGTATCATCAGAACACATTCACATGTTCCATGTATCAGAACACATTCACATGTTTCTTGTATCAGAACACATTCACATGTTCCTTGCATCAGAACACATTCACATGTTCCATGTATCAGAACACATTCACATGTTTCTTGTATCAGAACACATTCACATGTTCGTCGTACCAGAACACATTCACATTTATCATCAGAACACATTCACATGTTCCATGTATCAGAACACATTCACATGTTTCTTGTATCAGAACACATTCACATGTTCCTTGCATCAGAACACATTCACATGTATCATCTGAACACATTCACATGTTCCTTGTATCAGAACACATTCACATGTTCCTTGCATCAGAAAACATTCACATGTTCCTTGTATCAGAAAATCTTAACATGTTCAATTTATCGGAAAACTTTCAGAACACATTCACATTTTCTTTGAGGGGTTGACTAGAAGAAAGAGTCAGAAGATTATTTGTTGCATTTTGCTCACCTTTATTTCCCCAACCTCCCCAGGAAATTACTAATTGAAACGATGCATATTGAAATATCATCCATTAACATTTTACGTGAAGAGAGAATTTGCAATAATGAATATTCACTTCATTACGTCGCCGCCACAGGGTCGGGTAGTCTGTGGAAACGTACACGGTTTGTTTCATATCTTCCCCTGACAGAAGTGAAGAGTTCTCACGGCGTTTGTCAACAGGCGTATCAATCTCTTTAATTAGGAGGAGGGATGAGGGCCAGGTCTGTTTCAGTCTGTCGTTGTCGCGGGGCTGAGCTAAACGGTACGGAGGAGGCGCCGTGAGTCATGGTTGTCTGCGGCCCCGTATCGATTACCTCGCCCAGACTCCATGCATGCAAATGATGCGATGTCTCCAGGTGCTGCATCTTTAAAGAGCCAGATATATTTACATCAAACCGGGTCACAGCGGTGCTGCTGCTTCTGATTCAGCGCACAGATGAGATGAGTTTAGGATCTAAATACGTCACGGGTCGTTCATCCTCTGAGAAACGCCAACAGATACCGTGAGATTCTGATAACCTCAGTAGGGCAGAAATATCTAAACTCTCCCATAATTAAATCCTTATCTTATACAGCTCATCATCATCAAGATGTATTAAATATTGGAACATTAATAGTTTTCATTCCCCAAATAAAACTTCCCACATCCGAGCAATAAAAACAATGGAAGTATTGTTTGTGTATGTGTAGCATTCAATCATTGAGGTCAATTCATCACGTTTATCCAAGCATGAAACCATCGACAAATCTGCCTCGGCTCAACCCCGCTCCAGAGTCTCAACTCCTCCATTGTGCAGTGTTTCGTAAAAATCCAATTTGCACATCTCCATAAAGTCTGCGATGGGATCTCGAATGAAGTCACGACCACCGCGGTCCTGAGAGCCCAGGGGCCGACATATCTGCCGTGCCGCCCTCTCCTGCCAGGGGCTGCTGCAGCTCAACGGTAGCTGTGTTCCTCCGGAGGCCTGTGGCTGTGTCCACCTCCAGCAGGACGGCCCCGACCGGCCCCCCACGCCCATCACCGTCCCCCAGGGAGAGACCCTCGCCGTGGGCTGCAGCACCTGGTGGGGGTCCATGCTCTCTGTCTGTCTGCCTGTCTGTCTGTCTGTCTGTCTGTCTGTCTGTCTGCCTGCCTGTCTGTCTGTCTGTCTGTCTGTCTGTCTGTCTGTCTGTCTGTCTGTCTGTCTGTCTGGCTGGCTGGCTGGCTGGCTGTCTGGCTCTCTTTTTCTCTGTCTGTCTGTCTGGCTGTCTGTCTCTCTTTTTCTCTGTCTGTCTGTCTGTCTGTCTGTCTGTCTGTCTGTCTGTCTGTCTGTCTGTCTGTCTGCCTGCCTGCCTGCCTGCCTGCCTGCCTGCCTGCCTGCCTGCCTGCCTGCCTCTCTCTGTCTCTCTTTCTATCTCTCCGTCTGCCTGTTTGTCTGTCAGTCTCTCTGTTTGTCTCCCCGTTTGTCTGTATATTTCTGTCTGCGTGTCTGTCTTTCTTTCTCTCTCCCTGTTTCTTTTTCTCTCGCTCTCTCTCTCTCTCTCTCTCTCTCTCTCTCTCTCTCTCTCTCTCTCTCTCTCTCTCTCTCTCTCTCTCTCTCTCTCTCTCTCTCTCTCTCTCTCTCTCTCTCTCCTCTCTCTCTCTCTCTCTCTCTCTCTCTCTCTCTCTCTCTCCCTCTCTCTCTCTCTTTGACTCTGCTGTCTGTCTGTTGGCTGTTTGCTGTTTGTATGTCTGTCTTTACCATCTCTGCATATTCCAGATAAAACTGTCTGGGGTAGAATGTGAATATATGATGCAATCTACAGATTTTCCATTTCTACATCGGTCTTGATCCACCTATCATTTGTATGCATCATAATATTATTTCCAGCCATATCTCGGCTTAACAGTACAATGATTGTTTGTGCTTTTTGTTCTGAATATTGTAGCCTGTTTGTTTGAGATTTCATGCTCTGTGCTCTGTTCTGCAGCTTTTGCCATGAGGGGATTCTGCAGTGTGACATGAGAGAGTGTGAAGGTAAGATAAGATGTGACACATAAATAACATATGAATCCTGCCGCGCTCCATCTGGGGGGAACCGGCAGGGATTAGAATTGCTGAATTGCTTATGCCTCCTCCGTGCTCCTTTTGATTGACTCTCCCTTCCACCTCACATTCTTACTCACTCACTCACACTCATGCAACCAATCACTTACTCACTCACTCACTCGCACACTCACTCACTCACTCACTCACTCACTCACTCACTCACTCACTCACTCACTCACTCACTCACTCACTCACTCACTCACTCTCACACTCACTCACTCACTCTCACACTCACTCACTCACTCACTCACTCACGCTCATACTCACGCACCCAATAAACGTCTAACATACTTGCTCACTCACTCACTCACTCACTCTCACACTCACTCACTCACTCACACACACACACACTCTCACACACACACACACACACACACACACACACACACACACACACACACACACACACACACACACACACACACACACACACACACACACACACACACACACACACACACACACACTCATTCACTTACTCATGCACTCTCATACTTACGCACCCAATAACCGACTTACACACTCACTCACTCACTCACACTCACTCTCACACTCACTCACTCACTCACTCATTCACTCACTCACTCTCACACGTTTTACTCACTCATTCACTCTCACACTCACTCACTCACGCTCGCTCGCTCGCTCACTCACTCACTCACTCACTCACTCACTCACTCACTCACTCACTCACTCACTCACTCACTCACTCACTCACTCACTCACTCACTCTCACACTCATTTCTTCACTCACTCACACACACGCTCCCCCCCCCTCTCCCCCAGTCATTCTCAGCGAGTGGTCAGCGTGGACCCCCTGCTCTCCGTGCAAGCTGTCCCCTGCGGGGCCCGAGGGGCCCGGCCCGGTGTCCCTGCAGCGGCGCTACCGGGCCTGCCTGGACCTGGACTCGGGCCTCCCCGTGCCTGAGGAGGAGCAGCAGGGCCAGTGTCCCGGGCCGCTCAGCCAGGAGCGCGCCTGCCCGGACCCCGCGGTGTGCCGAGGTACGGGAGACCCTCTTCACTGCTCGTTAGACCCTCCTGCAGGCAGACCCCCTCACTGGGGCTGAGTCGGAGGTCAGGGAGTCAGTGGATCACTGGGGCTGAGCCAGACGTCTGGGAGCCCCCCCGCGTTCACACTGTACACGTCTGGCGACGGATGACATAGGGCGTGTCTGGCGTATGGGTAACGCGATCTGATGGGCCGACGGATCCGTCGCCAGTTGAACATTTCTCATCTTTTGGACGCAGGCAATGCATTGCGAGAGCGCCCCATGCAAAGTCAATGAGATCCGTTGACGGACGTGTACAGTGTGAACGCGTTGTCAGTGGATCACTGGGGCTGACGTCGGGGGGTCAGTGGATCACTGGGGCCGACGTCAGGGACTCAGTGGATCACTGGGGCTGACGTCAGGGAGTCAGTGGATCACTGGGGCCGACGTCAGGGAGTCAGTGGATCACTGGGGCTGAGCCATCAGAGAGTCAGTGGATCACTGGGGCCGACTTCAGGGAGTCAGTGGATCACTGGGGCTGACGTCAGGGAGTCAGAGGATCACTGGGGCTGACGTCAGGGAGTCAGAGGATCACTGGGGCTGAGCCATCAGAGAGTCAGTGGATCACTGGGGCTGACGTCAGGGAGTCAGTGGATCACTGGGGCTGACGTCAGGGAGTCAGTGGATCACTGGGGCTGACGTCAGGGAGTCAGTGGATCACTGGGGCTGAGCCATCAGGGAGTCAGTGGATCACTGGGGCTGAGCCATCAGGGAGTCAGTGGATCACTGGGGCTGAGCCATCATGGAGTCAGTGGATCACTGGGGCTGAGCCATCATGGAGTCAGTGGATCAGCATCGCCTCACAGTGGAGGCCTGCTATGAGGAGCTGGTCCTGGTTTCAGGAGCACTGAAACCTAGCCTAGTCGGAGTGTGAGCGAGGCGGTGAATTAATGAGGGGACCACAGTGGGAGGGAGGGAGGGAGGACGAGAGAGAAGAAGGGAGGACAGAACACAGGTGGTCAGCAGCACACAGCCAAGCACCTCATCACTGAGTTTTTTATCGTCCTCCAAAAGTGTTCCTGTGGGTGCAATTAGCAGCTTCTAACTGGAATGTGACAAAGTGACGCGAAGGGCACAGAAAGTAACCATGAAAGAATTTCTGATGGTTCATTTAAACATTGGATAATGTTTTTATCGTTAATAGCTCTAACTTCATTGGCTCCTGGAAACCTCGGTTGAACTAAAATATGCTTATACAAGCATGCCTCCTCAACTGACTTATTGATGAGCAATATAAGGTATTAACGTGCAAACACAGTAGTACATAATTAAAATCGTACCAACAACCATCTCTCTATTGAATAATGTATATCTGTTTAGCATTATTGAAGGTCGATATTCGTTGTCAAAGAAAAATCTAATTAAAGTAAAAGTGAAAGTATTTAATACCAATATGCAGAGCAGAACCAGCAGTGGCAGCCGACTGACAGCCATGAATACAAACACAGAGGACCATCCGAGCTTTAGTGTAGACCGCGAGGAACACTGAAGCATACCTTTAACCAAGACACACTATCTCTGTCCTGCATCTAGATTAGACTAGAAAAACGTTATTTATCCCAAGATGGGCAATTTAGTTCACAGTTTCCGGTCTTGCACAATAAATTACTTAATAAATACAATAAATAGCAATAAGACGTAGACAAAACCTTATATCAACAGCATTCCTAACCCACACATTTAACTCACAATTTAATTCAGTAAGTAACAACAACCCTGCCCCCGGATAATACACAGTTATTGTTTAGGAACTGCCTTGCAATAGGAATGGATGAGAATATGTCTTATTGCATCATTATATGATATAATATATTTGTGCAATCGCTGGTGTACGCAAACGAAGCTAATGAGAAAATGTCAAGTCTGTTATTCCGGTTTTCTATTTACTTCCAAATGAAGCAAACGGTGCTGCTATAATTCAGGTTTATTCAAAGAGGCATCGTTAATCGTTAATTTCTCATATGAGCCAATATCCCCGCTGCTCTTTATCGTGTTGGAATAGATTTGAAGAGTGCTTTGTTGTAGCCTTCGTCTTCCTCATCCCCAGGAACTTTGCAGAGAGCATAATTTGTCAAGTTCCTACCGCCAAACTAGATGAAAGTACTTCTATAACACTTAGAAAACGTTATCATCCCCAGGAGTACAAAGTTGGAATACAGGGTGAACTTTAAGTTGAAAAGGAAGTGGAGAAAATATTGACCATCTTCTGTGGGACAAATAGTTATTATTTGATGAAGAGAGTAAATAAGCGGGATAAGATCTTTATTTCGGTCCATCCTTCCTGCGTATGTGTTCTCACCACAGCCTGACGGTCTCAGCTCTCCGCCCTCACACTTGATCCCTCTAACTGGGACCAGTGAGGTGGAATCACTGGATGCCTCTCACTCCAGTGGGGCAGGTTTATAAAACATTCCGTTGTTCCAAAGCTACAAAGACGATTTTATTGATTCCTTAACTTCGAGGGGACAGCCATCAACGAAAGAAACTAGTGAAGTCCCTGCATCCTTAATCATAAGTAGCTTAGAGTGGTGGAGTACGTCTCTAGAGGGGAGACTTGAACCATATTGAGGAATGGTTTTGTTCATGATAACGACCACGATCACAAATGATTTGCAGGATTCATCACAAACAACCATGAGCTGGTTTCTTTTATGATAACGATGATGGTTCCATCTGCTGAGCCAAACACAACTTATCACAAACACCACGGCACCGTCAGAAACACGATCTCCTTCCTCTCCCCACCCCTCAGACGTGTGTGTGTGGAGAGCGTGGGGGGCCTGGGGGGCCTGCACCCAGCCCTGCAGTGGAGGCTTCAGGCAACGCCACAGGCAGCCTCTCGCCCCCTCCCCAGGACCCCACTGCAGGAGGCAGCAGACCCAGAGCCAGAGCTGCAACACAGGCCTCTGCCCAGGTACAGCCCCCCCACACACCTGTACCCAGGTACAGTACCCCCAGACACCTGTACCCAGGTACAGTACCCTAACACACCTGTACCCAGGTACAGTACCCTAACACACCTGTACCCAGGTACAGTACCCTAACACACCTGTACCCAGGTACAGTACCCTAACACACCTGTACCCAGGTACAGTACCCTAATACACCTGTACCCAGAAACAGTACCCTAATACACCTGTACCCAGGTACAGTACCCTAAAACACCTGTACCCAGGTACAATACCCTAAAATACCTGTAGCCAGGTACAGCACCCTAACACACCTGTACCCAGGTACAATACCCTAACACACCTGTACCCAGGTACAACAGCCCACTTACACACCTTTACCCAGGTACAGTACCCTAACACTCCTGTACCCAGGTACAGTACCCTAACACACCTTTACCCAAGAACAGCACCCCAACACACCTGTACCCAGGAACAGCACCCCCACAGTTAGTCTAGAGAGCGTTATGCTTGCTGACTGTTACTCTTTTGTAATGACTTTAGGTGAGCGCTGCGAGGACCGGGGGCGGACCTACCAAGAGGGCTGTGCCAATCAGTGTCCCCGCAGCTGCACCGACCTATGGGAGCACGTGCAGTGTCTACAGGGAGCCTGTCACTCAGGTACTCTACCTACTGAGATCCACACCGTGCATGGCCTTGTCGGTCTTGCATACACTTCCTCCCTGATGAGTGTCATCATCTATCCCCTCCTACTTGATGAGTGTCATCATCTATCCCCTCCTACCTGATGAGTGTCATCATCTATCCCCTCCTCCTTGACCATCATCTATCCCCTCCTCCCTGATGAGTGTCATCATCTATCCCCTCCTACCTGATGAGTGTCATCATCTATCCCCTCCTCCCTGATGAGTGTCATCATCTATCCCCTCCTACTTGATGAGTGTCATCATCTATCCCCTCCTCCCGGACCATCATCTATCCCCTCCTACCTGATATGTGTCATCATCTATCCCCTCCTACTTGATGAGTGTCATCATCTATCCCCTCCTCCCGGACCATCATCTATCCCCTCCCTCCGGCAGGATGCCGCTGTCCAGAGGGCCAGCTGCTGCAGGACGGAGAGTGCGTCCCGCTGGCTGACTGCCGCTGCGGCTTGCCGTCGGGCAACGGCAGCCTGGAGTTCAACCCGGGGGAGAACGCCACGCTGGACTGTAACGACTGGTCAGCACACACACACACACACACACACACACACACACACACACACACACACACACACACACACACACACACACACACACACACACACACACACACACACACACACACACACACACAGTGTCAGCCTTACCTACTTAACTACAGATTTTTCGTCATTGCATCATCATTCGGGTTTGTCAATCTATCTCTGCCTTTTGCCCCAGCTCGGCCCAATGGTTGTGTTTTCTTCTCCTCCAGTGTGTGTGAGAACAGCCGTCTGGTCTGCACCAAGCATCTCTGCCCCGCCTACCAGCCCTGGAGCCAATGGAGCGTCTGCTCTGCCTCATGTGGGCGTGGCCAGAGGACGAGGACACGCCCCTGCCTGGAGCAAGAGGGCGGGGTTCCCTGCGGGGACACGGAGCAGACGGACAGCTGCCTGCTGCCGGCCTGCCCAGGTAACACACACACACACAGGCGCACGCACACACACACACACACACACACACACACACACACACACACACACACACACACACACACACACACACACACACACACACACACACACACACACACACACACACACACACACACACACACACACACACACATATACACACCTGCACACACACTTGCACACATGCACACCTGCCCACACCCCTGCATACAGACACACAAAACAATCCCCTCCAGGATGTCCTTGTATGATTGATCTATTGAGTATGTTTATTTTCGTGTCATGCCACACAAGTGGCCCATCCCACACATGATTACAACACACTGATATAACTACACAAAGAGTGTAGTAAATACACAATCATAGTACACTATACAATACAATACAATACATCCGACACCGGATAAACACACCAAACATAAATTGACATACTCCTCCTAGCCCTCATAACCTTAGTCGAAAATCATGATGAAACAGACATTTCAAAATAAAATGAATTTCATTTTCAATTTCATTGAGCTCACAAAAGTTAGGGTACAAAAGTTACAAAGGTCCTTGTATGAGTATCACAGCCCCGTTCTCATCTGTCTCCCCCCTCTCCCCCCAGCCGACTGTGAGCTGAGTGAGTGGTCCTCGTGGAGCGCGTGCAGCGCCTCGTGTGGCGGGGGAGTGTCGGTGCGGAACAAGACGCTGGTGCAGGAGGCGGAGCCGGGGGGGCGGGCCTGCAGCCCACCGCTGGAGCAGCACACCGTCTGTAACACCAGCAGCTGCCTGCCTGGTGAGGACGCACAGTACAGTACATCAAACTCATGTTTGCGCGCACATGCACACACCCACGCACGCACGCACGCTCACTCACTCACTCACTCACGCACGCACGCACGCACGCACGCACGCACGCTCGCTCGCTCACTCACTCACTCACTCACTCACTCACTCACTCACTCACTCACTCACTCACTCACTCACTCACTCACTCACTCACTCACTCACGCACGCACGCACGCACGCACGCACGCTCGCTCGCTCACTCACTCACTCACTCACTCACTCACTCACTCACTCACTCACTCACTCACTCACTCACTCACTCACTCACTCACTCACTCACTCACTCACTCACTCACTCACTCACTCACTCACTCACTCACTCACTCACTCACTCACTCACTCACTCACTCACTCACTCACTCACTCACTCACTCACGTCACTCACTCACTCACTCACTCACTCACTCACTCACTCACTCACTCACTCACTCACTCACTCAATCACTCACTCACTCACTCACTCACTCACTCACTCACTCACTCACTCACTCACTCACTCACTCACTCACTCACTCACTCACTCACTCACTCACTCACTCACTCACTCACTCACTCACTCACTCACTCACACGCAGACACACAAATTTACTCTCCCACTCACACGCTCGCTCGCTTGCTCCCTGACTGACTGACTGACTGCTTCCCTCCCTCCTTCCCTCCCTCCCTCCCTCCCTCCCTCCCTCCCTCCCTCCCTCTAATGTATTTTCTTATCTTATGTATTAAAGTGTTGCTTCAACACATGGATGCCTTTCGAATGTCAGGGGATCGTCACAGGGATTAAGGCACGGGATGAGATACAGTACACAATACCAACACTTTGTTTGTGTGTGTGTGTGTGTGTGTGTGTGTGTGTGTGTGTGTGTGTGTGTGTGTGTGTGTGTGTGTGTGTGTGTGTGTGTGTGTGTGTGTGTGTGTGTGTGTGTGTGTGTCTGCGTGTTTCCCTATGTGTGTGTGTGTGCCTCTCAGAGTGTCCCCGTGGCGAGGTGTTCAGTGTGTGTGCCGGCTCGTGTCCACACACCTGCGAGGACCTGTGGCCCCAGAGCCAGTGTGTGGCGGGCCCCTGTACCCCGGGCTGCTCCTGCCCCCCAGGACAGGTCAGTGTGATGTATCCCCCCCCCCCCTCTGTCCTGCTGCCTGTCCACGTCCCCCCTTCCAGGAGGAGAGTCTCACTGTCCCCCCCCCCCCCCCCCAGGTGCTGTACGGGGGCTCCTGCGTGTCCCGGGACGACTGCCCCTGCTCGCCCCTCGCTCTCCTGCGTGGGAACCACGAGATGAACTCCAGCGCCGAGGAGAGCGGCCCGGAGGCCCCGGTGCCCCCCGGCTCCACCATCAAGCACCTCTGTAACACCTGGTAACACCCCCCCCCCCCCCACCTCTGTAACACCTGGTAACACCCCCCCCCCCCCCCCCCACCTCTGTAACACCTGGTAACACCCCCCCCCCCCCCACCTCTGTAACACCTGGTAACACCCCCCCCCCCCCCCCCACCTCTGTAACACCTGGTAACACCCCCCACCCCCCCCCACCTCTGTAACACCTGGTAACACCCCCCCCCCCCACCTCTGTAACACCTGGTAACACCCCCCCCCCCCCCACCTCTGTAACACCTGGTAACACCACCAGCCCCCCCCCACCTCTGTAACACCTGGTAACACCCCCCCCCCCCCCACCTCTGTAACACCTGGTAACACCCCCCCCCCCCCACCTCTGTAACACCTGGTAACACCCCCCCCCCCCCCACCTCTGTAACACCTGGTAACACCCCCCCCCCCCCCCCCACCTCTGTAACACCTGGTAACACCCCCCCCCCCCCCACCTCTGTAACACCTGGTAACACCCCCCCCCCCCCCCCCACCTCTGTAACACCTGGTAACACCCCCCCCCCCCCCACCTCTGTAACACCTGGTAACACCCCCCACCTCTGTAACACCTGGTAACACCCCCCCCCCCCCCCACCTCTGTAACACCTGGTAACACCCCCCCCCCCCCCCCCCCCACCTCTGTAACACCTGGTAACACCCCCCACCCCCCACCTCTGTAACACCTGGTAACACAACCCCCCCACCCACCTCTGTAACACCTGGTAACACCCCCCCCCCCCCCCCCCACCTCTGTAACACCTGGTAACACCCCCCACCCCCCACCTCTGTAACACCTGGTAACACAACCCCCCCACCCACCTCTGTAACACCTGGTAACACCCCCACCCCCCCCCCACCTCTGTAACACCTGGTAACAACATCCCCTCCCCCTTTGGATCCCTCCCCCTTTGGATCCCTCCCTACTCCTCCCCCCCCCCCCCAAACCTTAATATATATTTGACTTGGAATGTAAACTAAACTTGAAAACAGCCCACTTAATAATCAGGGCTGAGTCAGCGCCAACTGCTGGCTGGCGGGACACTCAAAAGATTCTGTACCTACCAAAGAGAAAATCGTACAAGGGATCGGGAACAATTCTGTGCCAGTAGTTCTTGCCCGGAGCTGTTGTCTCTCTCACTATCTTCTTCGTTAACGCTTAATGATAAACTCTCCTCACTCAATCACTCAATCTTAATTGAGTGTGTCTCTGTTCACATTGATGATGTGGGTGTCCCTGTCAGGCCTGTCTGTGGAGCGTCCTGTCTGTGGTACGCAGAGTCGGCTCCAGAGCAGATCTACTGGAGGGGCATGGGTCGCCAGCGGGGGGGCACTGCCTTTTGTGAAATATTTTAACGCAAAAAAAGGGGGAGGGCTGTCGTGGATGCTAAACGCAAATAAATGGAGTTTAACCACCTCTGCTATGTCATAAATAGTTTATTCACATCAACAGTTTATGAACCTCCAAAAAAACATTAAGTAGGCCTGGCACTGTTTATAAACCTAGAGAACAGCCTCCACAATAATCAAAAACACCCCTGACAACATATAAGCTTTAAGCCCAGTTCAGACCAAAGATTCACCTTGCAACGACTTGCAACTCGCAACTCCTTGCGACTCCTTGCGACGAGACGGGCTGCAACGTTCTAAAACTGGGCCGTTCACACTGGCTGCAACGCGCTGCAACGGGCTGCGACGCTAGGTGGTTTCCCTAGCAGCTGTGAACGCTCTGGCACAGCTGAGAGCCGCAACAGCATTATTTGCGTAGGTTAGGTTAGATTAGTTAGGTTTGCAATTAGTTAGGTTTGCTATTAGTTTTATTTTTATTTTGCTTGAGAGTAGGCTAGAGTTACTGTGTTTTGTCATTCTCCGGATATCGGCTATTTCAATCGGATATTTTTATGCTGGAGTGGACAGTACGGTACCGGGAGAGTAAGGCTGTGACGTACAAGTTGTTCTGTAGCGTGATTGGCTGAAGAGAAATAGTTCAATTGCCGCGTTCTAAAACTGGACCTTGCGATTTCCACAGCATTAAGAAGACCCGTGTAATATAAGGGATAATGTATAGAACGCCGGTCATTATCGGGAAAATAAATAAAATAATGACCTGTGGTAGGAGGGGCATTAATGACCGCTAGGGGGGGCACGGCCCCCAAATGCCCCCCCTTAGCGCCGACACTGGTGGTACGTCATGTCTGTGGTGAACATCTCTGTGTTCGTGGGCTGACTCTGAACGAGTCTGGTCCCTGATCTTATCAGTCGTGCCTGATGGACTCTGGTGGATGGGGACGGTTGAACGAGCTCTTGGCTGTTAGGACGAGCGCTCTGATGAAGTACATGTCCCTAAAGTAATGTCTGTAGCGTGTTACAATCATGGGGCCATCATTAAACAACGAAAGCACCTCCTATATTAGTCTGTACCATCTGTTGGACATGTAGCGTTGGTGAAAGAAGACACACACAGACACACAAACAGACACACACAAAAAGACATACACAAATAGAGACACACACAGTCAGAGACAAACAGACACACAAAGAGACCCAGTCAAACAGACATCCACAAATAGACACTCACAGAGACACACAACCAGACGCACACAAACAGAGACACAGAAACACACACAAACAAACACACACAAACAAAGATACACACACAAAGAGACACCCACAAACAGAGATACACACAAACAGAAACACACAACCAGAGACACACTACAACAGACACACACAAACAGAGACACACACACACACACAAACAGACACCGACAAACAGAAAAACACAACATGACATTACAAAAACAGACACACACAAACAGACACACAAAAAGAGACGCACACAAACAGACACACCAAGGACACACACAAAGAGAACTACACAAAGACACACACAAACAGTGTGTGACTTTGTACATCTCAATGCAGCTGATAACCTCTGTAGTCTGAATCCCCTTCCCCCTGATTGGTACAGTCTGTACTTCCTCAAAGTCCAAAACACGCACCATCATGTATGTACTGGTGATTGCCCAGTGGCTGGACCACACGAGTGTTTGCTTAATGTTTTCCTGTTTGACTGAATAACAAACCCAATCCTCCCATTAGATCGGCCCGGGAGAAAGAAATCGATGAACTAAAGTGACGTGAAATTGTTATGGATTTAATGGAGCCTCTTTGGCTGATGCCTGAAGGATTGTGATCTGCTGCACATCACTTACATTATTTCTGCCAATTGTTCGTTAATAATCTGATGAATCAAATTGAATGAGAATAATCGTTTATTGCAGCTCTTCCTATCCCTCTCTAATGACTCTCTTTCTCCCTCTCTCTCCCCCTCTAATGACTCTCTCTCTCTCTCTCTCCCCCTCTAATGACTCTATTTCTCTTTCTGTCTCTCTCTCTCTCTCTCTCTCGCTCTCTCTCTCTCTCTCTCTCTCTCTCTCTCTCTCTCTCTCTCTCTCTCTCTCTCTCTCTCTCTCTCTCTCTCTCTCTCTCTCTCTCTCTCTCTCTCTCTCCCTCTCTAATCACTCTCTCTCTCTCTGCAGTGTGTGTAAGGGAGGCCTCCTGAACTGCACCTCGGACACATGTGATGGTGAGTGATGCTCCTCTTCAGACTCTACCACTCCACCCCTCTGCTTTGGTACGACCCCTCTGCTTTGGTACGACCCTTCTGCGTTGGTGCGACCCTGCCTGATGGCCACACTATCTCGTCAGTAACAGCTGATTAGCGGTGGGCTTGGATCCCCTCTCATCGTCACCATCACAGCCTGTAAAGTCTGATCGGTATCGTGTTGTTTTCAGAGAACATGCAATACCAGCGTGTCCAGGTAGGGGGAGCTAGAGCACAAGAGCACTGTAGACACAGTGTCGTGCTGTACCCCGCCTCCCCCCCACGCCCTGTGTATTCCCCAGAGGTTCTCCTGAGAGCTGAATGCCTCTGTGATTTGACCTAGCTCCCTCCATTGTGGAGGGCCTGGCCTGCTGGGCTTTACTCTGTCCTTCGGCTCTACTCCGCCGGTTTTTCTTGCTAAGCTGGCTCTCTGTAGTGAGCCTGTTCCTCTATGGCTCTCTGTAGTGAGCCAGCACCTCTATGGCTCTCTGTAGTGAGCCTGCTCCTCTATGGCTCTCTGTAGTGAGCCTGTTCCTCTATGGCTCTCTGTAGTGAGCCTGCTCCTCTATGGCTCTCTGTAGTGAGCCTGTTCCTCTATGGCTCTCTGTAGTGAGCCTGCTCCTCTATGGCTCTCTGTAGTGAGCCTGCTCCTCTATGGCTCTCTGTAGTGAGCCTGTTCCTCTATGGCTCTCTGTAGTGAGCCTGTTCCTCTATGGCTCTCTGAAGTGAGCCTGCTCCTCTATGGCTCTCTGTAGTGAGCCTGCTCCTCTATGGCTCTCTGTAGTGAGCCTGCTCCTCTATGGCTCTCTGTAGTGAGCCTGCTCCTCTATGGCTCTCGGCAGAGAGGCTGTTCTCTCACCATGTTCTGACTGATGTCTTGCTGGTTCCTCCAGTGGACTGCGAGTGGTCCGTCTGGTCTCCCTGGAGCTCCTGTTCCTCCAGCTGTGGTTCTGGACAACGTCGCTCCAACAGGACCGTGCTCCGGCCCAGCCGGTACAGTGGGGCCCCGTGTGAGGGCCCCGGCCAGCACACAGCGCCCTGCCTGGCCCCTGACTGTGGTAGGCGAAAGGGATGATGGAAGAGGCCCTCATCCATACTGTCGCTCTCCATTTGTTCCGTCTTTGACTCTCTATTTCTCTTTCTCTCTCTCTCTCTCTCTCTCTCTCTCTCTCTCTCTCTCTCTCTCTCTCTCCCTCTCCCTCTCCCTCTCCCCCCTCCCTCTCTCCCCCTCCCTCTCTCCATCTCCCTCTCCCCCTCCCTCTCTCTCTCCCCCCTCCCTCCCTCCCTCCCCTCCCCCTCCCTCCCCAGCTTGCCCTGCGGGGGAGCGTTGGCGACGGGGGGGCCCTGAGGGCCCGGTCCTGTGTGAGAGGGGCTGTGGGGACATGTACGTCCCCCCGCCCGCTAACTGCAGCGCTGCGGCGGAGGGCTGCGTGTGTCTGGAGGGGCGCTACCGCCAGGGGGGCGGGGCCTGCGTCCTGCCCGCCCTCTGCCCCTGTGAGGACGCCAGCGGCCGGACCAGAGAGGTGGACACACACACGCACACACACAAATGCACACACACACACACACACACACACACACACACACACACACACACACACACACACACACACACGCAAACACACTAGTGTTTAGATTCTCTGCCCGAGCCCGACCCGACACGACCTGCGGGCCGGGTAGGGCCGATATTTCCCACCACTATCCTCCACTATCCTCGGCAGAACGTGCACGGGCTCGGGCCGGGTCGGGTTTGAATTTCGGGGCCCGATCTAAGCTCTAAAACACACACACACACACACACACACACACACACACACACACACACACACACACACACACACACACACACACGGACCCCAATGCAAAAGACCTAGCATCATGGTTATAATATCCAAAATGTAGCTTCCATTGGTAGTTCCTATCCACCTATATATCTATCTTATAGATAGATATCAACTTCAACTATGTAATTCTTTCATTGACCACTGGGCTCCCTCAGTGACTGGCGGGACGGCCCGGTTCAGTGTGGTAGTTTAGCTGTTGATTGAGCCTCTACGGGTCATCCACCATGTGTGCCCCCCCCAGGGTTATTTACCTCTGGAGCGGCGAGGACAGATGAGTGACAGGCCGCGGCCGCCTCATCCATAATGCACCGGCCCCGCGCCCGCCGGCTCCAATGGCCGCCCGCAATAATTGATGAGGAGTGATATTAAAGGATTATAATACTGAATCATACTCTGACCAGAGGGCTGGCCCTCTCCACGGGCTCTCCTGTTCCCCGACCGCTCTGAGACTGTGTGTATTCTATTGTGTAGCTCTCTGTCTATATAGATGTATAGACATATATTATGCTCTCTCTCTCGCTCTCTCTATGTCTCTCTCTCTCTCTCTCTCTCTCTCTCTCTCTCTCTCTCTCTCTCTCTCTCTCTCTCCCCCTCCCTCCCTCCCTGGTTGTGTGGGCTGATATGTGGGGTGAGCTCTGGAAGGTTTTCTAATTAAGATCTCATAACCTCTGTGGTGCGGGGCCGCTGCAGGGGCCCCTGCCGGCTGACAGAGTGCTGCTATTACCCTGACTGGGCTGGGACACGCTAACAATGCCCACAACCACTCACCTCTCACACACACACACACACACACACACACACACACACACACACACACACACACACACACACACACACACACACACACACACACACACACACACACACACACACACACACACACACACACAGAAAGGCACACACAAACACAGACATGCACACACACACACTTACGCATGCGCACACCCACATGCACATTCACACGCACACACACGCCCACACGTACCCACACACACAAACAGACACGCATACACAACGATACACACACACACACACATAACACTCTATATTAGACTCATAAAACTCACAAATGCATTAGCTGGGAAACGGAGCTGAGACTTTTTATTGTTTTGTTGTGTCTTCCTTGTGTGTTAATGCTTTCGTGTGTGTCTGCAGGCGGGCGTAGAGTGGGAGGAGGACTGTGTCTGGTGCCGCTGTGTGAACGGGGTGAAGGAGTGCCGGTCCAGATGCCCCGCCCTCTCATGCGACGAGGTGAGACACATGTCGTCTGTTAAGCGCGCTGTGACTACAGCTCGCCACGGGTAGGAAGCGCCTGATCCGACGGTTAACCGGCCTGACTAACAAGCTCCAACCTGTTAACGAGCTCCGCCCTGCTAACGGGCTCTGCCCTGCTGTTGTATCTGTTGCAATTAACCATGGGGCTGTCCAACAATTGGCTGTGGCTTAGTGGTGCTAGAGTGGGAGTGGGCTGACACACACACACACGCACGCACGCACACACACACACACACACACACACACACACACACACACACACACACACACACACACACACACACACACACACACACACACACACACACACACACACACACACACACACACACACACACACACACAGTTTGTTTGCACCGAACATACGTCTAGCAGAGGACGCAGCGCTGTGATTGGTCCCGTACCGCCGCTCTGATGAGGAGAGCATGAAGAAGAGAGCATTAAAGCTAGATTGGTTTCTCCGGTCACCGATGCAGGTGGGAAACCGCGTGGCTAAAAAAAGATTTCTGCTGATGAACGGGAACTCAGCGCAAGGTTGGGCGCACACCTCCTCTCTCTGTCTGCTCCTCTCGGCTCCTCTTTCTCTGCTCCTCTGAGCTCCTCTCACCTCGTCTCTGCTCCTCTCTGCTCCTCTAACCTCCTCTCAGCTCCTCTCTGCTCCTCTAACCTCCTCTCTGCTCCCCCTGTCACCTCCTCTCACCTCCTCTCAGCTCCTCCTGTCACCTCCTCTCACCTCCTCTCTGCTCCTCCTCTCACCTCCTCTCACCTCCTCTTGAATCCTCTGTGCTCCTCCTCTCATCTCCTCTCTGCTCCTTCTGTCAGCTCCTCTCACCTCCTCTCTGCTCCTCCTCTCACCTCCTCTCTGCTCCTCCTCTCACCTCCTCTCTGCTCCTTCTGTCAGCTCCTCTCACCTCCTCTCTGCTCCTCCTCTCACCTCCTCTCTTCTCCTCCTGTCTGCTCCTCTCCTCTTTGTGAAGGTGACCGTCTCCTGGACTTGTGTCTGATTATCCCAAACTCTGGCCAGATTACCCTCATCACAAACCACACCCAATTTCACTGCTGGTATTTATTCATTCATCTGTTGCCATACCGCCCCCCCCCCCCACACACACACACACACACCCATGCACACATGCTCAGTGGATGGATAGGCCCTAGGGTGAGGCTGTGTATCACTCAGAGATGGTGATGAAGGTGATAATGATGTTGTCAGGCAGAGTTATACAGTCAGCGAGGTCAGCGAGGAGGAGTTGTGTTTGCTGTCAACGTGTGTGTCAGTTTGAGAGGCTGACATTCTAGTGTGTGTGTCTGTGTGTGTGTGTATGGACAGCATGACTTAGTATGTAATTAGCAGCTATTCTCAGACTGGGATACCATGGGACATTTCTCTCTATCTTTCCCCCTCTCTCTCTCTCTCTCTCTCTCTCTCTCTCTCTCTCTCTCTCTGTGTTTATGTCTATCTGTCTCTCCCTATCTCCCTGTCTCTCCCTCTCCCTACCTCCCCGTCTCTGTCTCTCTCCCTCCCCATCTCTCTCTCTCTCTCTCTCTCTCTCTCTCTCTCTCTCTCTCTCTCTCTCTATCTCTCTCTCTCTCTCTCTCTCTCTCTCTCTCTCTCTCTCTCTCTCTCTCTCTCTCTCTCTCTCTCTCTCAACCCCCCCCTCCCTGTCGCTCTGGAAGTTTAATTGGGTTTATTACAATGATGGACAGTGCTGTTAGCCAATCAGGGGTGATATATTTGCATGTCATGAATATTCATTAATATCTTTATATCTTTTGCACCAAAACCGACTCAAAGGGGCATTCATAGCTATTAGTGACCAACGCAAAATCAATGAAAAACGATGCATTGACAACTTTAAGCAATATAACACGAGTGTGAGTGGGGTTGTTTATTTTTTATTTTTTATTGGAGGGGGGGGGGGGGGGCAGAGGATCAGGGTAAGGTCAGGGGGGCGTTAGCTCAAAAAAGGTTGAGAACCACTGCTCTAGATGACCGCTAGGTGTCCCCTCTCCCCTCTCTCCCCTCTCTCCCCTCCCTCCCCTCTCTCCCCCAGGGGGAGGTTAAGGTGCTGGAGCCAGGCGACTGCTGCCCCGTCTGCAGAAAATCATTCCCAGGTCAGAGTCTTGTGCAACCGCAGCAGCCAATGAACAGGCTCCTCCCATTTCTCAAACGCACACACACATTCACGTACAAACACACACACATGGTTATTTTGGTGTATGTGTGACCACTATTTGAAACACCCATTAGCCGTAATGAGCCAATAGTTCATGAGACGTTAATGTGGATTGTGTATTCAACCGCATTTCCTCAATGAAATAAACTGTAAATAAGGCAGTTGTGTTGGATCGGCAAATTCAAGAACTTTTTAATAAAAAAGTTATTCATCTGTTCAGTTTGAAACCCTGTTAGGTTCTGTGATGTAATTATATAAACTAAAGCACTTCCTCCATTTTGCCTGTTAATCGTTTTGGGGGAAATCCGAGCCCTTGCCATACCTAATTAGAGGGAGATTACATTACTTAGGCAGCTTCTGGGCCTTGAATCCCTCTCTCTTGCTCTCTCAGTCTCACTCTCTCTCTCTCTCTCTCTCTCTCTCTCTCTCTCTCTCTCTCTCTCTCTCTCTGTCTCTCTCTCTCTCTCTCTCTCTCTCTCTCTCTCTCTCTCTCTCTCTCTCTGTCTCTCTCTCTCTCTCTCTCTCTCTCTCTCTCTCTCTCTCTCTGTCTCTGTCTCTGTCTCTGTCTCTGTCTCTCTCTCTCTCTCTCTCTCTCTCTCTCTCTCTCTGTCTCTCTCTCACACCCTTGTCCTTGTGCTACCTGTCTCTCTCCTCCCTCTCTTCTGTCCCTTGCTCCTCCTTCTCTCTCTCCTCTCCTTCATCGAGTGACACGCCAAACCGTCTCTCCTTCCTCTCCCCGCCTCGTCTCTCCTTCACCTACGAGCCCCTCTCCATCCATCTCCCCCCTCCTGTGAGTTCCTAATGTCCTCATCCTCTCTGTCCTTGCCCCGCCCCCGCCCGCTGGCCCCTGCAGGAGGTGAGCCGGAGGCGGTGTGCCAGCGCTACACCCAGGTGAGGAACATCACTAAGGGAGGCTGTCGCCTGGACAACGTGGAGGTCAGCTTCTGCAGGGGCCGCTGCCAGTCAG
>NC_079434.1:16783604-16833604 GCF_026213295.1 Gadus chalcogrammus | reverse complement strand
ACTCCGTGACCACGCAGACGCTTCGACGGAGTCGTGAGCCTTTCGAAGTTCTGCATTGCAGTTTTCAGTATGGTATTGCAATTCACCGCTGGAACGCCAGGGGCTGTGGGGAATGAGACGTTAGCTGAAAAAACCCACAATCTAACAATCAAACAAAATACAAGATGTCGAGAAGGACTTTGAAGATGCTTAAAGCTACAAAAAGAAATACAAATAAAAATAAATAATAATAATTAAACGAAACTCTGACGTTGCCCATCTGGTGGGGGGCTAATGACGTCATCGTTTGCGTTTCAGGCGTCCACACACGAATCCTATCACAAAACCGCATTGGTCCGTATAGATTTGAAACCACCCTCGGACATGGTTTCAGAAATGTGCGGTTTGGGGCACCGGATCCACCGGACCCGTCTGGACGGTCCGCCGAAGACTTATGCGGTTTCCCTAAAAAACACAACATTAGGTCTTACGCTCAGAACCTGCAGATCCCACCAAAAATGTTAACTTTTCCCACAATTTCATAGAAAAGCCAAACGTCCACAGTCTCAACCTATTTTGCCTAAATTACCATTTTGTTATTGCATAATTACCATAGGGCTATCATTAGGTGGATACCATTAACAGTGCAAATTGTCAGATCTGTACTATTTTAAGAAAGCACTTAATTCTCTTTTAAAATGTGTCCTTGGAGTTTTCTTGATGTTGTGTGCTTAACAATCAACATTTTCAGTTTGTGAATGAGACTCCAGGCAGTTCAGGAACGTCCGTGGCTCAACGGGTTAATGCCGTGTACTGGTGATCCTGATGCTGCTATCCATTTGAATGTACGAAGTGGTAAAGTCGCCAATCTCCCATTCTTCATGATGAAAGAATTTTGAGTCCAGGTCAATCTAAGGCGAAATAAGGCTAGTTCATATTTTTTTTAAATAGCGCCACCTTTTGGTGCAGTACCAACATTTGGGTTTATTAGTAGTGGGGGGTATTGGTATCCACCTAATAATAGTCAAATGTTTTTATATACAATAACAAAATGGTCATTTAAGAAAAATGGGCTAACTGCTCCAACTTTATTGGCCAGTATTTTTCAAATGGAACTAAGTAAAACAATTTTTGTGAGGCTTGGTCTAAAGGTTTTATGTGGCGATATTGATTAATTTTTTATTATTATTTTTATTTTTTATTTTTTAGTTTGTAGCCTTTTTATCATGTTTTATCATGTTCAGGTTTTATAAATGCGTCTGATTCTAGAGATGAATATTCTGAAAGAATTTTGAGTCCAGGTCAATCTGGTGAGGAGAAATAAGGCTGATTCATGATTTTTTACAATAGCGCCACCTTTGGATGCAGTACCACAAATGTGCTTTTATGGGAAGAGGGGGTTATTGGTAACCATACCTGAAAATTTCAAGAGCTTTCGACTTACAGTATAGGCTGCAGTTTGACTTTTAAAGAATTTGAGGGAAAAAAAAACCGTTACAGAAACAATAGGGGCCCGAGCAGCTTTGTTGTTCGGACCCCTAATAAAGTGATACCTCAGTTATTACATTATTGGCTCAGTTACTACATTTTCAAAGGATTTTTTTAACACAAGGCCAATAACGTAATAACCAGCCAATAACGTTATATGTCATTAGATTATTAGCAAAAAGTGATTACGTTATTGGCTCAACAACTTTATTGCATTATTGGCAATTTACAACGTTATTGGCTTTATTACATTTAAATTATTACGTTATTGGCAGTTATTAGGTTATTGCCCGTTATTATATTATTGGTATACCTAAAGAAATACGTACGAGATAACAGTCTTATTGGTAACTGTGCACAGTTGTAGGCTTGGAGCTATTCAACCGCTCACGGTCATCTGGGGATTCGAACCCACGACCCGTGGAGCGACGGGGAGGAGAAGCAGACGCACACTGTGTGTATCTCACGCTGTCGTTGTGCCCAGCCTGTATGGCTCTGTTCTCCTCCAAATCATCCTTTCCCTGCCATTCCACTTCACACACTTCACACACACATACACACACACACACACACACACACACACAGTCACACACACACAGTCACACACACACACACACACACACACACACACACACACACACACACACACACACACACACACACACACACACACACACGTGACACGGAGACACACACACAGTCTTACATGAACACACACACAAACAGGCATAAAACAGGCACACAGAAAAAACAGAAACAGAGACACATACAAACACACACCAAACATCCAGACGCATGCATGTGTGATGGCTCTCATTCTCCCGAATTGTAAATTTGGGAGAATTACCCCCCCCCCCCATGAAAATTTAAATTGGGTGATTCCACCTCGGAGGCAATTATGAGCAAATCCACTCATCAACATGGCTGATTGCGTGGGTTAATTGGATGTAGACCAACCGTAGAAGACACAGACAAGCTTCAAGCTCCCGACAGAGCAGTCAGCTCCGACACGCCCCCTAGTGACGGACATCGGTCATCCCTGAGTGACATAGTCATCCCATGGTGACCGGGATGACTCTCTCACTCGCTCACTCACTCACTCGCTCACTCAGCTGTGCGAGGGTGCATGGGCCTGTAGGGATGATAGGTGATGATGTCATGGCAGCGCCTCACTGCTGCACGCCCTCTCTCCCTCTTGCCTCATCTCTTCCTCTCCCCCTCTCTCTCTCTCTCCCCCTCTCTCTCTCTCTCCCCCTCTCTCTCTCTCTCTCTCTCCCCCTCTCTCTCTCCCCCCACTCTCTCTTTCTCCTCCTCTCTCTATCTCTCTCTCTCTCTATCCCTCTCTCTCTCTCTCTCCCCCTCTCTCTCTCTCTCTCCCCCTCTCTCTCTCCCCCCACTCTCTCTCTCTCCCCCTCTCTCTCTCCCCCCACTCTCTCCCCCCACTCTCTCTTTCTCCTCCTCTCTCTCTCTCTCTCTCTCTCTCTCTCTCTCTCTCTCGCTCTCGTGTTAACGCATCTTCTTCTCCACAGGGGGCGACCTCTCCAGACGCTGAGGGACAGGGGCAGCGGCAGGGGCTGTGTGTGTGTGTGTGTGTGTGTGTGTGTGTGTGTGTGTGTGTGTGTGTGTGTGTGTGTGTGTGTGTGTGTGTGTGTGTGTGTGTGTGTGTGTGTGTGTGTGTGTGTGTGTGTGTGTGTGTGTGTGAGCCTGAGACCGGACCGGACCCGGTTCAGAGGACAGAATGTCATCTCAGCGGGCCGGTACCGTCCTGCTCCTCTGTACAGATCCTTTATATTATTATATGCATATTATATTATTTTATGTTTGCATAAAAAGAAAAAGTCTTGACTATAGAGAAACCGTTTTGTATTCACTTTAAATAAACTATATCTCCCTTAAGGTCATTACTTTATATTATTATAACATTATTATATTTATGAACCTGTTTTACTACTGAGGATTCCACTGGCTGTAACCTTCGATATCAAACATGACAGATCCTGACAGTTCGCTGGTCATCAATAAACGTTTTCTACTCCAGCCTGTCGTCATTTGGTCTCTTTTCTGTGGATCATCTTTAATTTGTATTATATGGACGGTTGGTCAATATTCTGAGTGAGTGAGTTCCTGATTAGTTCTGAAGGGGAGAGTTCAGTGGTTAGTGTTCAGTGTTCACAGTTCACAGTTCAGTGTTCACAGTTCAGTGTTCAGTGTTCCTACAGGAGTCATCGGCTGGGAGCCGTCAGAGGGAAGAGCTCCGTGACAGCCCTGTGTCTCCTCCCCCCAACCTCTCCTCCCCTCCTCCTCTCCTTTCCTTCACTACTTCTCGATTCCTCCCCCTCTCCTCCTCTCCCACGGCGGTTTTCCTGACTAAATAAGGGAGTTGAGAAGCGGGAGGCTGGGGTGCGCGCACGGGAGCGCGCCGATAAGCCGTCCTCGCGCCAAGCAGCTTTTCTTGGCGGCTGCACGCAGACCACCGGGGGGCTTCCACCGACAACCGCCACCGAATAACAGCGTTAACCGTCGCACCGTTTCTTTGCCTGTAGCTTAAGAGAGGATGTTCCTAAAAGATACACACACGCACAACCCTCAGGGCCGCGCGAGAGGGGACTCACGGGAACACCACAGGGCGCGCTCTCTGTCCACAGCGCGTGACGGAGCGGGGAAACCCGCTCCCGCAACCCGTGACGTAGGTCGTGATCACAGGGGTGAATCCCGGCCAAACCCGAATCAGACCCCTAATCAGAACCCGCATCAGCCCCGAATCAGACCCCGACCTCACCGGGGCCGGTCTGACGTCACCAGCCGGTGTACAGGTGTTCAGGACGGGCTAGCGCAGAGGTGCAGCGAGCCGCGGGACGTGGCGGACGTGTTTGTGACCACGACCCCCCGGGTCCCGGTCCAGAATCAGACCCCAGGAGGCGGACCTGCTGTGAACCAGGAGACATGGGGTATTTTCCCGCGGTCACCTGTCGTTCTGCGCATGGCAGGTGGCGCTCAGCTCACCTGTAGCCTACTCCCCCCCCCCCAAGACTCCGACAATGATCACGTCATCCTCCTCTTGAGGACCCTTCACCTGACGAGTCCGGGTACACGCGTTCACCGACATCAGGTGCTGAGCGCTGAGTGGGTCGATGAAGGGGTTAAAAGAGGTGCGGCCGGCGGGAGGAGGAGGAGGAGACATCACACGCGCCGCTGTGAGCTCCCTGCTCTCGCTCTTCTTCATTAGGTTCACCGCGCGGAGGAGGACGGGTCTCGCGGGAAGTGGCGGCGGAACGAGGGACTGTTAAAGCGAGGGACTGTTAAAGCGAGAGACGCACCGAGCTGGGCTCTACCATGAGCCGGTCGACCCCCCCTGCCCCTCCGGAGCGGGCTCCGAGTGACATGTCGCCTGCGGGCCGACCCCGCGCGCCCTGAGAGCCCCCGCGCAACGCCCCGGGGACACCGACACACGCGCGAGCCTCCCCCGCTCCTGAAACTGGAAACCGCTCGTGCAGCCCAACTCTCCCGTCACTCTTCCCGGTCATTCCTCACCGGCGATCTGAAGTGGAAAGTTGGACAAAGTTCTGCCGAGGACGACGCGGCGGCCGGTGGACCGGAGGGTCCGCGACTCCGTGAGGGCGCGCTCTGCACATCATCGGGAGTCTTAGAGTCTGAAGTCTGAGAGGATCTGAGAGGATCCCTGCGGTCTTACAGGGTCCACCATGCCGGTCCGTAGGGGCCACGTTGCCCCCCAGAACACGTTCCTGGACACCATCATCAGGAAGTTCGACAGTCAAAGTAAGTCCTTTGATTATCACTGATTGATTGGTTCCCTCGATGGCCAATCAGATGTGGCTCATGGATGCCCTTTTTTTCTTTTTCTTAATCAGATCCACTTATGAAGGTGATGGATTTGTCACCCCATCGCCTAATAATATCACAGTGAATTATAGCTGAAGGTGTCTGGTGTTTACAGTCTGCGTGAGGCTTCATATCTCCTGGTCTGTCTCCTTTAAGGCTTCGTTTCAGTCTGCTGGTCTACTGGTCTGTCTCCTAAGGCTTCGTATCAGGTCTACTGGTCTGTCTCCTAGGCTTCGTATCAGGTCTACTGGTCTGTCTCCTAAGGCTTCGTATCAGGTCTACTGGTCTACTGGTCTGTCTCCTAAGGCTTCGTATCAGGTCTACTGGTCTGTCTCCTAAGGCTTCGTATCAGGTCTACTGGTCTACTGGTCTGTCTCCTAAGGCTTCGTATCAGGTCTACTGGTCTACTGGTCTGTCTCCTAAGGCTTCGTATCAGGTCTACTGGTCGGTCTCCTAAGGCTTCGTATCAGGTCTACTGGTCGGTCTCCTAAGGCTTCGTATCAGGTCTACTGGTCTACTGGTCTGTCTCCTAAGGCTTCGTATCAGGTCTACTGGTCTACTGGTCTCTTCAGAGCAAACAGAGCCGTTCCTATTTGTATTAGTTGCAGGCCGGTCTTCCTGCCAGTGGCTGATGCAGGCTCACCCCGTGCTTTTGTAGGTGAATTATTGTCTTACCTTCACTCATAACCAAGAGAATCTACAAAGAATCTACAGAGAGCCTCCCTGTAGCCTCTACAGAGACCCTTCCTTCAGCCTACAGTCAGACCGCCTTAACCAACACCTCCACAGGGGTTCAGTAAACGTTAGGCACGTCCCTGATGCCAATCTCTCCCACTTTCCCCTCGCCTGTTGCCCCCCGGTGTGCCTGGACTTAATGAGCCTCTGGTGGACCGGGGCAGAGACCGGCGGGGGGGGGGTAATGACCCCAGGACGATGGAGAGATAGACCACTGTTTGGGGTGTGCGTGTGTTAACCAGGGCTTGAATTTTTCCGATCATGAGGACATTTTTACGTCGTCAAATCTTGCCCGAAGCCATTTGACAGCATTTTCAGTAATCCATGTTCTTCTTAAGTTTGTGCGCCCTGCGTTTGTATTTTACATGAAGGCTGCCCCTCTTTTGCCTCTGATCCTCACACGGGGCTGCAGTATCTCACAGAACAATCTGTTGCTTCGAGTCTCTGAACAATTGTTCAGAAAAAAGGGCGATTTGCACACCAAACCGTGGTTAAGATGTAACCGCTGCATAGAAAGGCATTCGTCCTGCAACAGCTGGGAAACGTATATGCACAGCATCATCGCACAGCTCTCCGCCTATAACTGTACCTTCTGTAGCACACATTGATCTAGTGCTGCACACAACTTTCTTTAGAAGCACAATCAGTGATTTACATTTAGCTTTTATCCAAAGCAACTTATAATCAAGTGCATTTGTCAGAAGAAAGAGAAACAACATTATATCACTGTCTGTCGGTTCAGTAATGTTCATATGTTCATAGGACCAAGTGCCAAGCACTAACAATCGCAAGGTTAGTCATGTTGTTCAATCATCTCTCACTTCTATCTCCTGTCGTCCTCACATATTGCAGTGCATCGTTTAACGTGCACTACTGTGCATGGCAGGACGCACCTGCCTACACAAAACATGTAAACAGAAGCAGAATAGAGCCCCCCCTCCCAGCAGCCTCCACTCAGTGTATCCTTTCAGGCCTCGGTGAGTTCTGTCTGTAACGTGAGCCCACCTCTCATGTTATACACCGCAGGTCGCTGTTTACCCGCCTCTCCCCTCCGGCCCGCGGCTCAGAGTAACGTACGCCTTATGCATTAGCTAATGCAGGACACAGTATCGCTCAACAGAGGCTTGGTGATCGGACTAATAATTAGAGCAACAGGCCGAAGGTAATTAGATTATTAGGGTTAGCTGTGGAATCTCCAAGGTGACTAGAGCATAAACATATTAATGCATGTTAAATAATGAGGTTCTTCGTGATGATGAACTCCACATATTTATTGAGTGATTATTTTCAAAGTAAAAGCGTCCGCGGGTTGGCTTCCTCTCTTCATCCAGTACTCCAGCAGAGAGCCGCGCCGGTCCAATCTAGAAGGATTTGTCGTGATGGATGCTTCCCCTGTAATCTCCCTCTCCCGGTTATTTCTCCGGTCCTTCGTTTTGTGACTGTTTGAAGGTGTTTTGAATCTGTTCAGACATCTAACGAGCAGGGAGTTCGCTCCGTACGTTTCACCCCGGGCCAGCGGCCCGCTGAAAGGCAGGTCCGATGGACAGAGCTGCCCATGATGCACGAAGGAAGAGGCTGCCCTCTCTCCGATGTGGAGGACCACCGCTTCTTAGGGCTGCCATGGAGATCAGAGCCAGAATGAAAGTGAGAGTGGGTTTCATTAATTCATAAACAAGCGTGGATGAAGCTTCAAAGGAGCGTAAGGAAAGGTCCCCGCGCTCTGTATGTTGTGACCGATCAGCTCGTCGGAATAGAAGTGTACCCCTCCGACCGGGGTAATTAAAACGAAGTAGAATAGGTTATTTATTAATAGAAACATGTTAGTGCTGACACAAAGGAATGACTTGTGAACTCCTGAATCACTTTGAGGTGCGACAAAGGCTGGTTCACACAGGAAGGCGTTGAGTTGGACCTCGTGATCAACACGTTTTCAGAGTCCTGGAGGGTTCTGAAGACATCGGCCCCCCCCCCCCCACCCCCCCCAGCCAAACTCTCCATCCCTCCACAGCTCCTCTGTACAGCAGCCAGTCACCCCAGATGTGAGGTCTTCAAAACCTCTCCCTTGGCCAGGGAACCCCAGATGTGATGGCATCAGTGACTTCAGATTTGAGTTCATCAGTGACCTCCAGTCACCCCAGATGTGAGGTCGTAACCTTCCTCTTTGCCCAGTGTCCCCAGATCTGAGGTCATAACCTTCCTCTTGGCCCAGTGACCCCAGCCGGGATGCAAGGTCATAACCTTTCCCTCGACCAAGTGACCCCAGATGCAAGTTCATAACCTTTCCCTTGACCCAGTGACCCCAGGTGTGAGGTCACGACCTCACCCTTTGTTTACTAGCCGTCCTCAGGGTTGCCTGCTCCAGAGCTTCGGCCAATTAGAATCCTCCCAGCCGCAGCGTCCTCCGGGGAACCACCGACTCTACAACCTAGACACAAACACTCCGTCACCGTGGCAACAACCCCCCCAACAACCCCCCCCCAACAACCATCCAACCCACACACGCTCGCTGGAACACACGCTCGCACGCACGCACACGAACACACGAACACACGAACACACGAACACACGAACACACACACACACACACACACACACACACACACACACACACACACACACACACACACACACACACACACACGTGGTGACGGCTAAGCGGACTAAAGACCGAATGCCTCCTCTCAGCGGTCTCTGCTCAGAGTCAATGCTCCATGGATCCTCACCAACAACCAGTGCATTATGGGAGGTGTAAACAAAGGGATGAGCGCAAATCCTCCCATCAGTCATGTGATCATTGACACCCTCTACCACAAACGGGTCTTCAGAGGAGGATCTGGGGGCTGGGGTCTGAGGGTTGGGGCTAGGGTCTGAGGGCTAGGGTCT
Organism: Gadus chalcogrammus; assembly: GCF_026213295.1. Classification (NCBI taxonomy): domain Eukaryota; kingdom Metazoa; phylum Chordata; class Actinopteri; order Gadiformes; family Gadidae; genus Gadus; species Gadus chalcogrammus. The sequence continues at coordinate 16,824,679 of NC_079434.1, read as the reverse complement.
GAGGGCTAGGGTCTGAGGGGTGGGGTCTGAGGGCTAGGGGTCTGAGGGCAGCATCCGGGTTGAGGGGCGGACCTCTGGACTACGCTTCTTTGTTTGTAAATCAATACCTGGTTTTCTTCGTCATATCCGTTATACACACCGGTGCACACAGTAATAAGAATTGAAGTATATGCACATGGATGGAGAGGCAGACAGGCAGAACAGCAGGCAGACAGGCAGACAGACAGAGAGGCAAAGAGAGAGTTCCCTCAGCCCTTTGGACTGTAAACTGGCTCTCACGTGAGCAGCCTGTACTCTGTCGTCTGGTCCGACAGCAGCGCTTGTCTCACTGGTGCCCCCCCCCCCCCCCCCCCCCCCCCCTCCAGCTGGGCTGCCCACCACCTGCTGGGAGGGGCTCACAGCCACAGAGAGCAGCCCGCCAGGCTGGGTGCGCATGTGTCCGGTGTGCATGATGGATGTCCTCCTACCTCCTGTAGGAGACAGCCTGCCCACTGGACTCTGTAAGGGATACTAGAGGAGGTTAACAGTGTATCATAGTCCAAAACGTGTGTGTGTATGTGTGTGTGTGTGGTTACGCACTCTTGGCTGCCTTTCCCTTGATCAGATTATAAAATGACTTCATCGTATTTCATTGGTTCAGACAAAGCATGCTGCTCGGGCAAGTAAATTATCGGACAAATAATCCATAAATGAATCAGCCATGAAAACACTAATTAGTTTGAGCTGCAGTGGGCTGGTCTGTCCTTTGAGGGGGTCATCTTCAGGATGGTGCCCCCATCACAACAAACTCGTGATGGTCTGTCATCGGGAGGGGGGGGGGGGGACCTGAGGCTGCCTCCATGGTAACGGCCGGCCTCCTCCTGTTACCTGGTGCTGCTCTCCTGCCGGACGTCCACTGGACTTCAGCTAACGAGCTGAGCGGCCAATAGGACGGCGCCATGGGCCGATCAATCTCCATGGCGATGGAGTGAAGATCAATGTGAAGACTGTTCTGCGTTACTGTGAGCGCCGGTTCATTACGTCTGCGACGCACTCGCCAACGGGGGGCAGACTGCCTTCCTGTTGACACTGTGAGCAGCCAATCACACGCGGGCTCAGGGCCCACTGCAAGGAGCCCATTTGTTTTTAGGACCAATGAGAACCCTCGCACTGAAGGTCTCCTCCCAAAGGACGCCGTGGCAGGACGTGTCTCCTCTCCACTTGCTTTCTGTGACTCAGGCGAGTGCGTGTATCACAGAGGGCGGCAGTGACATCAGACCGGCTCTGAAGTTACACTCTGACACATGGTAGTCACCCGCCCGGCAGTGGAGCTGTGCTCCCGGGCCTGGGAGGAGAAACCAACAGGGTGGAAGAGTCTTCACAGTCTGGTCCTTCTGTCCTCTTAATCATCACTTCCTGCTCCTTTCAAGTAGAAACACTTTCTAATTATTTTCTATTATCCCCCCCCCCCCCTCCCCCCTTCTGGAGCAGGGACGGGGGCAGAGCCCAGGAGGTCCCGCTCAAGGTCCCCCCCCCCCCTCATGCAGCCAGAGGGGGATTAGGTCTTATTTGCATAAATCGTTATAACCTCGTTATGAAGGAGCAGGGCCCCTGGGGGCAGGGGGGGCCCTCCGACACCCCAGAGCCGGGAGCCCATTAAGAGGGGCCAGTGATTATGGGAGGTTCAGACTGAGCCATGTTTGAAGAGTTGCCAATTACCAGCTTTTGATTGATGGGTGATTGAATCTGAGACGAGACGATGCAGTTAAAGGTGACATATTATACCATCAGGTGTGAGTGTGATTAGCAGTTATAAGCCGTTTGACTCTTCTGACATCACAAGTGGGCGTGTCCACCTAGATGTGTGCTGGATAGATCAGTCTACCAGCCTACCCAGTGGACTTCAAAACGTTGCTCATCCATCCGTCATACATCTAGGTGGACACACACACACCTCAGATGTCAGAAGAGGCCGATTTTCATAACGGCTAATCATACTCACACCTGGTGGTTTAATATGTTGCCTTTAAAGTTTCTGAAAGTTTGGGTTGCATGATGGGGCTAATAATAAGCTACACGATGCTACTCCCTACCATGATGGGCTTACGATTAGCTACAAGACCACTTCTGTGGGTAAACAACTGAATAACTCCTAAATAAATCGGACGATTTCAATTCTATAAAAACACACGACTTTAATGATGATTGGTCAAGAGCAGGACCAACTTGCACTCAGCTGTGAAGCGTTTCATTAGTCTCCATCACTGTAGAAGTTAAAAACCGTTCCGAACAAACACTTGGCGCCCAGAAGGGAAGAGCTTGAATGTTTTCAGCTGTCGACGACATCAGGTCGTCTTAGTCTTCTCCCACCCTGGCCCCCCCCTGGCCGTCCCACGCTGATGACATCACAGCCTGCTGGCCTCCCCAGGTAGCGAGGAGCAGGACGGGAGTGAAAGGCTGGTGTCGCTGGCGTCGCCGTAGCAGCAATGTTATTTCTGGACGACACTGCCACAGTTCTGCGACGCTCAGCAAAGCGGAAAGTTTTTTCTCCCAGACGCTGATGGCAGACTGGCGATCCGAGTGGCAGCAGATGATACCCCGTTTGGCATTTTGAGACCAGACTGCTTCTTCAAATCTGCAGTCTGGCATGCGCATTCCACTCCTAAAGTCGTATTCAGAACAGATCTCGCATCTTTAAGGAAATATATCAGGCTAGAACCGATCATTAGCACAGAACGGAGGAGATGATTTGAATTTGATTTGACTCGATGTGCAAACAAGAACAACAGTGCGAGCCAGCTGGCCTGTGTCAACGCCCTCGGAATGCATGTCAGCTTCCTGTCATCCTAAGAACATTGCAGCTGCGAGCGATGTTGACTCTGAAGTAAAACATCCACCAAACCGAGGCCACTGATCTGAAACCAGGATCACAGATTCTTCAGAGGTGTCGCTGAACCTACCAGACGGCTTGATATTAAGTAGTTAACACGATCACTCTCTGATTGATTACTAGCACATTATTCTACTCTCTGTGCTTGGGGGGGGGAATTGTATGGTGGTTATTATGGATTCAAATAACAATGAATCGTGCATTTTATTCTACGTTTTATTACCAAGAATAATCAGAGGTCCTCATTGTGAACATTGGATGGATACTAAAGATGGTTGTGTTTTATCTATTGTGTTATCTCTACTGTGTTATTGCCATCTCTACAGTGTACCTGTTCAGGGCCGTGTTGAATCGGCCAAACTCCATCCATGTGGTGTGACGCTGCCCCTCTGTGTCCCGGTTGGCCGGTTTCCATGGCGATCGCTCGGTTAGAGCTGCTTTGCAACCCGCGCGCCCCGCGCTCGCGGATCTATAAATCTCGGCTTCTTTCGGACGTATTATTGTCCTCACTTATGCAAATCTATCACTGAACCACAGGGCTGTTTTACATCGAGGTCCGGCTCTGCTTTCTGTTTTGTTCTAACCTAATTTCCATCTCCTGTTGGTTTGCAAAAGAGCAAGAGATCCTCTCGTGCTCTCTCTGTCTCGCTTTCTCCCCCTTTCCTCTACCCGTCTCTCTCTTTCTCCCTCTCCGTCTCTCCCTATCTCCCTGTCTCACCCCTCTCTGTCTCTCCCTATCTCCCTGTCTCACCCCTCTATGTCTCTCCCTATCTCCCTGTCTCACCCCCTCCCTCTCCCTCCCTCATTGTCTCTGTCTCTCTTCCCCTCTCTCTCTCTCTCTCTCTCTCTCTCTCTCTCTCTCTCTCTCTCTCTCTCTCTCTCTCTCTCTCTCTCTCTCTCTCTCTCTCTCTCTCTCTCTCTCTCTCTCTCTCTCTCTCTCTCTCTCTCTCTCTCTCTCTCTCTCTCTCTCTCTCTCTCTCTCTCTCTCCCCTCCCCCCCCCTCCCTCCCTCCCTGTGTTTCTGTCTCTTAGCTAACAGGCTACAGCCAGTGTTGACTCATGGGCTTCCCTCCGCCTACGCAATGTTCTCCAGGAGATTCCCAACCCCACACACACACAGGCGAACTAGGAGGCTGCGTAGCCCTCAAGGTCTGCTCTCGTGAATAATTTAGTCTGTCTGTGTGTGTGTGTGTGTGTGCGCTCCTTGTACATGCATATAATTGTATCTTTGTCTGCACATCTATCAATCTTAGTGTGTGTGTGTGTGTGTGTTTATGGCGGCATGAATATAATATCTCGTTTTCCTTGAACAGCCTTTGTCTACAGATGGCTCCTCTTTCCCAGGATTCTTCTCTCTCTTCTCCATCCTTCTCTCCTCTCTTCTCCTCTCCTCTTCTCTCCCACATGTCCTCTCCTCTTCATCCTTCTCTGCTCTTTCCTCCATTCTCTCCTCTCCTCTCCTCTCCTCTCCTCTCCTCTCTCCTCTCCTCCTGGTGATTATGTTAGAAAGAAAAAATCGGGAATCCTACAGAATTATTATTCTGTGTGGTTATCTTGTATATATGGTTATGCAATGTAATATGCAAATAGTGTAGGGCTGCATCTAACCATTTATTATTCATTAATTGAATGAACAAACACAAACTGATGTCTTTAAATGTGATAGAAAAAGGAAGTTAAGTACCACTATACCATATTATATTGTATCTCTCTCCCTCTATGTATCTCTCACTCACTCACTCACTCACTCACTCACTCACTCACTCACTCACTCACTCACTCACTCACTCACTCACTCACTCACTCACTCACTCACTCACTCACTCACTCACTCACTCATTCACACATTCACTGACACACGCGCACACGCTGCGGAAAGGAGCCAACATGTGTCCTTGTTTCCTGACCACGCCTCCTGGATTTGATGGAGAGGATGTTGACCCTTTGGTCCCGGTCATATCAGGACAACCAGTTGGGGGGGGGGGGGGGGGGGCTTCAGGGTCCCACCCCAAGGGTTTCTCTGGGGCTGGGTCTAGGGTGTTCTGTGTAGCTGTATGGGGGAACATGTGTTCAGTGGTTAAAGTCAATACGGCTCCGGCCCGGTCCCGTCACCGCAACGGTACGAAAACATGTTGCGGTGCCTCTCTCTGCTGAAAGGCTTTTATCAGCTCACCAGGAACGCACTGTAGCCTTTGTGATTTTTACACAACGTCATGAAAGTGTTATGTCTTTACTCCACCTCTCTCTCTCCGTCTCTCTCTCCCCCCCGTCTCTCTCAATCTCTGTCTCTGTCTCTCTCCGTCTCTGTCTCTGTCTCTATCTCTCTCCGTCTCTCTCTCCGACTCTCTCTCTCTGTGTCTGTGTGTCTGTGTGTCTGTGTTTATGACGCCCTCCCATCTGTTTCCCTTCACCACGCCACAAACACCACTGACACACCTACCTGTTTTCGCAGCACAGCGACCATTCACTCTAAGAAGATGAGCCATCAACTGGTTTAACTACCACCTCAGTGTCAAACATATCCTAGCGCTAGGATACCTGGTTTAACTAGAGGCCTTCCTCAGTTTAGGACATGGTTTTACCACTGAAAAGAGCAGTGACACTATCCTAGAACTACATTTAACGCTGTTAAATTAAGCCTGGAAAAAGCTCCATATCTGACTGTGTGGTTAATGCTGAATCTTGTCTTCGTTTTTGTGGTTCAGCATTGTTGAAATTCAATATAATACAAATACGATCATTTATATTCAAACACCCTTTAACTTTAATTTTTTTGCGCAAAGCTAGCATAGCGGGAAAATGTCATCCTTTAAGTAAGAGTGAAATAACCCAGCAAATTAAGTTATGGTCCAACAAACAACAAAAGATGAAACTTTAACAGCCGTAAATCATCTCAGCCATGGCCTTCTCCCCCACTGAAGGAATATTGTATTTATCATTTGAGTGATTCCATCCCAAAGTAGAGACTGTTTTTTTTCCTTTTTCTGAAGGGTCTCAGAACACCTCTCCTATGAAGACCTAGGCTTATCCTCTGAGTTTGTTTAACAGTAAAACCAACAGTAGGGGAAATGTCTGGGTGGGACTGACTGGGAACCAACTCAAGCCTGTCCAATTGATCTGGTTTGAAAGTTTGTAAGGGACCCAACGCTGTTTGACTTCTTCTTCAGCTCTAGGATACAGGTTATAGACTCAAACTATGGCCTCATCGTCCAGCCGTGGGTGATGACTGGTAGGAGCCAGGAGGTGGCACCAGGCCATATGGTTCCCCATAAGAAAGTACCAGCAGATGTCAGTCCAAAGCTTTTCTTTTATTCCAACACCAGAGTTGGTATTTACTGTAAAGCTCTCTGAGTGTTATTCCCACTTTCTGTCAATGCATTTAATTGAAATCCAAACTTTCAATAAAACTCAAATCAAGGTTTAACCAGCGTCCAAACGTGGGATTTGAACCCATAGTGAGATCTGAACCCCTGTTGGAATGACGAGCCCGATGTACGGAAGGATCTCACTGGGGGTACCGGAGCCCACCAGCAGACAGACGTTTGTGTTTTCAGAATGTGGAAGCCAGTGTGATAAGGCCTCTCAAACCTTCAGCCTCCCCAAACCAAACCCCACCAAACAAACACAACACACAAGGTCAGGACATAGATAGCAGAGCACAGGGAAGAGGAGGGAGAGTGTTGAAGACAGGGAGAGGAGGAGGAGGAGGAGAGGGGAGGAGCAGTGATGATATAGGAGGAGGAGGAGAGAGAAGGAACAGTAGAGATGATATAGGAGGAGGAGGAGGAGGAGGAGAGAGGAGGAGCAGTGATGATATAGGAGGAGGAGGAGGAGGAGGAGCAGTAGAGATGATATAGGAGGAGGAGGAGAGAGGAGGAGCAGTAGAGATGATATAGGAGGAGGAGGAGGAGGAGGAGAGAGGAGGAGCAGTAGAGATGATATAGGAGGAGGAGGAGGAGAGAGGAGGAGCAGTAGAGATGATATAGGAGGAGGAGGAGAGAGGAGGAGCAGTAGAGATGATATAGGAGGAGGAGGAGGAGAGAGGAGGAGCAGTACAGATGATATAGGAGGAGGAGGAGGAGGAGAGGAGGAGCAGTAGAGATGATATAGGAGGAGGAGAGAGGAGGAGCAGCAGATATGATAAAGGAGGAGGAAGGGGGGTCTTGGTTCACAGAGTTCTTGGCTCTCCGCTCTTCGGCTCCCAAGGTCTGGGGTCCGATGATGTAAACAAGAAGCAATTACCCGCGCGGAGCCGAGCCTCCTGGCCAGGGGGGGAGGAGGAGGTGTTCTGCCACCCAGCGCACAAACAGACCTTGGGGAGGATATTTATCACCACGGCTCGACGTCAGCACATCCTAACATGGAAATGGAAACAACCAAAAAGAGAATCCTTTAAGAGATAATGAAAGGGAGGCAGACGAGGTCCGAGCTGTGCTTCTGTCAGTTTTAGTACGCCGGGGGTCTCTACGTTCAGCACTCGTGATCGACCGTTATATCAGACGGCCGACAATTGCTTTTTTTTTCATATATTTCTTTTCCCCAGCATGATTTACAGACAGCTCAAAAAATGTTCCTTTTTTAAATGGAGACCTGTAGCATTTATTATCATATTTTTTTCATTTTTTATGATGTAAATTGAGGGAGCAAAAGCAGTATCCGCTCCAAATTTCGGCTCAAGAAAATCGGCATCGGTGTATCGTCATCGGCTAAGATTGATGATAAAAAAAAATAGTTTTTTGGTATTGGCCCTAAAAAAAATCCATATCGGCTGATCCCTACTCAGCACGTCTGCGTAGGACGTTGCAGTCCGCTCCCAGTCTCCGGACCCCGTTGCTCGGACAGGACCATTAGCTTGGCTTCCCACCTGCTATGGAAAAAGTGAAGTTTCCCAGCGCCTGCCGGCTCTGTGTTCACTGCGGCCAAAGAAGGGATAGGACAGTAAGAACACGATGCTGTCGTTCTCAGCCCTCTGCTGGAGCTCAGGTGATGGTCGGCTGTGTCCGGCCCTGATCTCTGACCGCACCGGGGGCCTGCTGATGCTGCTGGAGGTCTCACCGACCGGTTCCTCTCTGTAATGACACCCCGAGAGTCAAAGCCCGGTGCATACACAAGATGCTTTATCGTAACAATTGAAGTGGCCTGGCAGAGTAATATGAAGCAGAATACACAACAGTGCTGGCTCGTGGAATAGTGCTTTTATTATTAGGGCGCAGATCTCATTACAACGGAAGGGGCCACAAAAATGGACCTTCTAACGAGTTTTTCATGGAGCGACATAAATATCAATATATCAGATGGCCGGCTGTACCAGACACACGGCCATTAGTGGGTCGGACCACTGGGCAGGACGGGGGGGCATAAACAAAACCGTATTACTGAAACACTGGGTCTCATTATTTCAACAGATAAATAACGAGTCAGCTTCTAATAAATCTATTCTCAATGACATCATTTATTGAAAATATATACATGTTGGGTGGTTTCTGAAAAACATGAAAAACTTCATGTTTTCAGAAGTGGGGTCTCATCCCCTCCGCCCCCCTGAGATCTGTGCCCGTGTCCGACACACGCCCACAGCGCCGTGCTAGCCCTCCAGGCACCCGTGGAAATATAAAAGAGTAGCTTCCGTGTCGCAGAATAATATGACAGGCTGCGATAAACGTCCCTAATACAACCGGGGCTCAGGTGTGGAGACACTGGACCAGTTGTTAGGGTGCCTGACTGCAATGTGACGGAAATTACCTTCTGGAGAACACACACACACACACACACACACACACACACACACACACACACACACACACACACACACGAAACACACGCACACACACACACGCACACACGAAACACACACACACGCACACGCACGAAACACACACACACACACACGAAACACACACGAAACACACACACACACACACGAAACACACACGAAACACACGAAACACACACGTAAGTCTATTATTTTTTCCTATTATTTCACAGAAGATTGATGCTGTGCCCGAAGGACTCACCGTCCTGTTTAACCTAATCCCCATTTAGAAGTTGGCTGTTCGGAGTGCTAAATGGTTTACTAAATAAACAGCTGCCATCTTCTGCCCTTTACTGAACATACTGAGAACTTTCTCTGTGTAGTCGTCCATCATCTTGCTGCTCGCGCCATCCATCGTGATTCATCTCGCCTTCCTTTCCACCGCAGGATTCACTAGATAAAGTATACTAGATGTATTCATTACATGTAGAAAGACGTCAGCTATTTATTTATTTTATTGCTTGGAGTCTCCCTGCCACATCACCCTCTACATCAGCCTCTATCTTGGAGTGTCTCCTAAGTAGTGCCATTAGCTCTTGGTGGAAAGCTTGCATGAGTTGAGAGCCTATTCTTATCATAGCTATCTTTCTTATACACCGGCAATGGGTTAGTCTAGGGTTTGTTAGTGCTTGGCACTTGGTTCTATGAACGTCCTTACTGGCCTGACTGATATATTGTTGTTTCTCTTTCTGCTGACAAATGTACTTATTGTAAGTGGCTTTGGATAAAAGCGTCTGCTAAATGCCCTAAATGTAAATGTAGATCAGATAATGAAGCCATGTCCTCCTACTGACCGATCGAAGCTTAAACACAACGTTGGTTCCCAACGCTGCTGCTCCCGCAGAAGATGTAGAGATGGTAGAGAGGGGGTTCCGTTTTTGGTGAACATGACAATGGCTCTGTCTGAGGGAAGCGGAGAATTCGAACCGTTTGAAATGAAGTAGCCTGGATAAAAATGTTTAAACGATTAACTTTCTTTGGAGGAGAACCAACTTTACACCAAATTCGGGCCAGACTGAACAAAGCACGAGTACGACTACCTTTTAGACATTGAACCTGATTGTCTGGACCGTACGTAAGGCCACAGACATATGGGCAAATCAATGGCTGCTGCCCAGCCAGGCCAGACGGACCTTCACTGCGAAAAGCAAACTTGAAAATCAGTTTGGCCTCCCAAGGCTACTGGGCTATTACAGTGGCCATGTCCATTTGTTATCGCACACAATTCTCAGCGCCTTTGCATCCAGGCCGGCAGATTGTAGCGTTATTTTGCACCATATTTCTGCCAATCAGGCCAAGGCTGACCGAGCCTACATGCTGCATAAGGCCTCGTTGCTCTGCTCCCTCTAGGATGATCTCATCCAGCTCCCTATTCATATCCACCCTCCATCTCTGCCGTCCATCTGCACATCAACTTGTACAGAAGCGACCCGCACGCACGCACGCACGCACGCACGCACGCTCGCACGCACGCGCGCACGCGCGCACGCACGCACGCACGCGCGCACGCACGCGTGCACGCACGCATGCACGCACTGTGCAAACAATTCACATCCACTAAATTATTTACACGTGTGTGTCTAACAATATGTGGACAAAGCATTATATGTTTACCATTTCAAATGGGCACATGTGCACACACAAACACACACACAATAAGGCAGCCATAGCAACGAACGTAGTGCTTACATATGGTGACAAGTGAAGCGATCGGGGGGGGGGGGTTACGCTTTGTGTATTATGCGTGTGAGTGTGTGTGTTGGTGTGTGTGTGTGTGTGTGTGTTTGTGCATTACAATCATCTTTTGACGTTAAACAGAGGCCAGCAGCTGACCAGAGAGAGAGAGAGAGAGAGAGAGAGAGAGAGAGAGAGCTACTTGTAGAAAAAGGAGCTACTAGTATTTCTTAGGATAGTATCCATGTTTTAACCTCCACACACTATCCATTGTACTAAATAGCAACTCTGTATTCACACAACCACTTCGGAAACTGGGAATATCCAATTAAAGTCGTGACTTTTAGTTTGAGCCCCTCCCAGTTGGTGCGCTTTAGACTTTCCGAATTCAAATACAGAAAAGTAAAATTCAGAATTCTTGGTGGATTAGTGGGAGGGGTTTAGTGGGAGGGGTTGTTAGTGCTTCGTACTCGGTTCTATGAACCTCCTTACTGTACAGACAGCGCTATATTGTTGTTTCTCTTTCTTCAGACAAATGTACTTTGTTACGTTGTTAGTCGCTTTGGATAAAAGCGTCTGCTAATTGCCCCAAAGTTACATTTACGTGACTAAGATGTTCAGCTAAAGGACACACTACCGAGGTACCTTCACAAAGTGTCTGCACTCTCCTCTCAGCGACCGGGACCTGACTCCTGTCTTTCTCCCCTTTGCGACCGGGACCTGACTCCTGACTCTCTCCCTCTGCGTCCGCAGGTCGTAAGTTCATCATCGCCAACGCGCGGGTGGAGAACTGCGCCATCATCTTCTGCAACGACGGCTTCTGCCGCATGGTGGGCTACACGCGCGCCGAGATCATGCAGAAGCCCTGCACCTGCAACTTCCTGTACGGACCCAGCACCAAGCGCATGGCCATCGCCCAGATGGCCCAGGCCCTGCTGGGGGCGGAGGAGCGCAAGGTGGAGATCAGCCTGTACCAGAAGGACGGTAAGGAGGAGAGCCCGTGTGTGTGTGTGTGTGTGTGTGTGTGTGTGTGTGTGTGTGTGTGTGTGTGTGTGTGTGTGTGTGTGTGTGTGTGTGTGTGTGTGTGTGTGTGTGTGTGTGTGTGTGTGTGTGTGTGTGTGTGTGTGTGTGTGAGTGTGCGCCCCAGTCTGTGGTGTAAGGGGGATGCTTGCTCTGTAAGGGAGCATGATGTCAGACGGGTGCTCCTGGCAGTGAACCCCAAGAAGGCTGTCTGGCCCTTTGAGACCATTTTCTGGTCCTAGCACGCACCTGGGCCTTTGAGACCAGCTTCTGGTCATAGCACTCACCTGGGCCTTTGAGACCAGCTTCTGGTCATAGCACTCACCTGGGCCTTTGAGACCAGCTTCTGGTCCTAGCACGCGCCTAGGCCTTTAAGACCAGCTTCTGGTCCTAGCACGCGCCTGGCCCTTTAAGACCAGCTGCTGGTCCAAGCACGCGCCTGGCCCTTTAAGACCAGCTGCTGGTCCAAGCACGCGCCTGGCCCTTTAAGACCAACTGCTGGTCTGAACACCCGCCTGGCCCTTTAAGACCAGCTTCTCTGTGGTTCTGTTGTTTTTGTATGGGAGACGTGCAGCTGCAGTGTTTAGTCAACACATGGTGCTTCTACATTTGCCTGCGGTGTGTGTGTCTGTGTTTGCTGTATTGTGTGTGTGTGTGTGCGCAGTATTGTATTGTATTGTCGAGCTGGTAGAAGTGAGTGGTTCTATCAATAAACCCCCAGCAGCCTCAACAGAACCTTTCATATCTCAACATCTCACGTTCGTATAGGGAGGCGTGTGTGGTTCATGTGATGACGCTGTTCATGTGATGATGTGGTGGCGTGGTTCATGTGATGGTGTGGTGGTGTGGTTCATGTGATGGTGTGGCTCATGTGATCACGTGGTTCAAGTGATGACGTCTTGTTGGGTTGAGTCGTATGGCTCTGTCTTCATTTTACTCTTTTTATTAAATCAGAATTTACCCAAATCCCCCATTTCAGATTGATCGATTTGCCTATTTTCTCTCATCGTAATTTCCTGTATTTGATTAAAATAGTTTATCTTATTTAATCTAATCTATAGTTAGAATGGATTTAAAGATAGTTATAGTTATCTCCTACAATTGATTCAATAATTCCTGAAATATGTCCTGAAACCTTCGAGGACATTGAATATAATCTTAATAATTATATATGGTCACATAAAATAATGCGACCAGTTTGACGACAAGCAACACTGTCCCGTGTGACCGCAGCTAACTGGGATGTTTCTCCAACACCAGCAGACAACAACAGGAGGGAACCCCTCAGAGAGGGCCAGCCAGGTAGCAAATGTAAACACACACACAGGCACGCACGCACACACACATGCACACAAACACGCACACACACACACACACACACACACAACCATACACATGAACACAAAACCGCACACAGACACACTCATAAACACACGCACGCACGCACGCACGGACGCACGCACACAAGCACACAAAAGCACGCACTCGCACACATGAACACACAGGGATACACGCACAGGCAAGTAAAAAAAAACACACACGCACACATGAACACGCGCACACATAAACACAGGGTGCAGATTAATAGGAGGCTACTCTGGTAATAGGAGGCTGGTCGTCACGGTGATGGGATTCCTCCATGGCGATGGAGAGTTGGCTGCAGTCATCATGATGATAGCTGGTCTCCCTGAGCAGCAGCTACAGGAGACGCACAGACCAGGTCTGAGAGGTCCACCATGACCTGAGACACAGATCAGGGGTGTGTGTGTGTGTGTGTGTGTGTGTGTGTGTGTGTGTGTGTGTGTGTGTGTGTGTGTGTGTGTGTGTGTGTGTGTGTGTGTGTGTGTGTGTGTGTGTGTGTGTGTGTGTGTGTGTGTGTCTGCAGGGTATAAACCCTATGGACCAAACACACGGAAGGCAGGAAGGGGAAAGCCCAAAGAACACACTGCTGCTTTTGTGTTCTGGCACTCTTTTCTCTTGTTAACTTGGGGAGCGAGAGAGCGAGAGAGCTAGAGAGACATACAGATAGAGCAGATGCTAGCTGTTTGCTCTTTGCTGATAACACAACCTTCCGTAATCTGCCATTGCTATAACAAAGTGTCTCGTAAAAGGTTTGCTTCCTCCGCTTTCTCCGGAACGGTCTGAGGAAGTCCAGCGTGCCAGCAGAGAGTTTCCATGGCGGGGATACACAGCTGTCACGTTTATAGAGGGAGCTCTCCTTCTTACTGGAACTGACGAAAAGGTCACCGGGCTGAGCTGAGCCTTTTACAACAAATAAGACTGAGGCACTCACGTCCTCTGACGTTCACGACCCCCCGTGATTTACAGAACCCCTCTGAGAGAAGACGTTTCATCAACCGGGTGGAAGCCCAGGTCTCTGGACCGCTTCCTGACTTCCAACTCTGCCAGCGTCGCTCTCCAGACTTTGAGGAAGATTTGAGAAGTAATTTGATTTAAACAACTGGCTATTCATCCTGTATCGTGACGTTAAGCTGAGAAGTACAGACTGTATGACCAACATTAAGTCTGTACGTCTCAGCTTAACGTCACAATGCACACAATCACACATGCTGCAAATAAAACCAACATTTATTGTCCTAAAGAGAGGTATGAATGAATTAGTTCCATGCATGAGGTTAGATGTGTGTGCCCTGTTATGGTGTGTGGTTTATACTAGAGAGATTTGAGACGTCAGGACAGCTGACCTGTGATCAGTGGGTTGAGGTGTGAGGATGATTAGGTTTGTTTATGGTGTTCAAAGCTGTTCTTTATTGTAGCAATGAAGCTGAGCCACAATCTCAATCCACACACACGCACACACACTCACAATCACACAGGGTCACACACACACACACACACACACACACACACACACACACACACACACACACACACACACACACACACACACACACACACACACACACACACACACACACACATGCACAGAGACACACACACACACATAGACACACACACACACACACACACATAGACACACACAAACACATCGAGAGAAACACACACACACACACACACACACACACACACACACACACACACACACACACATAGAGTGAAACACACACACACACACACACACACACACACACACACACACACACACACACACACACACACACACACACACACACACACACACACACACACACACACACACACACACACACACACAGAGAAACACAACCATGTATACTCACACACTGCCTCACAATGCCCCCCATGTCTGACGCAGTGTTTGTGAGGTTGTCATGGAGCCCATAGAGAGCGGCTCTGGTTGCCATGGGGCCAGCAGGCTGCTCGTCCTGCAACCTCACCCCTTCATCAGGGGCTGAACGTGAGGATGAGGAGGCAAACGCATGCACTCTCAACATTTAGCTTTTTAGGACTGAACAGCTCTAATATTGGTACGATAAAGCCAACTTGAGTATAATAGTAGCTTGTTAGAAGACTGCCTTGCTGGGTTACATGGTGGTTTGTGTGTGTTTGTGTGTGAGGCAGTGAGGGTGTGAACGGCTGAATGTCTCCCAGCATGACCCTGACAACTTTCCATGACACATCTCGTTGTTCTATAGCACACACACACACACACACACACACACACACACACACACACACACACACACACACACACACACACACACACACACACACACACACACACACACACACACACACACACACACACACAGTCTAAGGTAACCCCAGTGGGCTAGCGAATATCCTGGAGACTCCTCATCCATAATGCATCGAATAGAAACACTACCCCTCCTCTTCCTCTACCTTCTCCTCCTCCTCCTCTTCCTCCTCCTCCTCCTCCCTCCCTGTTTACCTTCTCAGAAGGAGAAGGAAAGACCATCATTTTCTTTGGCATTGCAGAATTTGACCAAGCTTCGGATACGTTCATGTTCTACAGTCGTTGTTAGTATCCATCTATCGCAGTATGATAATGATACTTTAATGATTTAAAGTGAATTCTATGTACTACTGTACGCAAACGTATGTATCAGAGCTCACACTAGGGAAAATGTTGCCATAATCGTGTTGTTTGTGTGCTTCATACTAATTATTGATTTGAGTTGAGTTAGCAGAGCCAGAAAACAACACAACACTGAAAATCTTTACTTTAATATACTTTTAATAGCATAGAATTGTTCTAAGACGATTCAGAGAGTCAATGTTATCATCATGCAACTTATTTAGAGAAGATATTCATCATTGAAAACAGGCATGCTCATTTAGGATGGACAGAATGGTTATTTCTTATTCCCTCTCGAGACGCTAATTACCTGCTCTGATTAAAGATTAGGAGATTACGGTCAATCCAAGTGGTTGAATTTGACCTCTGAATTATCCGAGCTTTGTGACTTTGTCCGTTACTAAATGGATTCATTCATACAGTACTTTGTGTAGAAATAATTTGGTCATCTATTTCCAGCCCTGCTGGTCAGCCAATCACTGAGAGCTCCAGGGTGGCCTGCAGGGTCTGCATAGTGCGTCGATCCTGTTGGTCTTCCCTGTGACGAAGGAGGAGGAGGAGGAGGAGGAGGTGTGTGTGTGTGTGTGTGTGTGTCTATGTGTGTGTGTGTGTGTGTGTGTGTGTGTACGAGGGGTGGGGGGGTGTACTGATTGCCCAGCAGCGGTTGCTATGTGTGAGCACTTAAACACCCACTGCCTCACAGGAGACACACACACACACACACACACACACACACACACACACACACACACACACACACACACACACACACACACACTCACACTCACACTCACACACACACACAGGTAATGCTGCAGGCGACAGCCCACACATAACAGTAAATTCCGTCCATTTATTCTTTGTGTTTTGTCCTTGATGGTCAGAAAATGTTCATCCAGTCTACTGTAAAAGAGAGGGGGGGAGGGGGTGTGAGGGAGGGAGGGAGGGAGGGAGAAATATGAGAGTGGACACATTATGAAGCATCATGGGAATCGTGGCTTGAATGTTTTTGTTCTGCTCCTCTCATGTTATGCATCACACACACACACACACACACACACACACACACACACACACACACACACACACACACACACACACACACACACACACACACACACACACACACACACACACACACACACACACACACACACACACACAGGGGGTTGGAGCGTTTTGCAGATGAGTTCTGAAGTGTGTGTCTGTAAGTGAAAATTTACTCTCACTGTCGCGCGGCACAATCTGTTGAGTTAAGCGGCTTTAAGTGTGCTTGTCTGTGTGTGTGTGTTGTGTGTGGGTCTGCAGATTGATTTGTGTACTGTATATTAATGTGTGTGTGCAACCTGTCTGTTTTTTTTCTTCGCCTGAACAAAGAGTCGTTGTGTGAATGTACTTCTTTAGACTTCAGTCATGGCTGCTGCTTTGTTTGTTCGTAAACACAACCACAAGTCATTCTACGCAAGGCCCTGTAGAAAAACTAATTCAACAGCTCAGAATGACGACAAGGGGAACAAAATCAATTTCTCCCCTTGTGGATCACAACGTCGTTTTGTAGCCACTTTTCCAACATCTTCCAACATAAATACATTTTGTATTATGTTGATACTTCTTTGGCAAAGGTTTGAAGCAGGATATATGATGAAATAGTACAAATTGAAGCCTTTGCGCTTGCATTTTATTGTTGTTCTATCCACTTCCTGCTATAAATTAATCGTTTCTCTAAAACCTCTGTAGATGAAATCATCTGCAGAATGATTCGATTGTAATTCTAGTCCTCATTCTATTAAGAAATCAGACGTTCTCCCTGTGATAAGGCGGCTTGCTCGGCCAAATGTGAGGATGTTATGATGATTGCGGGGAGATATGATTTAAGAGTTCTGTTCAAACTATAAACACGCCACTTCTTGCTGTTAGTTTTGTTTGACACTGGAACACTTCTGCTTTTAAAAACATTTCTGCGCTGGAGCACAGAGTCCCCACGGCAGTAGAACATGGTGGTCGGTCGTTCTCTCGTGTCGCTAGCGCTCTATGCGTTCTTGGGACACACTGACACACACTCTATCCCGCACTGAGAGGTCCTACATGGGCTGTAGCTCTAGTACCAGAGTTCACACACAACAGAGCATCCTGCAGAGTTAAGGCTTATTCTAATGTTTTCTTTGTCATGTCTTCCTAGCCTTAAAGTAAAAACTAAATGGGGATACATTTCTGGGTAGGTATTTGATTTATTTTCAGAGGCGTAGGTTTTTATTACACAATGAATGCTAGAGAGATCATGTGTGACTGTGGATGTGTCTGACTAAGGATTGCTATACGAAGCTATCTACGCAGAGCATAAGTGCAGTCATTATGGGTTTGTTGTGTTTTTACCTCCATGCCAATCCATTATCCACGTTCCTGGCTGGAGAAAGACAATAGTTCCCCTTACTGCTTTCCTGAAACGACTGGCATGCAAATATCTCTCTCCCCTGATGAGAATAATGCAAATGAGAGCCTGCCTCTGTGACAAGTTGAGCACAATGGTTTAGGTTCGTGTGTCTCCGGGGGTAAAGAAATGCAAAGACGACAAAGCTTGTAAACACTTTACTGCACACTGAAGTGGTACAATGCATTGTATAGAGTGGGTGTGGTCTACGTCTAGGTGTGGGTCAGGACTATGTCTAGGTGAGGGTCGAGACTACGTCTAGGTGTGGTTGTAGACTACAGCTTGGTCTTGGTGTAGGTATAGACTATGTCTTGGGCTTGGTGTAGGTGTAGGTGTAGACTACGTCTGGCTGTGGGTGTAGACTATGCCTGTGTGTGGGAGTGGACTATTTCTAGGTATAGACTACAGCTTTTTGTTATAAGCCAACCAATGCCTGGTATCCTACGACCCTGTTGATGACCCCATGAACCTGGTGCAGACCCTAGAACAGTGAACGAGGGAGTCAGGACATCGTGTTCAGTGTGAGTCTCCTTCTCCTTGGCCAGTGTTCACCATTCAGACCTCCCGTCCAAACAGAACGTACATTCAATCGATTCCTCAGCATCCAGCTGCCAAGCCCTATGGAGTGCGGGGAATATGGATCACATTGTGAGCTATTGTTTTTTAAATGACCAAAGTCCAACTTTAGCAGACGAGCCGCTAAATTACTAATAAGGCAGGACGGATTATTTGAGAAGCGCCGTGAATTATTAACATTTGATGAGAATGATTCTAAATCTTAGCACTGTATGAAATCCACAGCTGAAGCCTTCGAATGTGTTCGGTACAAAGGCCGCCGGCCGGGCTGGCTTCATCCTGGACCCAATTAGGTTAAGCTGTAGCCTTCTATTGTGTCCCTTTAACGCTCGCCCAGAAAATCCTGCTCACCTCATCGGTTTGTTCCAAAGCGTCTTTCGCACAAAGAGTCCTGGAAAGTTCCCTCTCACCGATGGCAACCTTGCAATCTAGCGAAGGGACACTAGCTCTCGCTCTCTCACCCTCTTGCTCACTCTTGCTCTCGCTCTCTCACTCGCCCTCTTGTTCAGATCAAAATAGCTTATTGTCATGGAAAATACGCATTTACATGGCAAAGCCGATAAGAAATGTACTGGAGAAAAACTACCAGTTAAGAAGGTCAAAGATTAAGTGGAATATAAACTCTGTACAAGCAGAACCCATCAGGTAAAGGTCAGGAGTGAGTCAATAACTCACCTCCCTCACTCTATCACCTTCCTCCTCCCGGGTCCCGTCTCACTCTGTCCCTCTTCCTCACTGTAACACATGCCTGTGAGATCAGCTTGTTGCCATGGATATCTGGCACCTCATTAAAAATCACAGACACCAGAGAAAGGGTGAGAACGAAGTGTTCAGATTAGTGTTTGATACTGTCTTTTTGTGTCTTTGATGTGGTATAATTTTAGGGGGACTCTAAAGCCCTGCAGGTCAGGTTGCTGAATATCAATGTATTGATAGTATCTCAATGTACGGTGAGAAGCTTTTACATAGGATCAAGAATCGATACACCACATCATGCCCATTTCGATGATATTCACTGTGCATCGCTGTGAATATCATTGGTGAGCTGTGAGCTCACCAATTAGCTGCTATGCTAACAACGATACTAATGTAAATAAAGTTTTGCGACATATTAATGTTGATTTTGCACTTTGTAAGCGGGTTTTGGTTTTGCTTGACAGCAGGATCTCGGTAACCTGTCACGGCAGATGGTTTCACGGAACCATCTGTGAAGTCGCTCTTGGAAAGTGTTTTGGAAGAGGGCACGCACCTTCCAAAAATACTTGGCAGGTGATCGGATGAACCATCTGTCTTTCCCCGTCTATCACGTAGATCACGTGGTACCTTCTAGGATGCTGATTTGTCCAGGCCGTGGTGGGTCGGCCAAAAGCACAGACCTTGAAGCTTGAGAAGCCTTTGCATATTAAAAAGAAGGTTCCTCTGTTGATGAGCTCACTGGCTTCCACTCATTAGTGTAAGAGAGAGAGAGAGAGAGATGGATATCAAATACATACCTGTGTGTGTGTGTGTGTGTGTGTGTGTGTGTGTGTGTGTGTGTGTGTGTGTGTGTGTGTGTGTGTGTGTGTGTGTGTGTGTGTGTGTGTGTGTGTGTGTGTGTGTGTGTGTGTGTTGAATGGAAACCTTAAGTAACATGACCAGGGGTATCCCGTCCTCCTGTATCAGTTTTAACACACACACACACACACACACACACACACACACACACACACACACACACACACACACACACACACACACACACACACACACACACACACACACACACACACACACACACACACACACACACACAGCCTTTGTCTCCCTGAGGTCAGAGGCTCGCGGTGCCATTCAGCCTGAAGGTCGATTCTGTTGATCAAAATACCAACAGAAGGGGCAAGGGGTTGAAGGACATGTCACAAAGTTTGTCTGAAGTTATCAGATACACTTGAGAGGAAGGCTTAGCAATGAATCTTAATGATTATTTGTTCAATCCAAACCATCAGAAACAATACCTCATCTATGAGATGAATGAAGGGGTTTGTGTACTGCACACGATCCAACCGGTCAAATGGTCAGGGTTCAGGTGGAAGGCCTTGGCTTTCTGAGACACTGGTGTTCATTTGGATTGAGATCTAGCTTTTGAAGCATGTGTACGTTGTGTCTGGTTCCAGCGCTATGCCCCGGTTGGCATTCCTCCATCGTGGAAGCTCCTTCAAACCACAGCACCTTCTTTCCTCCATTTCTTTCTCCCACTATTGATAACTTCAATTACAGAGTTCTCCATTCATGCTGGTGGCGATTCTGCTCGCCTCGTGACAAGTTCTTATGGCATCCCTTTTCTTTATCGTGGTAATAACAGCGTTACGGCCCGCAGGATGTAGAGCCAGTCTCACGGAAGTATCCAAACGTTCACAGCTCAGGAAGACCTATCTGTCTGCGTTCTCAGGTGCAGAAGTCTCTACTGAACACAGCAAACGTACTAAAAACCTCCACGCTGGACGTGAAGACAGAACGCTCACACTCCTATTCCCCCCCCCCCCCCCCCTCCGTCCTACTACATTTGCTCTCTTTTTTTACCAGGAGATGTTTTACTTGGAGATGTGTCAGGTGACAGGCGTGAGATTCTCTTTAATAGCTGCAGATTGCAGATTGCTCTTCAACTCAGTGTTCATCAGTGGATAATGAGTCCTCTTTTTCTCTTCCCTGCTCACACTGGTCCCAGACATGGGATTTGTTCAGAATGAACTGATGACTGATTGTTCTTGGTTCAAGTCTTTGTCTGTCCATTGTGCATCATGTGACGGCCCTCTGACGGCCATCTGTGTGTAACTTCTCCTTTAAGGTGGTTCCGGGGGGGTGGAGCTACACAATCAGCCCAATCAGTGTGTGGCAGATATAACACTCACCAGTCTGCCCATGGCCCTCTCCCTCTCCAGAAATCAGTTGACTTTTGTTAAACCCTTATTTTTGGTTAGCTTTCGTTTATCAATAAATCATGATTACTTTTGCATTTAAACCTTGGTGTGTCTCCCTATTTGTGATGGCCAAGAGCCGGGCCGTGACAATCATAAGAGGCTGATGTTCCAACCCTACCCCGTGTGCTCAACATGGAGCAGGACCGCCTGCCAGTAGTGGTAGTGTTTCATCACATCTGTGTGTTCAATCCCATCTGGGGAAATAAACCATAAACCACCGCCCTGCACCCGTGAACAAATGGGACACTGTGGGGGTGAGAGCACGGGTGACGCCCCCCACACGCCTCATTGGCCGTCAGCCCGCCGCCAAGCTGCCGTCGTACCCTGCTATTGGTCCACAGACCCGCCGTGTGAAGCCTGGCTCACAGCCTGTCACTCAGCAGAACTCCCCCCCCCCCCCCCCCCCCCGTTGGGTCTCATGTGTTTGTTTTACCCCCCCCCCCCCCCCCCCCTCGTCGATCGTATGGCGGTCAGGGCTGAGCAGCGCAGGAAATGGACAGGGAAATGGGATACGAATGTGTCTTAGAAAACCACAGGGGGCCACCTTTGGAATTGGAAAAAGTGAGTATATGCAATACCCTGTGTGTGTGTGTGTGTGTGTGTGTGTGTGTGTGTGTGTGTGTGTGTGTGTGGGATGTCAAAATGTACCTGTGTGTGTCACAGCGTGTCCGGTGTTAAGTTAAGAGGTGTGAGGTTAGATGGGAGGCGCTGTAGCGGGAGCCTGACAGGACAACGCACACCTGCCCCCCCCCTGCTGGTTTACTCTCACCAGGGGGGGGCTTCTAGGGGGAGATGTTCCATCATGAACACACACTCTCATCCTAACAACATCCCTATGTGGCCAAGGGGGGGGGGGGGGGGGGGGGGGGGGGGGGGGTGTGTGTGTGTGTGTGTGTGTGTGTGTGTGTGTGTGTGTGTGTGTGTGTGTGTGTGTGTGTGTGTGTGTGTGTGTGTGTGTGTGTGTTTAACGTAATGAAAGTGTTAAAGTCCCTTAATATATAAGCTAATACTTTGTGTGTAACACACTTTGTGTGTTACCGACAAACTTAACAATAATTACTATTTGAATAACTCTAATTATTAGGTTAAACAAATCTCTTCAAACATCCCTCTATATATACAGTATAGAAGCCAACATGGAGTCCCCGTGGCCTGGCGTATGAACCAGTGCATTACCACAGAGCCTAATGCATCAGCGTGGGTTTGATGGCCTTTCCAAAGCGCCTTCAGAGAGAGGTTTAAAATGGAGGGCACTTCGCCACGGCGTCACACACTCATCACTCCTGCTCGTGTTTCCCCCCCAAAGGGAAACATGATGCATTTAATTCTCCTCTCTCTGGTTAAGTGGCAGGCAGCCCTTGTGTGTCTCCGCGGCGATGTACATTAGTGTGCTGCGGCTGTTCCATCGATGACGCATTAGTCTTCAGTCCACTCGCTGTTACCACAGACCGCCACGCCCCTTTGACCCTGCCCAGGAAGTAGACTGCCACGCCCCTTTGACCGCACCCAGGAAGTAGACCGCCGCTCCTCTTTGACCCCACCCAGGAAGTAGAACTCTGTCTTTGTATATTTAATTAGGCATTTAGCTGACGCTTTTATCCAAAGCCACTTACAATCATCATCGGGGCCCGTCTCCCCTTAGAGCAATCTGGGGTTAAGCGCCTCGCCAAGGGAACAACGTTGACGGCAGGATTCAAACCCCTGACTTGCTTTGGCTACCGGCATAGCCGAGTTCCGAGTTCCCTAGCCACTCTACCACCACCGCCTCGTTTCCCCCTCTCCCTCCCTCCCTCTCACCACAACACACAAAACCACACTCCCTATACCCTTCTAACTCCTCACCTTGAGCTTGGAGCAACACCGATAAAAGCGAAAAAGGGTGCTCCCGTAATCCTTCGGCAGAGAGTCATGGATCATTGGCTGTGGTCGGTTTACGTCGTGTCTGCTGCGTCGCCCCGGGCTCCGACCTACAGGGAAGGGTTCTGAACGTGTGTTAAAGTTAGCGTTAGCTCCTAACCATGTTTGGCATTTGGTGTTACTATGCAGGGTTCAGAACATGTGTGTAAACCTAGCCTCATGCAAGTAACCATGACACCACTGGCCCTTTAAGTGCCTAGTACTCTATCTGATGGACACGGTAATTTTGCTCTGACACAATTAGTGGCAACAGATCTTAGAGTTAGGCGATAATTGTGAGGCACTTTAAATGGCCACTGGTTATAAATGCACTCCATTTACCATTCATTCCATTTCGACCCTCAAAGTACTGGGTTTAAACCACGGATAGAGGCCAGCCTCCCCTTATTATTGCTGGCCTCTGTCTGTGGTTCCGGGGCACGGGTGCGGCACTGGGTCACGAGATGATGCTCTGGTCCCATCATGCTCCCCAAAGTCCAACAACTTCAGGATCAATGGTCATACAGGGGTGCAGGTGCTGTGCCTGGTGAAGTGCTTCTCAGCCCTGACGAGTTCTTCCTGTCTTTGGCAGAGGACAAGCCAACACCTGGTTCCTCTAACTCTAAGGTAGGGCCACCTTTGCGGCTTGTTTTGCCAAGATAATGCTATCATCTGATGGCGGTTTCTCTTTCACAAACTGGCGTGTCAGTGCCCCCCCCCCCCCCCCCCCCCTTCTGTAATGATTTTGGATCGCTCCGAGGCTCAAGCCCATTCCAGACCACCGCCAGAACTCTTATTGATGAAGCCGACTGTTTCATTTATCACTTGGTGGCGTGACCTAACGGCTGACCGGGCCGAGAGTTGAAGAGTTCATCCAGACGTGGCTTCCCTCCTGCACCACTACGCTCTTCTCTTGATAGTCCTCCGAAATTTAAAGGTGTCGTTGTGATGGATTACAGTAAACCAAACCTCCTGTAAAAAGACTGCCCCCTCGGACACTTTGCTCCAAGCCCCGTGGGCTCTGAACCTTTCTCATGCCTTCCGAGCCCCATCCCGCCCTTACAAGCCCCCTAGACCCCTAGACCGCTCCGGTTGATCCCCATGATCAGATTTCATAGATCATAAAATAACCCAATTACAGAAACCCTTTGAGTAAGGGGCCTTTGATGTTACAACGAACATGGGCTCTTGGCTGCTCGACAGCGTTCAGTAGAATAAGAAGTGTTTTTCAACACCTTCTCTTCACTGGAGATGAGTTTGTACAGGCTCCTTCTTGATGCTGTGAGGGCACACACACACATGTATCTAGCCCTCCCCCTCACAGACACTCATTACTCCTACGTTGCTTTGTACACACTGGGGTTGCACAAACCCCTCTCTGTTCATCATGAAATTCCCCGTTCCTTTGCAGTGAATGCACAATATTGTAATGTATTGTACTCAGTAGATTATTATTATTCTGTGAAAACCAAGTTGCATCCAATCAGAGAATGTTCTACTTTGGATGTTCATAAACCAACAAAACACTAATTTTTGGAAGTCTAATATTACGGATTATATGTTAATATATGATACTTTTATATTATCAGATGGAAATATTTTCTTGTAACTACAGATTAAATTAAACAATCAAATGTAATTTTGAAATATAATTACTCTACTCTATTTTACCACCAAATAAAATGTCCAATCAATGCAGTGATGGACGTGGTGGATCGTGGCCGATGTAGCCTGATGGGAGGACATCAGTTATCCCGGCCCACTGGGCTGCTCCTGTTTGTTCAGGTGATGGATGATGTTGACAGGCCGCCACTGGTGCAGAGGTCTTTTAGCGAGATGTTTAATAGCGCAGCTCAACTAATGATGCTGAACGCGCTACATAACATCAACCCAGCAGTCCCCGTTCTGTGTGTGTGTGTGTGTGTGTGTGTGTGTGTGTGTGTGTGTGTGTGTGTGTGTGTGTGTGTGTGTGTGTGTGTGTGTGTGTGTGTGTGTGTGTGTGTGTGTGTGTGTGTGTGTGTGTGTGTGTGGGTGTGTGCCCAGGGTTTCCCCATCAGACCTTAATGGGCCTGTTTGCCTTCCCGGCCCGTCGATTCAGAACCTCCCCATCACTCACCCAGCAGCGTGCTGCGCCGTCCAATAAGGGGCGGGGCCGAGACGCACCCACGGCGTCGTGACAACGGCAGCTGTCGGCGGCGGTGACGAGCGAGGGGGCGGAGTTCCCTGTGTTAACTCACACACTCATGAGGCAGGCTGGGCGGGCAGTTGACAAGGTGTGTGTGTGTGTGTGTAGTGTGGGTGTGTGTGTGTCACACACACACCCTGATTGGTTTATGCTTTATAAACGCTATTAAGGCTTAATGTAGCAGGATTCAGCGGGTAGGAGATTGAGAGGAGAGAGATTGAGAGGAGGGGGGAGGAAGGGAGGAGTTGGAGAAGTCATGGGATGTAAATTACATTAATTTACAGAAGGGTTTGATGCTGTATTATCAAACACATTATCAATGCATACATTTACATTTATAGCATTTAGCAGATGGTTTTATCCAATGCGACCATATCCCATATTGGTTGCTTTATTTCATGCATAACAATTAACATGAACATCCTCATCCCATGACAATTCAATCGAATAGCAGTAATGATGTCGTCACTAGTTAACATTATACAGAGATAAAAGAGAGTTAAAGAATCAGCTCAACATCAATCTTGTCTTTTTACTGCACATTTCTCCATGGCCTGAAAACACACACACACACACACACACACACACACACACACACACACACACACACACACACACACACACACACACACACACACACACACACACACACACACACACACACACACACACAACATTGCCTCTCAGCGATATTATATGATCTGAGACCCACATTCATGCATGTGCACACACACACATACGAACACGGGCCCATGTGCAAACGTGCGCACACACACAGACGCACACATGCACGCACACTGAACCAGGCCTAGTAATGGAGGGGGTACTGTGGGACCCCATCTAAGGTGGTATGAAAATGAACTGTGTGTGTGTGTGCGTGTGTGCGTGTGTGTGTGTGTGCGTGTGTACTTATTTATTATTAATTATTAATTAATTAATTAATTTTTTTTTTGTAGCATTTTTCTCTTTTCTTTTAATGTGCATTGTAGCACTTTGAGATCTTTGAATTAGATACAAAGTGCGTTATAAATAACATTTATTATTATTATTATTATTATTACTTTATGAAGTGTGGTTTGGAAGGTTATGTTCTTCTCTGTTCTAATCGTGTGTGAAATAAGATCCCATGATGCATCAGTCCATGATCAGCCCCCGGCAAATCTGACCAAATTGCTTTTTTCCTCATCTGAATATCTCACCTGACGTACCAGAACATGGCAACCAAAACAACCTTGTTTTGTTTTGCTTGAAGTAGGTTACACTACACTTGTGCTGCAAGTGACACCTCACTACTAGTTAACTATACCTTCAGAATGACCATTGAACTTCCAGCCCTGTTAACAGTGTTCCTAAGCAGACGTTTGCAACCCACCCTTCGTTGTTAAGTGACAGCCAATCATGTTCCAGCTTCCCCTGCATGCTTCCTCAGTGTCTGCCTCCTCCCTTACCGTCTCAAACCGAGGTTTGGTTCGTACCCACACCCTCCAACCGGCTTTAAGTTACATGGGACTGACCCCATGCATTATTCTCCAGGAACCTGCCCCACCTCGGGCTCAAGGTACCTGGGTACCTGAGGCTCAGGTGACGCCATCTCCTAGATTGAGTTGTGTTCACTCTGGGAGAGGAGTGTGTGTATCTGCCCCCCCTCCCTCCTCATCCTTTCAGTCGGCTCTGAGACACAAATCATGTCTCTCTCTGTTCCGTTGTATTGGAAATGACTTGGTGTTTAGTACACGGGCTTATTAATCATGTCTGCGTTGATGAATGGGAATCGAATAAGCATAAAATGACACTGTCAGAGAAGAGGAATTATGGGACGCTGTATGCTGTCGTTAAAACTTGAGGCTCATTTGAGATCCAGAGAATTCTGTTCTGAGCTTTAACCAAATCGTTTTTAGATAATCTGGCTGGATTTTAAACACAGGCTGGTGTGTGTGTGTGTGTGTGTGTGTGTGTGTGTGTGTGTGTGTGTGTGTGTGTGTGTGTGTGTGTGTGTGTGTGTGTGTGTGTGTGTGTGTGTGTGTGTGTGTGTGTGTGTGTGTGTGTGTAGTGGGACTGGTATGTGTTGTGTGGGTGTGTAGTGTAGTGCTTACGTGTCAAGTGTATGTATGTTGGCGAGGGTATGTGTGTGGGTTTAGTGTGTGTGGGTGTCTCACACACACGTGCAGTGTGTGAGAAGTGTGTGTGTGTGTGTGTGTGTGTGTGTGTGTGTACACAGCCATTGTTTTGTGTTAATTGGCTTCTCTCCTCAAGTGGCGCTCCAGCGCTCCTTGAAGCATGCATCTCCGAAGAGAGATAGGGTCTCCATCGCTCCATCACCCCTCCTCGATACTCTGTCACCTCCTCGTTCCTCCGTCACCCCCTCCTCCGCCCCCTCTGTCTTTAACGCTCTGTCTCTGCAGGCAGAGGTTTGCATCGTGTCTTTGTTGGAGCAGACCTGGAAGCCCTTAAACAGAAGGTTATTCCTCAAGACGATATTCTCTCTCTCTCTTTCTCCCCCTCCTTTTCTTTTTCTCTCTCTCTCTCTCTCTCTCTCTCTCTCTCTCTCTCTCTCTCTCTCTCTCTCTCTCTCTCTCTCTCTCTCTCTCTCTCTCTCTCTCTCTCTCTCTCTCTCTCTCTCTCTCTCTCTCTCCCTCTCTTTCTTTCTCCCCCTCCTTCTTTCTATTTTTCTCTCTCGCTTTTGCTTTCTAGATCTTGCTCTCGCTCTCTCGCCCTCAACCTCGACTGTTCTTGACATCCAGCCATTGCCACTGAGTCCACGTAATTAGCCTTTTCTGTCTCAGAGCTGAATGCACACAAAGAAGACCCACACAGGCACACACACACCCTCACACACAGACAGAGAGACACACAAACCCTCGCACACAGACAGAGACACACACACAGAGTCGAGATGGAGCCGTGGAAAAAAAAGTCTATTAGCGCCTTCCCTGCCGTCACTGCACTCAGCCTAGCATCTCTAATCACACCTCTCGCGCACAACCTCGACCTCTTTCTCCCCTCTGCTCTCTCTCTCTGCTTCTGTCCTCTTTCTCCCCTGACTTCCATCCACTCTCTCCCCCATCTTCCTCCCTCTCCCTCTTCCATCCTTTCTCTCCTTTCTTGAATCCTCTCTCTCTCCTCCTCTCTCTCCCTTCTTCCTTCCTTTCTCACCCCTCTCCTCTCTCTC
This sequence comes from Gadus chalcogrammus, assembly GCF_026213295.1. Classification (NCBI taxonomy): domain Eukaryota; kingdom Metazoa; phylum Chordata; class Actinopteri; order Gadiformes; family Gadidae; genus Gadus; species Gadus chalcogrammus. The sequence continues at coordinate 16,796,094 of NC_079434.1, read as the reverse complement.
CCTTCTTTCATCCTCTCTCTCCCCCTCTCTTCCATCCCTCTGTCTCCTGTATCTCCATCTTCTCTCACTCCTTTGATCTTCACTATTGTACTTTCACACTTTCATCGCACTCTCCTACCCGGACGTTTCTCTAGCTTTTTTGTCTGTCGTTCCGTCCTTCTGTCGTTCTGTCGTTCTGTCGTTCTGTCGTTCTGTCGTTCTGTCGTTCTGTCGTTCTGTCTGTCTGTCTGTCTGTCTGTCTGTCTGTCGTTCTGTCTGTCTGTCTGTCTGTCTGTCTGTCTGTCTGTCTGTCTGTCTGTCTGTCTGTCTGTCTGTCTGTCTGTCTGTCTGTCTGTCTGTCTGTCTGTCTGTCTGTCGTTCTGTCTGTGTGTGTTTAAAACTATTTTTGGTGGAGTTTCCAACATCTCTCCGTACACCAGGGCTCATTTGTTTTGGTCGATCGATTCATGATTCTCTTGTCCAATATCCGTTTAATCACCTGTCCTCGGGCTGAATGTTGTTCATCTGAACGCAGGCCAGAGAGAGACGCAAATCAATTCTGCTTTCCACCTCATCATCAAGTTGTGTCTCCCAACTGGAGAAGGTCAGAAAGTGAAAGTGAGAGCGCAGTGGAAGAAGTTCTGTCTGGTGATCATGGTTCTTTCCCCCTGAGCTGTTTGTTTCACCGTGGAGTATTTGGACTGTTTGTACAGTTTGTTTGGGGCGGTGTGAACGCTGGTTTGAACTGCGGACCACACAGCCCACCTCCTGTTTGTCTTGTAACAGCGGTCTCGTCGGCTTACAAAATAATTCTGGTTTGGTTTGCTTAAGGTGTGAACTTGATCGGCCCCGACTAGAGGAGGAAAATCAAGATATGTTGCATCGTTGCAGAATGTTATTTCGTGCCGCAATCTGGAAACATAAACCTATTCAGCAGCAGGTGTACGTGAACCTGTCGGGCACGGTGCAATCAGGAGTCGAAAGTACTCAACTATAGCAGAAAGTCTCTCGTTCTAATCGTACACAGCAAGGAGTCGGGAGTTTGGTTCTGACATCCGACAGGTGAGCAAATGGATAACCAACATGACAATTGTTCACAACATGTGTTCATAGCGTCTGTTAATAGCGTCTGTTGATGACATGTGTCAATAACATCTGTGAAAAACATGTGTTTACGTCGTTAGGCTCGCTCAACCATGTCCAGCGTGGACCCTCACCAAAACCAAACGCGCAGCAGCACCTCCACACTGAGCCAGACACCAAGCCTCCAGAGAACCACCAGATGAACCCCGTTTAGGAGCCTCCGGGCCAAATGTGAGCCTTCCCTCCTCGTGGCTATTACTGCGTCCATCTCAAAGGAACGTAAAGCCTTCAGAGTCCAGCTTGCTGTCTTCCCGTCTGCCGTCAGCTAATGCTCTGGTGTTCATTAAAATCCTTTTCATTTGAGGTATGCACGCGGTAATGAGGAGCGGAACCAGCTGCTAATTGTGGAGAGCCGAGCGTCCGGGTGATGGAGGGAGCCGTGATTCTAGATCACTAATTAATAGTAATGCGGTGTTATGATGTACGTCTTGGATTTTTCAGACCTCGTTCTGCAGCAGCGCTGGTTAGTGTGTGTGTGTCTGTGTGTGTGTGTGTGTGTGTGTGTGTGTGTGTGTGTGTGTGTGTGTGCGTGTGTGTGTGTGTGTGCGTGTGCGTGTGCGTGTTTGTGTTGAGGCCGCTCTGATCCGTCTCATATCCCCCTGGGGAGCAAAGGTCAACACGCCGTGTCGACCGCGAGGGTAGACGGGTCACACCTCAAGGTGACTGAACTACCTCGGTGTGTGTGTGTGTGTGTGTGGCCGACACAAGCACACACACACACGTACATACACACATAGACAACCGCATACACGCACTGGTCATGCACTGAGATCAATGATAGCATATTCACAGCATCTCCATGCAACAAACGATGAATAGATTTACTGAAAGGTCATGGAGAGACATCAGACACACGCACAAAAAATCCACTTCCTACACGCACACCAAATCCTCTTCCTCCACAGGGCAAAGTAGGCACATTTGTCTGTGAATCGTTTTGCTTTACTGGCTGTCATTCCCCGGAGGTTTGTCATTGCAGTAACATTCTGCTTACTTTCTCTTTCAAACGATACCTCTATTTAGAAAGTAAAGGTAAGCTAGATGCTTTAGCTCCTATAGCATTATTATGATACAGTCAGTTATGACAGTCAGTTATGTTGGTAATAGTATTGACAGTGATACAGATGACCGGAGATGAAAACATGAGTCCAGGATCCATGTCAGGGATTCACCACACCATAGTCCACTGTGGAGGATGAAGGCCAGGCCACCTGCCACCCAGGGTGACACCTGGAGTGTTATAAATACATTAAGGGCTCGACGCATCCTGTTTCCCTACTGTATTAGGTGCTGGACACACATATTATGTTATTTACACATGCACGCACGCACGTGCACACTCACGCACACACACACACACACACACACACACACACACACACACACACACACACACACACACACACACACACACACACTCACGCACACACACACACACATGCTAAGAGTGTTTAATTGACAGACCTGTGACCTTGAGGCCACTATCATTGAGGAGTGCCCGTGTCAACATGGCAGTAATGATGTTAACCCCATAACCCCCCCCCCCCACCCCACCCCCCCCCCTCCAGTCCATCAGAAATATACAGAAGCAATGCTGTGTAGGGCGAATTTCGTAATGTTCTCATTATTTTGGTCTGGTTCCAGCTGGAATGGTTTAAAAACTATTTATGTGAATGGAGTAAGCGGCAATAGGGAGGAGAGGGAATTATATTTCCGTTTGTTTACCAGAGAAAATATGCAAAACATATATCTGAAAAATTGTACACGCTGGATATGAACTACAGCAGGAAGAAGATAACAATAATATAAATCATTGTATTTTTTTAGCTTTGAAATTATAAAGTAATCCACAGGCCACCATATTACCAGTTGTGTGTGTATGTGTGTGGGTGTGGGTGCGTGTGCGTGTGCGTGTGCATGTGCGTGCGTGTGCGGGTGCATGCGTGTGCGTGTGCGTGTGCATCTGATTGGTTAAAGCAAATGTCAAGAGTCCTCTCGGTGGAGGAAACGCGCTGCCAGCCATAGCAGAACGTCAGCCGCCGTCTGTTAACGACAGGCCCGGTTATAATTAGCTCTCCAATTAACGCTCCCTCGTTCTTTAATTGATTTGAATTCATGAGTCTCCCTCCCTCATTGGGTTTCCCTCTCTCTCTCTCTCTGTTTACCTCAGACTGTTCTTAGAGGTAAAAAATGTAATCTTTCTCTCTCTTTCTCTCAATCTAATTATATTTTCATTCCTTTAATTGATGTCTGAGCGTGGGTGTGTGCGTGTGTTGCGTGCCAGCGCGCGTTGCTCTGTCTGTTGACGTCTGGCTCCACGCTCCCGCTTTAACGGATGGCGATGCCAACATCGAGGTTGTTAATGAAGCAACGAGCCGCCAAGCGCCTCCAAGGCTGGAACTCCCTCTTCATGCTGAGGGGTCCTCCTGGTCATCAATCATCTACTCTTCTCCTGCTCAAGTTCATTTTCTGTATTGAATGTGTCAGTCCATCGCCTCTGTCTGTCCGTCTGTCCGTCTGTCTGTCTGTCCGTCTGTCCGTCTGTCCGTCTGTCCGTCTGTCCGTCTGTCCGTCTGTCCGTCTGTCCGTCTGTCCGTCTGTCTGTCTGTCCGTCTGTCTGTCTGTCTGTCTGTCCGTCTGTCTGTCTGTCTGTCTGTCTGTCTGTCTGTCTGTCTGTCTGTCTGTCTGTCTGTCTGTCTGTCTGTCTGTCTGTCTGTCTGACCACCGTATCAGGTGCCTCAACCTTAACCCGCCTGCCTGTCTGCCTGCTGGCCATTCCTTTATCTTTCCGTCTGCATCCTCCCCCGCTCTCCTCTCCCAGAGAGGAGAGCATCCCCCCCCTCATGGACCCAGCTGTGAACAACGTAGGGCTCTGTGGGTGAAGCCGGAGGTGTCCTAGCCCTTCATTGTTGGACGTTATCCCGCGCTGTGAATCCGCTGCTGCTTGCTTCGATTGGTTGGTACGTGAGCCCAGGGTGCAGTACCCAGGAGCAGTAATATGAGGTCATCACATTACTCACCGTAACCTCATCACTAGTGTTCTATACAGCCCCACAGTGCCTCCGCCGCACGGCAAGGGAGCTTCAGTCCTTCAGTCAAACCTCTGGATTAGAGCTAGCTAGACCAAGGCTTCTCAAACCTTTACCTCATAGAGGAGTCAACTATTTCACTAATACCAAAAATCAGCTCCACACATTATAAGACTGGACGTCACACTATAATGTAGTTATTTTGTGTTTTCTGATCTGAACGTTGGATATACGTCTATGCATGAACACATGAATATGTGTGTACGTTCTGTCCACTTCCACGCGCGTGTGCAATGTGTGTGTGGGTACTGTCTACATCCATGTGTGCATGTGTGCGCTGTGTGTGTGTGTGCGTACTGTCCACATTCATGTGCGTGTGTGTGTGTGTGTGCGCTGTGTGTGTGCGTACTGTACACATTCATGTGCGTGCGTGCGTGTGTGTGCGCTGTGTGTGCGTACTGTCCACATTCATGTGCTTGCGTGCGTGCGTGCGTGCGTGTGTGTGTGTGTGTGTGTGTGTGTGTGTCCATGCGGCGCGGTGCCCGGTCGGTGCGTGGCGTGCTGATGGTTGAAGCGGCGCCCGGCCCTCCAGTGGACGTCGGTAGACCGGCTGGTTCATTAACAGCACGAGGAGCCACTCCATTGGTTCCTAATGCCAGGTCTTCCAGCAGACCACGCACTAATGGGCCGGGCTCCCAGCATTGAGAGTGGTGGAGCCACGGGGTCATCCATCAACCCCACCCAACACACACACACACACACACACACACACACACACACACACACACACACACACACACACACACACACACACACACACACACACACACACACTGGGACACACACACACACGCTCACGCACTTACATACACACACATATACACACACCGACTCACGCACACACCTAGACTTGAATACACACATACCGACACACACACACACAAACATACGTACACACACACTTACACTTACACTTACAGACACTCATACGCTCCGTCAGATACATGAATAACACTCTGTTATTAACATGGGAAACCAACGTTCACAATTCCCTCTGTCTCTCCTTGTATCTCTCCTTTACTGCCTCAGGTACCTGGAGACACTCTCTCTCACTCTCTCTCTCCCACTCGCATTGCTTACTCACTCACTTACCTGCTCACTCACTCACCCACTCACCATTCCACTTAGTCAGTCTGTCCCCTACTCACTCTGCCCCATCACTCCTGTTGTCCTTCACCCCCTCACTCAATCACTGGCTCACTCACTCATTCACCTACCTGCTCATTCCCTTATCTACTCATTCACTCAGTCTGTCCTCGGCACCCTCACTCACTCACTTACTCAGTCAAGTGGCGCTACACACTCGCTTAACTCGACACGTTGTGCTTCTCTGTGTCCTGTCACACGGCACACACACACACACACACACACACACACACACACACACACACACACACACACACACACACACACACACACACACACACACACACACACACACACACACACACACACACATAGCGCAGCATTGCCAACCAGCTCCACACAGAGAGTACAGTATGCGTGCACTAATTGGCTCTCACTCCTCCATGGTGTAAGACATAAATTATTCATGCAGAACTACGCATACAATACTGTCATGTTTGGCAGAAGGCGCAGAGGGCGTAGCTTCGTTAAGATTAAGAGCTGTGCGATGGGTTGAATTTGGGGTTCAGGAGGAAAAAAATCTCATTCATTTTCCCATAGGTGTTTTTCTCTTCAACATAGCTTATTAATTCATAGCATACAACTAGGAAGGTGCCCCGAAGATGTCAATTAAATGGTAGAACTGTTCTCATTTTTAAGTGCTCTAACTTTATTTAAACAATACTACATAAAATACACAATGACAAACTCTGTCAGTTTGAAAGCCGTTCCTTATCTTCTCTGACCAGTGCCTTAAAGGAGCTGTTTTTACACCTTTACTGTCCTCAGAGGTTAGGTCAACATGCTGGCTACAGCCTTGATCGTTCTCCTTTTAAACCCCCCTAACGTTTGTTTTTGTCTTATGATTCCATGGACCCAGGGTTGCCAGATTGGGAGGTACTGCGGGTTCAGAACTCTAATATTGTTCATTGAGACTGCGCTCGCCATTTTAAACGCTCAGTGTCAATGTGACATACGCTCCCTTTATCCTGAAGTTTGAGACCCTCACCTGTCTCATCAAGACCGGGGATCAGGCACCATGGAGGGTCATTACGTCCTGCATTGTTTGAGAAATGGAATATGTTCTAGAAATAGAATAGTATATTCCTCTGATTGGATCAGCCATTGGTTGGCTGTGTTGCCATTGGTTGGCAGTGTGGAACAAGCCGGCTGTTGCTGACCAATCAGAGGTTGAAATCGATATCTGCTACAGCTAAGTGACAAGTGTTGAGTGCTCCTCAGTTCACCTGTTTTGTGTGTGTGTGTGTGTGTGTGTTTGTGTGTGTGTCTGTCTGTGTGTATGTGTGTTTGCGTGTGTGTGTGTGTGTGCAACAGTGTTAATGAGTTATTCAGTTGCTGCTTTATCTCTTTCATTACGTTCAACACACACACGCACACACACACACATTTCCATAAATGCATATACACATGCACACAAAGGGACACACACACACCACATTAAGCCCCCCTCTGCGTGTGGCTGAAGCCGCTCCTATCTGACCCTGCCGGGCAGCAGCCCTGTTTAATGGTCCTTCAGGAAGTTGAGGGTGTGTAGCCAGGATAAGCAGGAAATGATGTGATAATACGCTGGTGGGGCTCACAGAGGCTGAGACCAGAGAGCCGGTGTTAACCTCATCAACCGGCCGTGACGTCAGAGGACGCGGTCGACCCTGACACTCTCCGGTCCTCCAGGTGTGAGAACGATTGCATCAAATTTAAAGAAAGGTCTTTAGAACATTCGAAAAGGTTAGTGTTTATCCTCTCAGCGGCGCGCTGGGCAGCATGTCATTAACAAACTGGCAGATATATTTGGAGCTGCAGCCTCAGAGAAGATAATTGGATAAAACTTTGGTTAACTTTACAAAACATTTGTTTTGTTCAAAACCTAAACGGGCATTCCATTCTTTCAATTAAAGTTCCTGTGCTGGCTGAAAAACCCAGTAATTGGTTCTTGTAAAGATCCAATTACCGTTCAAGAACTTTTCCCGCTCTTCTCTCTTATCGCCTTTTTAAGTCCTCCCTAGTTTTTAACACGGTTAAACGAAGCCAAGCTGAATCCTGTAGACATTTGCGTGTTCCCATTTCCCTCCCCGATACCTCTGACACGTTACCGTTTAAAGCTCTAACCATCCTTCATAAATCTTCATCACTGTATCAGGTTAACCTTTGATCTACCGTTTCACTGAGTGAGATAGAGTGCTGCAAACTCAGGTGTTCAGCGAGCCACCAAACACCCAGAGAGGCATTTAAAGACCCCCGGTCCTTCAGCCAGGTGGTCGATCGATCCTGTTAGCCCACCAAGACCCCTTGTGGCCCCCGGCTCTCAGACATCGTCCATCGCTCATTCTAATTGGCTCTCAGCCAATTCATGCTAAACCGCTTTACATCTCTGTGGAAATCTGCCGTCAACGATGGTGAGAATATCTCCATCAGTGTGGAGTATATTGAGTATTGAGTATATTGGGTTATCACAAGGTTATCTTTCGATCATAGATCTTCCTGATCGTATTCCTGTAAGGGAATTATTAACTATGTGTTATAATATTAATGCAGTACTTTAGTAGTAGTAATTGTAGTTCGAGGACAGTTGTGTGTTGTAGTAGTTTAGTAGTAATCCTTTACTTTGCTTTAAGCTTCTGTGTTCCCAGAAGATGGTCAAGAGGCTAGTTACTTCTGTCCTTAAATCCTTTTGTTAACTATTGACTGGTGACTAGATAATAGCAATGGACATAAAGTCAATAACACAGCTTGTTAGGGTATGTTTAAGCAACTGTCCAGCTATCCTTTTAATCTTTGGTTTGGAGACACTTCTTAATAAATGGTGAACTTGTTTCTCCACTAAGCCAGGGCAGCTCACCAGTGAGGCAAACATGACCACGCATTCATGAACACGCGCAGTGCACCCGCACATGCATGTATTTTCTAAAGCGTATGCCTACACAACTTTTAAAAAAACATACTAATGCGCCTCCATTACTACGTGTGGAGGCGCATTAGTTTTGGCCTCTTTGCCTCCCTTCAGTGGCTAAGTGCAAAGGCACTTGCCAATTTTTTTCAACATTTTCATGTAATTGTTCAGTAATAAACACACATTGCGCACAAATAATTTTAAAAACAAATGTTTTTTAATAATAATTTCATCATAACGTAAATCTTTTTGGGAAAATCCCGAGGAGGTGTTGCCTCCGTTGCCTCCTCTAAGGAACCGCCCCTGGTCCTGAGACCCAATGTAGAAGCGGCGAGATAATAAGCAACAAATTGAACCAAAATGCAATCAGTCATACTATTGATTCTGGGGGATTGCCACGGAAGTTGCAAATGAACATTTGTTTACCACAGTATCGTCCGGAGGCTGACCAGAGCCAGGCCGGGGCTATGGATTGTTTCATTGGTCTGATTGATTAGAGATGATAGATCTAAACGCAGCCACTCTCCAGTTGGCAATAGTGTGGTCAATGTCTAGTGAGGTCTGTGTGGTCCAGGGTATGTAATGTTTCAGGTCTAGTGAGGTCTGTGTGGTCCAGGGGATGTAATGTTTCAGGTCTAGTGAGGTCTGTGTGGTCCAGGGGATGTGATGTAGGAGGTCTACCAGGCCTGGTTGAGAGGGATGTGATCTAAGATGTCTACCTTTGTCTGGTCCAGGCGATGTGATCTTAAAGATCTACCCAGGCCTATGTGGTCGAGGGGGATGTGGTCTAAGAGGTCTACCTCTGTGTGCTCAAGGGGATGTGATCTGAGAGGTCTACCCCAGTCTGTGTGGTAGGAGGAGGTGTACCAGGCCTGTTTGGTCGAGGAGGATGCAATGTTCTCCACAAGAGTCCACAAGACCGGATTCTCGAACACTGACTCCTTGATGCTGATTCTATCAGGGAGCAGCCCCTAATTCCCTGGTCCACAAAACATCAAGAGGTTCCTCCCCTGATCCGATCGGCCCGCGTCTCGCCCCATTAGCCTGCGAGCTGCTCACCCCTTCGTCCGGCTGCCGAGGGGGAAATGGATTTTCCGGGCAGGGGGCAAGGGGTGTCTCTGTGGGGGGGCGGTCATTGGGGTTGGGGCCCTCTGGGGGCTGCAGGGGCCACTCTGACCACACAGCAGGGCACCATGACGGGGGGGGGAGGGAGTCGCCCCAGGGAATATGAGCGTGTGTGTGTGTGTGTGTGTGTGTGCGTGGGGGGTGATGGAACATAAAAACAACCGCAGGGAAGTTCACAGCATCACTCTCCTCGGAAATGATCAGCTGCAGGAAACCAGACACGCTGTGCAGAAAGAACCAGGAGACTCATAGGAGCCTGCGGTGTGGGGGGGTTATTGAGAACCACCTGTTGAAACGTGGGGATTGATGTAGTCCCTGTGTTTCTGCTGCCTTCCAGCAGCTATTCATTTTATTTGTCTCTCAATCCTCTCTTCCTCCGTCCTCCACTATGACTTATTTGACAATCCATGTGTGGCCACATCCCCTTCTCAACAACATCTCTCTCTCTCTCTCTGCCTCTCTGTCGCTGTCTCTCTCCCCCTCCCTCTCTCCACCTCCCTCTCTCCACCTCCCTCTCTCCCCCTCCCTCTCTCCACCTCCCTCTCTCCACCTCCCTCTCTCCACCTCCCCTCTCTCTCCCCCTCCCTCTCTCCACCTCCCTCTCTCCCCCTCCCTCTCTCTCCACCTCCCTCTCTCCCCCTCCCTCTCTCCCCCTCCCTCTCTCCACCTCCCTCTCTCCACCTCCCTCTCTCCACCTCCCTCTCTCCACCTCCCTCTCTCTCCACCTCCCTCTCTCCACCTCCCTCCCCTCACCTCCCTCTCTCCACCTCCCTCTCTCCACCTCCCTCTCTCCACCTCTCTCTCTCCCCCTCCCTCTCTCTCCACCTCCCTCTCTCCCCCTCCCTCTCTCTCCACCTCCCTCTCTCCACCTCCCTCTCTCCACCTCCCTCTCTCCACCTCCCTCTCTCTCCCCCTCCCTCTCTCCCCCTCCCTCTCTCCTAATCAGCCCTGGGCTGGTGAGCTCAGTTTAAGTTACGTCCCTCCTCTCCTCCTCCTCCTCCTCCTCCTCCTCCTCCTCCTCCTCCTCCTCGTCCTCGTCTCTCCAGCCCTGATTTACAGCTCCTTAATGTTTCATAGCTGATGAAACATTCATGCCCCAGTGTGGTGCTGGGGGGGTGGGGGGTTGGGGCAGTCCGTCACTCTGATCGCCAGGGCGACCGGGTGATGTCTGAGATACAGCACCTGGCCCCCCTTTTACCACACATGTCAGCTCCTCCTTTCTCCTCTCACACCTCTTTATGCTGGCGGGACCCCTGACCCCGTGTTAGAGTAACGACAGCCAGGGGAGCCGTCTGACCGGGGAGTTCACAGGCGTTCGTAGAAGACACTGAATAAATGTCTGACACAAATGGGTGTCATCCCATTGTGTGGCAGGCATGTGGCGAGCAGGTCCACCTGGACCTACAGGAGGTGTGTTCTCCATGAGGAGCAGGCCTTCTGACCGTACCAACAGTAGATGTGTCCTCCATGAGCGGCAGGTCTTCTGACGGTACCTACAGTAGATGTTCTGCTCCATGTCCACATGATGGTACCTACAGTAGCTGTGTTCTCCATGTCCACATGACGGTACCTCCAGTAGCTGTGTTCTCCATGTCCCCATGATGGTACCTCCAGTAGCTGTGTTCTCCATGTCCCCATGATGGTACCTCCAGTAGCTGTGTTCTCCATGTCCCCATGATGGTACCTCCATGTCCACATGATGGTACCTCCAGCAGCTGTGTTCTCCATGTATCCCTCCTCTACGTGGGTCTTGGCAGGCAGTAGGTCAGACAAAGCGGCGCGGTTTCACATTTGACACGGCACAGGCCTCCTGATCTGGCAGCCCGGCAATCGTGTGGCACCGCTGTTGCCTCCTATTGTCCCTCAGACGTTTAGATTGCGGTGAAAAACGACTCGGCCCCCACTGGGCCGCCGGGGCTGACGAGGGCCTGGCGTCCTCCATGAGTTTCCACATATTAGGCTCGCCCATGTGCCAAGGTCTCTCTGTCTGAGTCGTGCTGCTCCATCGCTGCCCGGGCGCCGGATCAACGGGTTCCCTATCGACGCTGCCATCCCTCCCATCAGCGCTCTGTTCATGTAGGCCTCTACAGAGTGACCCCTGCACCGCACTAAGGACCTCTTAAGTGGCGGCGATGTTGTTTTTTTCGTTTCTGGAGTTGTTGCCGGATGTGAGTGAAGTGGATTGGAGGAGACTTCAAACGATGTGTCAGACCACATTCAAATGGACACTGAGCTATTATTTGAGTCGATAACTTAATAACAATTACTGAATCCAATTCGATGCCATTTAGCCTCGGGCCATCAGAGCCGGGCTGCTCTGAGCGTACTTATAATGGAGGTACGGTGTGGTTTCATGCAAGCTCTGGCCGGTGGGGAGAGAGAAAGAGAGGTGTTCGTAGTGTAGCCCGTCTGCGCTGGCCTACCCCGGCGTTTGAGATTCAATCAGAATAGATGGAACACGTCTCAATCCTGAGGCTGAGCTGTCAGGACGGATGCTCCCCTGAAGTCATTCACTCACAGAGCGATGAGTTTCATCACTCTTTCAGAAAGGATTTCAGTACAGAAAAAGTTAGAAAGTGACTTAATCTGGCTCTGTAACGGATCAGGGCCATGTTGAAGTCTGTGGCTTCTCACAACCCAGAATTAGCATCGGCGTTATGCTAGTGGCCTTCTGATTGGTCGCCGTGCACTTTGTTTTCCTGCCTTGAGAACAGTGATGACTGAAGGTTTTGTCCTTGGCGCTGAATGCGTTATCTCCCTGCATACTCATGTTTACTGGATCTTCGGTGATGGATGGCTTCTGAAGGGAGATGAACGAGGTGAAGACGGGGCTGATTGATTCTGGGCAGGGATTACATGTCTTTATGTTACTCTAACTGTGCTCCATTAATTGTCCTCCGCGCACCGTTGACAGAACACCACGCACCTTGCTGTTACGTTAATGAACCAATGCATCACTCTGCTGAACACAAGCTTCAGGCCTCGCATGGGTTCCATTAGAAAACAACGGCAATGTTTGCTTTTGCTAACAAATTAAATTGAGGTTCTTCCTGTGTGTGTGTGTGTGTTATTGTGTGTGTATGTATTTGTCCTTCCATCCTGTGGAGGCTCTACTGAGAGG
>NC_079434.1:16774154-16783504 GCF_026213295.1 Gadus chalcogrammus | reverse complement strand
TCGCTTTCTATATTGGCTGCCAAACATGCAAGGCCTTCTCTGTTTGTGTTTCCTCGGTATGACAGTTGTTGTTTCTTAAACAGGACAACAAACTTGGTCGTGTTCGTGCATGTGCATCCTTGATCTTCATTTTGCTGGAAAAGTGGACCATGTGACCTTAATGGAGCACCGTGTTCCACACCCACTGAGATGAGCCTCACCCTTTCATAGAGGCTGCTGTTCCATCGCTGCCCCGGCTTCATGTCCACGCTCATGTCCGCACAGGCACAGGGTGTGAGGACGCCTATTCGCATAGGACCCGGCCTGCTCGAAGCGCTGCATGCAGTGAATGATTCAAAAGAGGGTATTTTTAGCAAGGGCACATGTTGTTGTTTGTTAGCCTTTCATGCTAAGGATGCTTATTCCCTTTAATGATGTGCCACCACTTTCAGTGCATATATATATATATATATATATATGGAGGATACAGGGATGACGCATGGGCTCTGTTTATTAAGTCGGACAGAAATGAATAATCACGTTGCCTGTGATGCCTTGGCCTTTCATAACAATAAGGACGTGATTCATCTGGAGGCCCAGAGAGGCCGTTCACCTGTCCCTCATCGCTCCACTGGGGCTGCTCTTGTTGCTCTATATGGTGGAACCACGGGCTCCAGAGACCCTGCTCCACTGTCCTCCTGACCTTGTTTCACAGAGGGAACTCGAGGCAGCTGCAGCCTCTGCTTGAGCAGGAGGCTGATCCAGGAGTCGGACGAAGCCGTGGCTTGTCGAGCGCGGGTTCCTCCGATCGTCTGCTCTATATTGTCGTTGTTTCGATGGCTGCTTCTGTTTGAGGAGTGATTTACAAGAATTGATTCACTGTATGATTTGACTCTGTGTTAGTCTCAAGTCGTCCGCCCCCCCCTCGCCGGGCGTGCCCCCAGCGTGAACCCCCAGCTTGAACCCCCCTTCGGATCCTGAGCAGCTGTGCATTTTAAAATGGCAAAGTTGTTTGAGGGAAAGGTGCGCATGTTGGAGTGAATCAAGTGAACGGAGGACAGAGAACAGGCAATCAGAGGAACGACCTGTAGACGAATCCCTCTGATCCAAGAACCCCTCTACATCTCTCTGCAACGAGACCTCCTGTGAGTCCCTGCTGTGCCCAGACCCTCTCTACGTCTCTCTGTTCCTGAGATCTCGCATAAATCTCTTCAGCTCACCGACGCATACAAAAGGAAACCACTGTAGTACTTCCATACCGCAAGCTTTCAAACCAGTAGAGGGAAATACCAGCCAAGAGGAGACCCTGAATGGAATTATTCAGGGTATTTGAGCTCATTAAAGAAAAGAAAGAGCTCATATTGCGTGTATGTAACTGAATGCAGTACATAATATGATGAAAAGTCTCTGGGTTTGGGGACAGTGTGAACACATTGAGATGCATTGAGTTAGCCATTTGCTTAGCTATTAGTTTCTGTGTGTGTGTGTGTGTGTGTGTGTGTGTGTGTGTGTGTGTGTGTGTGTGTGTGTGTGTGTGTGTGTGTGTGTGTGTGTGTGTGTGTGTGTGTGTGTGTGTGTGTGTGTGTCTGACCAGTGGGATTAGTGTGAATGATGCCGCTGGCCTGTACGGATTGAATGTTAGGCTGATGTAAGAAGACATCGTTGTGTGTGTGTGTGTGTGTGTGTGTGTGTGTGTGTGTGTGTGTGTGTGTGTGTGTGTGTGTGTTTGTGTGTGTGTGACCCCGGGGCTGTTACCTTGCTAAATGTCCCGTTTAGGCTGGAGAAAGCTGACGCACACAGACACACGCACTGTCCCAAACACACAGACATTGACTGACATTTATGCATAGTTTGTATTTAAAGAGAAACACTGATACACACACACACACACACACACACACACACACACACACACACACACACACACACACACACACACACACACACACACACACACACAGACAAAGACAAAGACAAAGACAAAGACACACACACACACAAAGATAAACACACAAAAAAACAAAGACACACACATGCACACGCACGCACAGCAAACCATTTTTCCATATCTATTTGGTTTCTGCTGCTGAAAATGATTGTTAGCTTTCGGTCCCGTCTGAGGAGGAAGAGCGGTGATGAGGAGGGAGCGACAGGAGAAAGAGAGCGAGACAGAACTGAAGGAGAGTCAGAGTGACCGAAGCGATGGGCGTGCGAGCCCAGCTTGTTCTCAAATTTCACCTTCGCTACCTGCTCTTATCTTCACCCATCTCTCTTCCTCCCCTCTCCCTTCCTCCTCCTCTTCCTCCTCCTCCTCCTCCTCCTCCTCCACCTTCCTCGCTCCGCTTCTATCGATCAGATCCCATTGTTTCTATCTGCTCTGGCCTCTGCCTCCTCCCCTCCTCTCTACCTCCCCTCCTCCCCCTCTCCCCCTCTACCTTCTTTTTAATTGAACTTCATTTTTTTTATGGTTGTATGTCTCCTCTCCCCCCCTCTCTCGCTCCCCCCTCTCTCCCCCTCCCCTCCCATGTCTCCTTAAGCACTCACATCCGTGGTGACCTATTTCCTTGGCCCTTGACACATTAATCAAGGTGCCCACATGCCTGCTAGCCTGCCTGCCTGCCTGCCTGCCTAGCTAGCTGGCTGGCTGGCTGGCTGACTGGCTGTCCTTCCTCATCATCAGGTAATTGAATCAGTCAGGTCTTAAGGTCCTGATAATAAGCTCTCCATCGATTGGCTGGTTCAGCTGCTTATTGATGTTTCTGATTGATGCTGAATGATGCTAGCTGTATTAGTGTTTTATTCAGCAGTACGTATAGCAAAGAATGACGAGGTCTGCTGGTCTTCTGGAGCCAGTGTCGGCTGCTGCAGGGAACTGCTTTTTCTCCGAACCGAACCAATAATCTCTGACATTGCATGAAGCCCAAGGCAGGCAGATATTCCATTAGCCAGACCTGAGAAAGGGAACAGAATCATGTTTGGGCGTAGAGAAGCTGTAGTCCCTCTCACTTCGTGGAGGACTCAAGTCTATTTGGACGGGAAGTTAAAAAAGCATGGCCGTGTGGTTTGGGCTAAAAACACAGTAGATGAACCTTCTAGAATGTAGAAAACTCCACGCTGGGTGGCCAGGAAAGGAGGGAGATGGAGGAGATGATTGGACAGCCCAGCACTATGCTGTTGGAGATGAATGTGTCTCATTTGTTGAAAATATACGACCCCAGCAGTTTTTGGTTCCTTTGCCATGGTTGTGTGTGTGTGTGGGTCCCCGTGTTGATGCGTGTGTGTGTGTGTGTGTGTGTGTGTGTGTGTGTGTGTGTGTGTGTGTGTGTGTGTGTGTGTGTGTGTGTGTGTCTGTGTCTGTGTCTGTGTGTGTGTGTGTGTGTGTGTGTGTGTGTGTGTGTGTGTGAATATGTGTGTGTGTGTTTACATATCTATGTTTCTATGTGTGTGTGTTATTATCAATCCCCCAGGCTGGCTGTAATTGTCCTGGTGGTGTGTGTGAGAACACAGTGTTCCACTTTAGCAGCATCGCAGAAGGCCTCAGATCATGTGACGCTCGCTAGTCCCGCCCCCTTTGAAGACCAACAGCTGGTGCCACACTTTCCAAGAACGTTTCTCCGTAACGCGATTGGACTAAATAATATATTTCTTCCAGTCAGGCAGCTAGACATTCAAACAACACAGGGTATGGTTTGTCAAAAGGTTTTTGTAATTTGTTTGAGGAAACTAAATAAATGTTACAAATCTTTTTATTCACTTTGTAGTGAATAAACCTGTTTGGCACGTTGAGGTCCTAAAACGCATTAAATTGTCAAAGGACTAAGAGAGAGAGAGATGGGGGGGGGGGGGGCATGGACTTTGTTTACTGTAAATGGCGTAGGAGGAAGACTCTACCGATGAGGAACTGTGGCCCAAGAGGCTGGTATATCTAAATACAGGACGCTGTTCCTTTAAAGCCGGAAAATTCTCCCATAATAACCCACCAAAAAATTAGCTGTCTGCAGTTCCTAATGTTTTTTCCCTAAATAATTTACCCGTACACAAAGGAAACCATGATTCAGACTTCAAATTTGCCAATCTACAAGTTCAACTAGGAACAGCATTTATTCGATTACAAAAGATCGGACATAACTTAACACTACCTAACACTTCTAAAAGTAGCCCGCACACGACGACAAACACAGAAGAACGCCGCACACGCTCAGACGCCCCTGGCAACCTCACACATCACCTGCAAGGTCAGAGCTGGCACTGAGAGCCGATCAATACTGCCCCACTGGTCTCACATCTTGTCAACGCCCCCCCCCCCTCGTCCCATGGGACCCTTCTGCTGGTGTGTCTCTCATCCGACCGGAGCCTCGGCCCTTCAGGGATTAGCCTGCCGTCCAATCACATGCCCACAGGGGAACGGAGGGGGAGGGGGGCGGTGGGGGGGTGCCGCTCCTCGCAGTCATTATCGGTGACCCCCACCCAGACCTTGAGCCCGGTGGAAATACCACCGTAAATACCAACACTGTCTCCACACCACGCTCCTAAATATCAGCAAAACACAACTACTATACGATTCTATTCTACGGTCCCCTGCGTGTGCGTGTGTATGTGTGTGTGTGTGTGTGTTTGTGTGTTTGTGTATGTGTGTGTGTGTGTGTGTGTGTGTGAGACTCTGTCAGGCTAGTGGAGGAACAATCTGTTCATAAAACTTGATATTCTCAAGGTTTCTTGTTCAACACGGACGTCAAACATAATTTGACATAAGAACCAACTCAAACAAGTCAGAATTATTGTCTGTGAGTTCTTGATTACATTGTGTGTTTATTCGCTGACCGTTCTACTGAAGTGGTCCCTCAGGGGAGAGCTTTAGCTGTTTGAACCACCAGGCTCTCTCTCTCCAGGGTCGTGAAGACGAGGAGCGTTCAGTTGAAGGGTCTCAGTGAGGCTCTCCCCTCGCCCCCCTCCCCCTCCTCTCCCCCCAGAGACCTCAGTGTCTTTGACCTTACACAACAGCCATACCGCAGGCCTGACCTCTGCCTCTCTCGCTCTCTCTCTCTCTCTCTCTCTGTGGCTTTGTGGCGTAGCATCAGTAAGGGGATTCAACTGACCCAAACTTTGATTAATTTACTAATTCCCGCAGGGTAATTCATGTGTCTTATATTCATATTAATGCAATTATTTAGAATTTTCTAGAGCGAAAGGGAGAGAGGGATTGAGAGATGTAAAGGCAACAGAGATGCTCTGTGTTCCGCCGTATAGTCACTGGTATTCAGGAGCTACTGGGAGATGCTAGAGTGGGGAGCATTAATAGAGTTGAACTACTGGGAACAGAGAGCCACTCGAGTATTGAGAGGCTCTGACTGGGAGGGACGCAGCGCAGTACTGGGGTGTAGGACTGCCTCCCCTCCACTTTAAAAGATCAAATGCTCAGTCTCCAAAATCGCTGTGGGATTCAACATCTACCTTGCTCTTTCCCTCTCCATCTCTCTCTTGCTCTCTTCTATCTCTCTCTCGCTCCATCTCTCTCTCTCTCGCTCCATCTCTCTCTCTCACTCCATCTCGCTCTCGCTCTCTCTCTCTCTCTCTCTCTCTCTCTCTCTCGCTCCATCTCTCTCTCTCGCTCCATCTCTCTCTCTCTCACTCCATCTCTCTCTCTCTCTCTCTCTCTCTCTCTCTCTCTCTCTCTCTCTCTCTCTCTCTCTCTCTCTCTCTCTCTTACTCCTGCTGTGGACACACACACCAGGTTTAACACGCACACACACCAGAGTCGTGTCTTTGTGTCGTGACACTGTTCGATATTTGACAGAGGAGCCTCTCCCCACCCTAACCTTACTCAGAATGCCAAACTCAATCAATATGGACGGAAGAGAGGCTATAATAGGTCCAAACTACACAACTACTACACAAACAGAGCGAATGTCCACAAAAATAACCAGACTAACATTCATAATTTAACATGTCCTAAGATATAGGACCCCCGTTTGGGTCTGGGTAGGTCCTACACAGACCCAAACGTCCTACCCAATCCTGCACATACATCCTACCAGGTAGGATGTATGTGCAGGTTAATAACCTTTTGGACACAACCTTTGGGACACTTTTGCACACAAAGTCCCAGGTTGATAACTGTTTTCTCTACCTGGTCTTTAAATCGTGTTTGTTTTGGTGTTCAGCCGATGACAGGCAATCAGCCGTGACCTTTACGAGGCACGGGAGAGGTGTGTATAATGTTGTTTCTACTGGTGCTCACTCAGCCATAAACCTACACTCACGCACACACACGAATGCAAACACACTAACACACACGCACCACGGCACATACACGCGCACACTCACATGCATAGGCACACACGCTCTTGCACACACACACACACACACACACACACACACACACACACACACACACACACACACACACACACACACACACACACACACACACACACACACACAGGCTCATGTACGCACAAACACACACACACAAGCTCGTGCACACACACACACACGCATTCGCTTGTGCACATGCACACACCCACACATACACTCGTGCACATGCACAAACACACACAATCACACACACGCACACTCACACACACTGGACGGTCTAACCTAGCAGTAAGACTCCCACTAAATGGGGCAGGGGGGAGGCTATTGGGTGATAGGGGGAGGGGGGTGAGAGCTAGGGGGGGTCATTAGTTACCGGGTTGGTGGGGGGGACAGAGGCTGGACCCTGTGGAGGTATCAGGTGGATGGGCGCCACACATGGGGAAGATGTTGAACATATGAGGAGTCTCATCTACTCATTAACGAGGGTGTGGAGTGAGTGGATGAGGGGACTCGTTAACGAGGGTGAAGAGTGAGTGGATGAGGAGTCTCATATACTCGTTAATGAGGGTGAAGAGTGAGTGGATGAGGAGTCTCATCTACTCGTTCTAGTAGCATCTCCTCCATCGTGGCTCAGGAGGTGAGGGTGTGTGTGGTTGTGGTGGTGTGTGTGTGTGTTTGTTCCTGTGTGTGTGTGTGTGTGTGTGTGTGTGTGTGTGTGTGTGTGTGTGTGTGTGTGTGTGTGTGTGTGTGTGTGTGTGTGTGTTTGTTCCTGTGTGTGTGTGTGTGTGCGTTTGTTCCTTTGTGTGCGCGCTTGATCCTGCGTGTGTGTGTGTGCGCACGCGTTTGTTCCTGTGTGTGTGTGTGCGCGAGCGTTAGTTCCTACGTTTGATTGTGTATGTGTGTGCGTTTGTTCCTGTGTGTGTAAATGGATTGTTCCTGTGTGTGTGTGCGTGAGCGTTAAATCCTGCGTGCGATTGTGTTTGTGCGTGCATGTGTGTGTAAGTGTGTTGGCATGCCTGTGTGTGTGTGTGTGTATGCGTATGCATGCGCCACCTGCGGATGTTCATGTCAATGTACGTATGTGTGTTGAGTGTGTGTCCATGATGAAGTGATGGCATTGGTCCGGCGGTTGAAGTGTGTTCTTTACGAGGGCATAGAGGGCGTGGCGTCTGACGGACAGGTTGTCACGGCCCCTGTTGTGTTGAGGCTCCTCTGGCCCAGCTTTTGCTGAGGTCGTTAGCGCTGGGTAACGAGGGACTCCCATCTGAGGAGCATTTAGTCAACACGGGCGCGCATCACTTATCGAAATGGATTAGCTCACCGCTTAATTAGCTAAATACGATTATGAAAATATTATTCATCACTCGAGCAAAACTGATATGATCATGATTGAACTTGCGCTTTTTTTTTTACAATGCTTTGAATATTTGGATTAGTTTACAGCTTAATTGGCTATGACTATGAAAATGTAATTCATCACATGAACGTAGATGTTGTACGAATCAAACTGATTTGGATGCAACTTGTGTTTTTTTAGGCTGTTTTCCAAGCTTTGAATATTTTGAATGAGTCAGAGGATCAGAGACCTAACATCTTGACGTTTGTGTGTCTTCAGAGAACAGAGTTCTGCTTCTGTTGACCTGTGACACATGAGACCATTCATACTCGATGTACCTTAAGGCAATGTGTTGACCTCTTGAAAAAGCTTCTCATCATCATATTCTGTATTGAAGCTGATGATGATATCAGTTTAAGACCAATTGATATCATCATCAGTTTTCACTGTTCATCAAATAAACTTTAAGTGATGAGCAGTGAAATGGGAGGTCGAACTCATACTTACTATTAACCTGAGGATAACATCAGCATCAGACCGAATGTAGGACGAACCAGAATCCATCTAGAAGTGGATTCCCCGGTCTTACCAGTACCACTTCAGAACCGTTCAGATAGAAGATCGCTGAATCCTGTTTCTGGCCAGTTCTACCCCAACATGAAACTTTAAGCTTGTCTGTTTGTTGTGTTCCTGGACCCAGGAACGACCTGAGAATATAACTATGAAGGATAGAGAATGATATTGAACGATAACGGTACCTCCCTACTCCAATAAACCGAGCATCTCCTTAACCAGCTGGTAACTGAAAAGCTCTCTGAACCATCGCTTCTATTAGACTACTTGATATACTGCACGACTTCCTAAACAGAATAAAAATCAAAGTGCAGTATTTATTGTCAGCGTATTGCTTTACATACATGTAGTCTGCGCATATATAACAGAAAACGTACACACATTTAAAACACGATGTGAGGGAATGTGGCTTTGTGTGTAACAGCGGTTGAAAGCTTCAACCGTTTGAGTACGGTCCTCTGTATGTTTCCTAGTGGCTGGCATTGTTCTCGTGGTGTAGCTCACGCGCGGGGGGCTTGTTTTGGTCTAGCCCCTGGGTGACCCCCCCGCGCCACGTGAGCACTCAGGTGTGGAGCAACGCTGCAGTATTAATAAGGATGGAAGGGGATCCCCACCCCGGCTGAGTCTGCTGGCTGGAGGTTAAAGTTCGCGTCCAGAGGAACCTGGCATAGACTGGAGCTTCCCTGAACATGTTCCAGGACTTAGACCACAATGCCGATCTGGTCGGACCCTCTGTGCTCCTGAGAGCCGGTCCAACCCTGCGTCAACGGAGTCCAGCTCTTATCCTCTCACACCGACTGAGGAGGTTGAGTCACTGAGGTCAATGCTCGAGGCGGCAGATACGGTAACACGGACACTAGTGGGGGTCTGTGTGTGCAGCTGTGTGCGTGTGGGGGTGTGTGTCTGTGTATTGGTGTGCGTGTGTGTGCGAGACCTTTTGTCCAGAGAGGGGTTATTCACGTGGTCAGAGACCAGGGGAGAGATGGAGACTGGGGGAGAGAGGGAGACGGGTGGGAGAGAAGGAGACGGATGACACAGAGAGGGAGACAGATGGGTGAGAGAGAGAGAGATGGAGACAGATTGGGAGAGAGGGAGACGGATGGGAGAGAGAGGGAAAAAAATGAGAGAGAGAGGGAGACAGATGGGG